>NC_092754.1:4328816-4645316 GCF_047496795.1 Chiloscyllium punctatum | reverse complement strand
TGGGCATGAACTGCCAGCCTTGCCAGCGAGATCCACACCCCAGTCACAAAGTAATAAATGAAGAAAGCAAATCAAAACAGCAATTAAGAAGGTTAGCATTGTCCAGGTCAAAGTAGCTGATTGGTTGCCACCCATTGAACCAGCTTAAACATCTACCCCATGCACAATCTACACACAACATGGACTGCAGCTTAAACATCTACCCCATGCACAATATATGCACAATATGGACTGCAGCTTAAACATCTACTCCATGCACAATATATGCACAATATGGACTGCAGCTAAAACATATACCCCATGCACAATCTACACACTGTATAGACTGCAGCTTAAACATATACCCCATTCACAATATATGCACAATATGGACTGCAGCTTTAACATCTACTCTATGCACAATATATGCATAATATGGACTGCAGCCAGTTGCCATTGCTCCTTTGGTAGCATCTCTGAAAACATTCCCTTCTACTACCACAAACAACAAGGGCTGTAGGACAATGGGGACACTAGGACTTCAAAGTCACATGACCCACTTGGACACATCTGCTATGGTCACTGAGTAAAATGACAGTGACAGGGCCACCAACCTTTCAAAACGAAGAGGAAGACATTCTTTTGAAGACCTTTTTAAAGGCACAAGAGGTGGGCAATAAAGGCTGATCTTGCCAGCAATGCCCACTTCCAACACAATGATCAAACTTAAGAGGCTGAGCCTCCAATGAATTTGCTTTGACAAAACCTTTGACAAAACAACACTTTGCACTTCATGTAGCGAAACCGCTCAAGACCCTCCATAGGAATAGCATCGAATTAAATTTGATATTGAGCCATGTCAAGACCAAAGGCTTGGTCAAAAAGGAAGGCTGAACAGAGTGTCTTCATGAAGGAAGTTGAGGTGCAGAGGGTCAGACAAATAATTATGGAGCTTAGGTCCTCGGTAACAGAAGGCCCAGGTACCAACAGTGCAGCAGTGAAATAGGGAAACTCACAAGGTCAGGATCCGAGCTGAGAGAGAGAGAGAGAGAGAGACAGAGAGAGAGAGCTTGAAAGTGCATAAATGGAGGGTTGTTAAAAAGATAAAGTCTTGTGAATTGCAGGTGCCTTCATTAAATACACCAAATTCTTGACCTCCATGACTGACTTTTACTTCTCTTTTTTGATTATAAGGACGTTGACAGGGTGCAGAGTTTGTGTGATCAAGCCGAACTCCACATTAATTCCTGCAATCTGTCCCCACCTTTGATAAATAATTCAAAATTGGCACAAAACAGCAGAGAAAATGAAATATTCCCTGAACAACAAAATCTTAACTTATAGAGAGAACAAATGTTAGGGTGGAGGGGGCTACCATTTCTTAAACAAATATTGGGAATGATTCATAATAGGCCTGAGCAAGGAAAATAAACTAGATTGGTTAGTGAGATGTGTGGAGTATTATAAATTAATCATAAATCTAGGTTAAAAATTAATTTAGATTCTCATTTCTTTAGAAGCCTTTTTTTGCCAATAAGTTTAAATCATGATTCAGAAAAACAGCTGAACCGGAGAAGCATATAATATTAATTAAATTTAGCAAGTAAAATAGTATGTAATATACAGGAAGAAATAAAATACACTACAGGATATCCAAATATTTATGACCCATGGCTTTAACCCTCTGGGGTTTTCAGTAATGTAAATAATGAAACTAACATTTTCCATTTTCTTCTGGTCGTGCAGATATAATGTCCATTTTCGAGACTTTAATTCTCATGCTCCCCACCACAGAGCTTTTACAGAATGTCCTCTCACATCAGAGTCGTGTCTGAGATGTCAATGAAGCTATTTCAGTCATCACAGGGTTAACAGCAGACCATGCAACCCAGGACTAATTGATTTTCTAAGTCGTTTATTTTATTAGAAATTCTCTACTTCATTTATTAAAAAGATCCAAAATGAGGCATTATTCTGTTTTCTAATTAAAAATTAATATTCAAATATTATTAAGGATGCTCAAAGAATGCTGAACCTTAGGCTGTGGAGGGAAATAAATGCAACTTTTTTTGGGATTGTACATTGGCTTCTGAGAATAATTAAAGCACAGATCTAACAGAGGGATGTGTTTAGCTGTTTGTAAGCAGAGGAAATTCAGTCTAGCCCTAGTTATGCACACGATCTTTATTCAATTGCTGTTGTTATAGAGTCATCGGTTCATAGAGATGTACAGCATGGAAACAGACCCTTCGGTCCAACCCCTCCATGCCGACCAGATATCCCAACCCAACCTAGTCCCACCTGCCAGCACCCGGCCCATATCCCTCCAAACCCTTCCTATTCATATACCCATCCAAATGCCTCTTGAATGTTGCAATTGTACCAGCCTCCACCACTTCCTTTGGCAGCTCATTCCATACACGTACCACCCTCTGCGTGAAAAAGTTGCCCCTTAGGTCTCGTTTATATCTTTCCCCTCTTACCCTAAACCTATGCCCCTCTAGTTCTGGACTCCCCGACCCCAGGGAAAAGACTTTGCCTATTTATCCTATCCATGCCCCTCATAATTTTATAAACCTCTATAAGGTCACCCTCAGCCTCCGACACTCCAGGGAAAACAGCCCCAGCCTGTTCAGCCTCTCCCTGTAGCTCAGATCCTCCAATCCTAGCAACATTCTTGTAAATCTTTTCTGAACCCTTTCAAGTTTCACAACATCTTTCCGATAGGAAGGCGACCAGAACTGCACGCAATATTCCAACAGTGGCCTAACCAATGTCCTGTACAGCCGCAACATGACCTCCCAATTGCCCGAAACGCCGATTTCGCTGCTCCTTGGATGCTGCCTGAACTGCTGTGCTCTTCCAGCACCACTAATCCAGAATCCTGAACTCAATACTCTGACCAATAAAGGAAAGCATACCAAACCCCTTCTGGAGATATCTAACACTTGACTGTTTGACTGTTCAACAAAGCTTTATGGGTTTGATTCCCAGGGTCACTTGGCTCAAAGACCCAACTCCCTCCATTGAATAAGCTTCCATCCATACAGCACTGTATAAAATGGCATTGAAAAGTAAGGCATTATGAGACTGTTTCTTCCATTGAGTATCCATTTCTGGAGCTTGTTCCATAGCGCAGACCCATCTTGCTCTCTACACCACTCTCCTGACAGAGAAGGAGCTGTGCACTTTGTAATAATACTCAATCCACCAAAGAAAGAGTCATAGAAACACCATTGTGAGTTGGTTGGGCTGTTTCTGGGCCTTATGTTCTTTGTAAGGACTTACATTTAAATAGCACCTTCCATGACCTCTGGAGGTCCCAATGTGCTTTATATTCAACAAAGTAATTCCTGGAACATGAGAAGCACAGCAACCGATTGCACATAGTACGATCTCACAAAACGGCAACGTAAAAACATGCTTTTGACATTGGTTGAGAGACGAATGTTGAGAGACAAACTCTCTGCTGTTCTTCAAATACCCCTCTGGCATCTTTATGGCCATCTGAGAGGGCAGATGGGTGCCTTGGGTTGATGTCACAACTAAAAGATTACATCCCCTGATGGTCAAGCTCTCTCCCAACATAGGAACAGCCAACGATTTTATGTCAGCTCTCTTGAGTGGAATTTAAACCCGCAATGTTTCTGACATGGAACTATCAGTAATACCTGTACAGGAAGAAAGATGGAAGTGGTGCCCCAGTCATAGCCATTGACACAGGGTCAGCTGCAGGTCAGCAGGCCAGCCTACTCTTTCAAACCACTACCAAACCAATGCCTGATAAAAGGACGTAACTGGACAGGTATCCCACCATGGTAAAAACAATGACTACAGATGCTGGAAACCAGATTCTGGATTAGTGATGCTGGAAGAGCACAGCAGTTCAGGCAGCATCCAAGTAGCTTCGAAATCTCAGCATTGTGAACTGAAATGACACACACAGCTCCATTGACCCCACTAAGTCCTCCTGGCTAACATCTGGGCGCTTTTGCCAAAATTGGGAGAGCTGTCCCATAGCTAGTCAAGCAACAGGCCTAATAGAGTCACATTTGCAGAATCACACCGTACAAACCATGTTCCAGACACTGCCATCACTAGCGTTGGGTTCAGCCTGTGCTATTGATATGGCTGACCCAGCAGGGGTGGTAGCACAATGGGGTACAGGAGCATGGAGCTGTTGTGGGAGTCTTCGACACTGACTCTGGACTCCAGGGAGTATCGAGGTGTCAAGCTAAACATGGGCAGGGAGAGCGCCTGCTGATGAGAAGCTATCATCTGTTCTGGGTTGATAAATCCATACTCGTCTATGTTAAACAGCTCTTGTAGGATGCACAAGGCTGGCAAGGATACAGAAGATACTCTGGGCGGGGACTTCAATGTCTATCACTAGTAGCAACTCTTTGGTATCAAGACTGATTGAGCTGGTCATGTCTGAAAGGGCGCTGCTGCAAGACTTGGTCCACAGCAAGTGGTGAGGGAAGTGATAAGAGAGAAAATAAGAAGCAGGACAAATCCAACCCGGCCAATTCCCACCCCATCAGTCCACTCTCGATCAGCAGTAAAGTGATGGAAGGGGTCATCAACAGTGCTATCATGCAGCACCTCTACAGCAATAACCTACTCAGTGACGCCCAGTTTGGGTTCTATCAGGGCCCCTCAGCTCCTGACCTCATTACAGCCTTGGTTCAAACATGGACAAAAGAGCTGAATTCCAGAGGGGAGAGTGACAGCCCTTGACATCAAGGCTGCATTAGACTGTTTGTGTCATCAAAGAGTCCCAGCAAAACTGGAATCAATAGGTATCAATAAGTATCTTTGCTGTTGGAGTCACACCTGACACAAAGGAAGATGGTCGTGGTTATCGGAGGTCAGTTACCTCAGTTCCAGGACATCTCTGCAGGAATTCCTCAGGGGAGTGTCCTCGGCCCAACTATCTTCAGCTGCTTCATCAATGACCTTCCATCCAGCATAAGGTCGGAAGTGGGGATGCTCGCTGATGGATGGACACAGCTCACCATCATTTGCGACTCATCAGATACTGAGGGTCAGAGACGAGGAATACTGTGGTGAATAACTCACCTCCTGACTCCCCAAAGCCTGTCCACCATCTACAAGGCACAAGTCAGAGTGCGATGGAATGCTCCCCACATGCCTGGATGGATGCAGCCCCAACAACACCTGAGAAACTTGACACCATCTAAGACAGAGCAGCCACTTGAGTGGCACCACATCCACAAACATCCCCTCCCTCCCTCACTGACACTCAGTGGCAGCAGTGTTTACCATCTCTAAGATGCACTGCAGAAATTCATAAAGGCTCCTTTGACCACACCTTCCAAACCCACAACCACTTCCATCTTGAAGGGCAAGATCAGCAGACAAATGGGAACACTGACATCTGTAAGCCCCCTCTGTCACCCTGACCGGGAACTATATCACTTTCTATTCACAAGATCCTGGAAGCCCCTCTCTGATGGGTGTAACTATATCTCACAGGCTGCAACAGTTCAAGAAGCTCACCAACACCTTCTCAATGTAGTTCCGATGTGCAGTAACTGCTGGCCCATGTTAGTGACGCCCACATTCTGTGAATTATTTGAATGAAACAGCATCAAGAAAATGAGCTGGACTGAGGAACCTGATGCCAGGCTTTTCTCCAAGTCCAAGGGTGCAGCTTAATGCATGCAACTTCAGCACAGACTGAAGTCAGGTTACTGGGAGCACAAACCTACATCTGACTTTTACATAAAAATCTGCTCCCTCAGGTACACACCCAAGAGATGGCAATTATTTGTAATTCTAAGAATATGTTTACAATTCTGTGTAGGATGATTGGAATAGAATATAAGCTTGTTTATTGTCTATTAAGTGCACTTAATACTGAAAAGGCTGCAGACAAAGCATGACATAAAGTAGCATGTATAATAAGACAGTGATCCAACACAAACACAGACCTGCACAGCATTATACAATGAGCAAACTATTTTTCTTTCTTGAGAAAGTCTGTGGTGGGTATTGGGGATCCTGTCGAAACCAGTACACAATGCACTGTTCAAAGGAATCAGCCAGAATTGTCTATTATGACTTCAACTATAGAATCACGGATTGATATAGCACCTAAAGATAACATTCAGCCCATTGTGCCAGTGATAGCCCTTTGGAAGAACTATCCAATTCTTCCCTATTCTCCAGCCTTGGATTTCTTTGTTTACCATCAGGTACTTGGCTAATTCCAATTTTAGAGGAGAAAGTGAGGACTGCAGATGCTGGAGATCAGAGCTGAAAATGTGTTGCTGGAAAAGCGCAGCAGGTCAGGCAGCATCCAAGGAGCAGGAGAATCGATGTTTCGGGCATCAGCCTGAAAAAGGGCTCATGCCCGAAACGTCGATTCTCCTGTTCCTTGGATGCTGCCTGACCTGCTGCGCTTTTCCAGCAACATATTTTCAGCTGATTCCAATTTTAAGTTGTTATTCAATCTCCTTCCACCGGTCGTTCAACCTCAGTATGTCAGCTCCTCAAAGCTTATGCAATAAAAAATTCTCTTCATTCTGTCCCTGGTCTATTTGTGCCAATTATTTTAGACTCGGGTCCTCTGGTCAATGTCCCTTGTGCCACTTAGAAGCAACTTTTCTATCAAAATTCTTCGCGTCTTTGAACGCAGTTACTAAACCTCCTGTTCACCTTCATAATTCTCAGAAGAACAAACTTGAGCAATAAAATTTCTATGGGAATAGCTGAAGTAGATCTTGACGAGAAATTGTTTCACTGGATCAGCCCTGAAATCGGGGTGATTACTGGTGGCTCCTGGAGCTTAGGCAGTTGAAAGGTGACCTTAAATAATGAGGTGTCTAGATAGAGTTAATGGTCGATGTCCCTTCCCGAGGATGGGGGATTTCAAGACTAGGGGGCACAATTTTAAGGTGAGAGGAGAGAGATTTAAAAGACAATTGAGGGTCAATTTCTTGACACAGAGGATCATAGAGTCATAGAGTCACAGAATCCTACAGCATGGAGGCAGGCCTTATGTCCCAAACTGTCCATGCCGACCAAAAGGAGTGGTTCAAATGTGGAATGAACTTCCTGAGGAAGTGGTCGATGTAGGTACAGTTACAACATTTAAAAGCCATTGGATAATTTATGAATTGGAAAGGTTGAGAGGAATATGGGCAGGTGGGACTAGTTGAGTTTAGGATTATGGTCGGCATGGACTGATTGGATCGAAGGGTCTGTTTCCTTGTTGTATGACTCTGTGATTCTATGAGTATGCAGTAAACTAAAGCCATCTTACAACTTACCCCGACAACTAACGGCAACATATTCAGCTCTCTGTCAGAAAAATACAACATGCTGTCCTGTTGCATTCCATGTCCTGAAAGCTTCAGAAAATACCAACCATGTTCTATTCTCCCTAAGGACAGTTTTAAAATGCACCCAGTCACAGTTCTCCCACTTATGCCTCCTGACACAGCGGGTGCCTTAGAAATAAAGTGACATAAACTGAGTTCCACAGCAATTAATGACCCACGGTTTTTATCACAGTTAAAAAGACCACTTTCTCTCAATAAAACAACTGTCCACTGAGGTGTATGAACCTTACAAATCTATACCTGATCCCCTGCTGACATGTTGGAGCCTGATTTGGAAAATTTAAAAGAACTGTCATTTTTAATTGCATTCCCTCTCTTTCCCAAAGTAAACATTAGAGAGGTAATTGCTGGAAGCGATCCACCAATACCTGTATGTGACCACATGGGGTCCTCAACCCCGTGGCTTGCTCACTGTCTTCACCTTGCTGCCTAATCTTCATCCAACTCCTTCCCACTGTACTGTGTGAATGAACTGCAGGATTAGCCACTCATTTTCATTAAATTTCAATAATTGTTCAGACTTTCACAAAGTGTAAATCTGTTCTTATTTTTACCCACTGAAGCTTCAACCACATTGAGAGTTGGTCATGCTCCTGATAGGTGGGTTACAAGGCCTAACGAAGAATAGGTTTGGGTACAGAAATCTTAAAATGAATTTGCTAAACAAGAGTTGGTGACACAAGCAGAGTCTAAAATTTAGGAGTCTTGGTGGTCCACAAGAGATACAAATTTAATAAAAAAGAATCAAGCCATTCAAACATACTCAGCAAGGTAGGTGAGCCTAAACCAAGATGCATTGACCCATAGGTAAGGACTCTGTCACTGCGCCACAAGACCCTTGACCAGAGATACAATCTCGTGATGACAAAACTGCTGAGTAATGTGGCACCACATTTCAGATTCTGTTAGCACACCATCCAGGGACCTGGTGAGCTCACCTCAGTGAAAGGAGACTTAGAGAGACCTCCAGTAAATGGGGATGTGATTAGATTTCATCAAGTCAGTGGTAAGACAGTTTCAAATAATCATTTATGACACAGAACAACACAAATACTTAAGCAATGCAAACATTAGATATAATGTATTAAATGGAACAACTCTCAGCAAATAGAGCAAAATGAAATCATGCTTTAAATCTGACATTTTTTTTCTTTCTATCTTGTTTGTTCTTCCGTTGATTAAGGAAGGCAGATGAAATTTATCTTCAGTTTTGTTCGTGCTGTACGTACAGCGCAGTCACAGAAGATTCATTAACTTGTAGTTAAGATAGGTCTGCTATGTTAAAAGTTGAATTTATGGTTTGATGGCAATAGCAGCATTTGGTGGATTCCACTGTGTGATATTAGAGTGATTAAGGTCATCACAGCCAGCGTCAGATAAATGGAGGACATTTCAATACTCACCAGTCCTGTGTGTTGGGGGGATGGGACCTTAACAGTCAGCCCTAGTGCAAAAAACTGTCACTGACAGACAGGAATTATTTTTAGGAATGGGTCTGAAGTTTCATGTTGGTTGGCTCGATTTTAAGCCTGCATTGAGTATTTTATGGTGAACCTGGACAGTCCATCAGGTGGACTGACCATCCAAACCTAACCATGAACAGGGACTCTTGGCCCAATAAGGCACAGGGTGAAGGTCACCTGAGGGGCGAGGGAGTACCATCTCTTTATAGAGGTGTATCCTTTCCCTTCCTCCTACACCTTCACTCACACCTTCCAAACATCACACCCCTGCTCCACACACTCCCACCTCTCTCCATCCTCTCCTTTCCCCCCCCCCCAACTCCCCAAACTCCCCAACCCCACCCTCCACCCCCCAACAACACCCCCCATTGCATCTGGTGTCAGTTTCAAACAGCTGCAGCAGCCGAAAGCAGAATGCTGGGATTCCAAGTTCTATACCAGACTTAGATATATGCCATCTTTACTGCTGCGCAGGAACCTCCCAGTGAATCAAAGGTCAGCTAAACTGAAAGATGGTGGAAGTCTGATATAGAATAGATTTTATAAACCCATCTTCCAATACCTTGTCGTTCTGAAGGAGCATCATACCAGACCCGAAACGTTAACTCTGTTTCTCTCTCCACTCCTGAGTATCTCCAGTCCTCTCTATGTTTGACTCAGTTCGTATACATTTCATTGGATCCGCGGAATCCTGCTTTGCCCAAAATGGCTGCCACATAAGGATGTTCACTGCATCTCGGAAAGTGATGAGTTACGGCTGAGACACAAAGCGAGTGCAAATCTTACGTATTTGTGACAGCAAACTTTAAAATAAGTCTGCAATTAATAAATAAATTTAACTTCACATTGTCATTTCTTTGGAAATTCAGCCTAATTTTAACAGAGCAAAGACTGGAAGTTGCTTTGCAGGCAAGTCAACGAGCACATTTTTCATGCAAGATTTGAAATGCTGATGATGATTATATGCAGAATGGACCTTTGATGGGTGGTAAAACAACACTGATTTGGCCATATTTGTACAAAGAGAGAACAATAAAAAAGGGAATAGGAAAAGTTTGTGATGTCAAAGTCCTATTGATAATAATGCCTTTTTATGATGGTTATAAATGAAAACAGCCTTTTATAAAAAGTTATATATTTTTAATTGGTATCAAAATGTTGTTGCGTATTAGGAGTTATTTCTGATTTCACGGATCTGTTTCTGGATTCTCTGTCAGCAGCAAGGTTGCTAACGCATGATCACTCTCAGATGTTTCGGACCAGCCTGATCACTAGAGGAAAATTCCGCTCCCATGTTGGGAAGAATCCTACAACAGGAATTCCCACTGTGCACCTTCATTTCTCCTCAGCTAATGGAGATCCAGCACAACCGAGACTTCGGGGACAATCCAAACCATTGGCAGCTCTTGTTCACAGGCCAGAAACAAGACTTTGCACTTTTCCAATCTTAACATCTCCAAAGAGAAACATACAGTGCACTTTCCTGAAACAGTCTGGCCAATGTGAGTACCACAGATTCTCAGAGTAATTAAAGTTCTTCAGGAAGTCACCAGAGAGCACAGGAACAGGGGCCAATTTGTCCATTTCTGCCTTGTCCATGATTTGATTAGATTATGGCAGATCTTTATCATAGGCCTACGCACTCACTTTGGCTCCATAACCTTTAAATAGCTTCTCTTAACTAAAATGTCTTAGTCTCAGTTTGAAGTTTCCCATTCACATTACTTCAGTTTCTTAGGAGAGAGAGAGTTAAAGATCTTCACTACCTGCGCTCTTTGCTGTTTTCTCCAATTAAAAAAAATCATTGTACACTGCTACTGTTTAGTTTACAGTGGGGCCACTGGACAGAATGTCTATTTTGTAAACTGCCTTAGTTCTGACTGAACCTAACACCTTCAAGCCTCATGTTTGATAGGATGCTGCTGCTGAAATGTTTATGCGTTATCGTGAATTGGTGGAACTCCTTATCAAACGCATTCAGAAATAAAGTGCCTTCCAAATTGATCTTTAACTTTGCTGCCCTATAATGCAAACTCTGCTCAATCTCTACCTCAGCCACCCACTCTCTCCTGATCACCGCCATCCCACCAACATTATTCCCCTTCAGCGGGGGAGAAAGAATGCAAAACAAATTGTTATTTCCAATCTCGACACTTACAGCAAAGACACACATTGGCTATGAAATGGTTGGAGATCACTGAAAGACATTGTAACGAGTCAGAAAAATCCCAATGATGTTGGAAACTATGGAAAGAGAGTGTGAGAATGACTTCGGTTGTATCACATCGCCTCAGAGGGCATTGATGTGCTGGCAATGTCAGGTCAGGACAAACCTCTTGTGTGATTTGCCTTTTGGGGTAAGTCAAATGCCTACAGGGTGTAAGGGGCAAAGAATAAAAGTGGGGAGGGTGGTAGAGACAGTAGGACGTAATGTAGTTTAAACCAATGTGATTTTTTTTTATATTTAATAACTGTCATAGTGCTGAAAAGAGCTGTGACTAACTGCTGGAAACCAGGCTGCCAGCAGCTGCTCACTCAAGCACATTACTAGTCAATTTATAAGTTTTTTGTGTAGTTAAATAATACATTTACTAGAGATATATAACACGGAATTAATATAGCAGGAAGAGCAGAAACTAGAGTCAAAGTGTTTGCAATACAGAAAAACAGGGATCCTCGAGGGAATTGGTCAACACTGGTGAGGTACATTGCAAGCTAGACACTGGAATGTGTATTTTGTTACACAAGTGAGCAATGTAGCCTTTTCTCGTGACTGAAATAAAATCCAGAATCCCCGTGCATGTATCAGTATGTTCGATATTCTTATTTATTTTGAAGCAGAAATGGAAAATGACGACATGAGCATTTCAGCAATTGCACTGAGCAATATTGGACAGTGGGTGTACTGCTTTTATAGATAGTTGACCTGTGGGATTATCATTTTTTGAACAGAAACTTGTGAAGTGTGAGACAATAAAACTAATACCTCAGATTCAAAAACCGACAGACCCAGAGAAGGATATAATATAGAATGGTGAGAAACTAGAACATTCCAGAAAAGCTAGCCTTGTTAACTTCTTTTCCCAATCATGTGACAATATTTATGCATATACAATGGAACCTTTTTATGGGGAAGCGCAGTTTAAAGCACACGTCACCACTTAAGAAAACTAGCTGATGAGTTTTGCTGCATTTGGGAGTGATCGAGCACTTGGCACCTCATTGACTGGGGAAAGCCATGACACACAGTTCATATAGAACATGCGGCTCAATGTGAAAAGGCTTCACTGGGGGCTTGTGGGGGCAGTTCAGTCACAAACCAGGAAGAGCATCGATCAGTTCCCCAGCCTTGACTGAGTTAGCTGTTCTCAGCTCATAACTGGCCTCAGAATAAAGCTTTTACAACATGGAAAAAGGCCCTTCAGCCCATCATGTTTGTACCGGTGATGAAGCATCCATTTATTCTAATCAGACACCTGGCCTGCAGCCTCGTATGCTACAGCATTTCAAATGCTCATCTATATAGTTCTTAAATTTCTTGAGGGATTCCCTCCTCTACCTTCCTTGACCCACAATGAACTGAGCTTTCTTCTGTTGACTGGTGCTTAATAGAAGGGTTAGAGGACACAGGACAGGATCCAATTTCAGGTTAGACACTGGAGTCAATACTGTCAAGTAGAGTGGAAGGCAGAAAAAAATGGTGTGGCAACCAAATGATCAGGAAATGCACAAGACTGAAGAAAAACAGTGTTTCCAAGACCGACTGATCCAAACGATTCCTTCACTATGAAGCTGGTTTGGAGCTAAGTGGGTATTTTTTGAAGAGGATAGAAACTGCTTTCCAAATGAGCTAGAATTGACATATTTTTAAAAATTATGCAGTTAAAAATGAGTGTAAAAACAGATTAGGTACTTTATGACCAGTGGCATTAGTTTCCACCGTGGTTATAACAAATGTTCCAACAAATTTTATGATGGAATAAAAGACTGCACATTGCACTTTAATGTTATTAAAGTCCCCTATCTCCACTGTAACTATTACTCCATAGATAAATGATTAAAGCAATTAAAACTTTTCTCAATTCATTTTCATCTGATTAAATTGCAGCTGCACTAAAATTTTCCAAAAAGAAGTCATCTCAATGTAAAAAGATTTGACCATGCAATATTGTATAAAGGAAATCCAACTAGCCTGAATGTGCTAAGGCTTTGGTTAACAAATTCCTTAAAGATTGCATTAAAAATATTTAGGTTTTATATTTTTTATATTTGAATTGGTTGTGTAAATTCATAAATATGGATACTGCAGTTGGAGCTTTTGTATTTAATATTTAGAATGATGGTGTACGTCTTTGGACTTATTTTTTTCACACGTATTACTTCCACATGCATTTTGCATCATAACATTCTGTTATCACACAGAGTGGCTTCACCTTCAGTAAGTTCGATAGTTTGCTACAGGCCAGTATTCTTCCACAAATTATTTAAAAGAGCGAGCTCAAATCTCAGCTCCTTAATAATCTCTCTGCTAAACATTATAAGGCACAATCCCCTTGTCCCTTACAGATTAAACAATAACATTATTAGAGTTCAATGCTTTTTCATTTAAAGGATAGTAATTCCATAACAAGAACGCTATTCTAATCAGTACACAGGAGGTGAATTGGGACATTTTGACCCTCCAATTGGAGCTTCAGTTTTTCCACTATATAATAGAGACCACTGCATTGAAGTTAGGCATTGTACTGTCCTTGATCATCGTAATCATAACCAAACTACAGAGGTCTTTCAATTCATGTTTTGTTAAATTGGTGTATGGACTGTGGACAATTTTTTTTAGATTCTTTGGTTGCCATATGCTTTTCACTAAGAGATTACACTGAATGATTCATTTTTCTAAAAAAGCAGTTTATTTAACTTTTGAGAATAAATTCAATGGAAAACAGATGAAGATATTTAGGCAGGAGAGAGTTAAATCCACACTGGGATTATTTGCAGTGGTCTAACATGAAACAGTCCTTATTAATGCAAATAAAACCGAGCATAAAAACTTCCACAGGATGGAAAAAAAGAGAAACACAGAAAGGTTTGATGTATCAAAGGAAGCTCTGGAGGTTTTTAATAAGTGGATGTGAAGTTTTAATTTTGTTTTGCCTGCCATTGCAACATCTTCATAGATTGACAGCTGTCAATCTATCAAAAAAATTAACCCCCACCCTGAGCTGTGCTCAGGAAACAGTATCTCCTATCAAAATGATGAGGCTGCCTCTGTCCTGAAGCCACTGTACTGATGACTCTCACCTTGAGGCTTACTCTGTAATACTAGCAATGCTGTCTCATTCCTTTAATACTTATTAAGAATGATAATTAGTTCTAAAGGGGCAAATCATCATTTTTCCAGTGCATGTTTTTTTCAAAGGCATTTAGGACACATGCTGGAAACAGATGATAACCCTGACCAAGGGCAACAGGGAGAAATCTTAACTTTTCCTCTGACGGGTTTGTGAACTGTATATTACAGTCCGACCATTTACAGGCCACAAGATCTCATTTCCAGGAACAATGTAGACGATTTTTTTCTCTCCCCACCCACCCCCCCATTTACGGCAAACACAATGAAAGAATGAACAATGCATAAGTTTTGTTTAACTATGTAAATCATAAGGTAGGTGCACACAGTGAACCAGACCTTCCAAATAGCACAAAAGCCCAGTTTTGTTTTTATGCTGACTGCATCTACAGCTGCAGTGTCCCTTTTTCCAACAACTGACTGTCATTTGTAAATCAACGCGTGGAGTTTAAATTAACTAGCCATTAAGCTGTGGTGCTCCAGTAGATTTAGAATGGTGACAGTTAGGAAATAATATTACAATGTCAATATCGCGCAAAAACAATTGAGATTAATAATTATACAAATGTGAACTACGTGGAACAGTATCTTCCTATTGACTTTGACATTATTACAGGAAGATCAGGATCGGACGACCCGCTGCTTTCTTCAGCCATTTCTTTCCACGCTGATTTTTTTCTTGTACCTTGGACAACTTAACTTTTTAATTATTGATTGCTAATTAGCCGAACCTGCCATTATCAGGACAATTCCATTGTGATTCTGATAAATCTGCTCAGCATTTGGAAATGGCTGAGAAGCAAATATTAAAGGTCGAAAGAATTGAAATGCCCATTTTTTGCCACAATCACTGTATTCAATCCGGAGCAGTGACTTTGAACAATTTCTCTTTAATAAATATATTTAATCGTTTTACACAACTAGCACTTATACGTGACTGTGTACAATATCCTCCTATCTTATGACAGTTAAGAATACTGCAGATAATTTCAACTGAAATTAAACAGGTTAAATTTAGATTGACACACAAATCTGATAGAAACAGCAACAAAGAGATTCATTACACAACTAACGCTGAAAGCACATCAGAATGAGCTGTAGTTTCAAACTTAAGTTTTCTCTGGCAAAGTGTTTTCTGTTTTCTAACAGAGTATTTGAGCAATGCAGCTAATATTTGTCAATGGTGTAAATTATGACACCAGATAAAACAGCAAGATGACATTGACTGTGCTCAAAGAGGGAAAAAAGGTCATTAATTACTTATGTGCACTACTGCTTGAAAAAGACAATAAACCTCCATGGTCGCCATAGATATGACATGTTTGGTAAGAAAACAACATAATCATTAAGCGATGGAGCGAGATGCCAGAAGAACTCGAAGCCTTTAATGCTGGATGTGTTTTAAAGTCTCATCAAATTTGGCGTTCTAAATTCGATCAGTTTATGTAGCCATGGAAACGTGGGCAGATTATCATCAGTAGAATTAAAAATGATAAATTAAACAAGGCATCGAGGGGAGGAGGGCGGCGCTGCGTTGTAACTTGATTTACAAAGTTGCTGTTAAAACAATGTCAGTTTTTCCGGGGCTGGAGGTTCAACTTTTAAAAAACTAATGTGTATTTCAACTGATCTCCACATCTCCCCGCCCCACCCCCGGCAGTTCAAAAAGGCAAGTTCTTTGCCCTGGACGGGATAAAGTACTCCGTCTCTCTACAAGCTTTCACAGAGCACTGCACCTTCACATGGATTTCTCAGTCTGCAATGAGAGGAGGGGAATAAGCAACGGAGAAGTGAAAGGGGCAAAAAAGACAGGGAGGGGGGAGAGGGGGGGGATCAGCTGGGGTCAAATAATTTGTCCTTATCCAGGTTTCAAACTCCCTTTCTGTCTCCCTTTCTCTGGAATCTCCCAGATTGATAGATCGTCCCGGCACCTGTTATAATCCGAGGGGAGTGACCACCCTACCACCCCTCTTCCCAAAAATAAGGAGCGTTTTGCCTTTCTGCTCAATCTGCCCAAATTTCGCCCCTCTGCCGTCCCCACCAACTGACGCAAACTGCGAATCACGCTCCACATTCTGAAAATGCCATTATAAAAATAACCTTGTTTGCTTTTCTGTTAGTGCGCGCACCAAATCATCTGCACTTCCACGGCTTGTGTTCGCTCGCACCAAACTTTCTATTGAAGTCAAGGAGGTCACACAAAAAAAAGAAACAAAACTCAGCAGTCTGCACGTTCCCCCAGAATAGAGAATAAACCCCCTTTTCCAGCAACAATGAAATCCCACAGGTCAAGCTTTGCCGGGAAGAAAGGCTGACCTCCTATGTACCCACCCCCCCCCCCCCCCAATTCCTCTATCTAACCCTCCATACGAACGACCACGCCAATGTGCATCACAGTTCATTTCCTCTCTCTAAACTTAGAGACGGTAAGATATAACCCCCCCCCCCCAGTCAGCCTCTGAGAGTCTTCTCGTAATAACGAGTCACCCCCTCCATTTCCAAAACAGAAACCTATCTACAGAAACGTATCAATATTTAAGACAAGATGGTAAATTAAACTCACCTCGTCCCCATGAAGACACACGCAGTCACCGTTCTAATCCACAAACCCTTGTCAAGACGAAACGAATAAAACTCAAGAGTTGATTGTGTAAGAAACTAGGGGGCAAAGGAAAATCGCTGCTTCCCACTGGTTGCGAGATCACAGTAAACTCTTATTTTCATCCGTGTCACTCCTGTCACTGACAAGGTTCCCTTTTTTGCTAATAATTAAGAGAAAAAGGAGCGAATCCGCGCAGATGCCATTTAAATTCAAGTTGAGTGAGCGATGGAAAAAAAACAAAATGCCTATTGCAGACAGATAGATATCACCCAGCTAGACAGAAAGCCAAGATCAAATTAAAGTCACATCAATTAGGAGAAAACATTTTTATTCGCTTCTCTGTCGGTTGCAGTCCCCAACTTTGCAAAACCCCAATTTAGTTGTGAACAAAATAAAAGGTGAGGTTAAGACATAGAATCTTAAATATATATTTTAAATCCTGATTTTAAACTTAAGCTAATGGATTGATCGCACACACACAGATACACATCATGTTGTGCACAGAACAGTAAGATCATATTAAACTGGCAGCATTAACAGCGAGACATGTACAACACACTTATCCCTGCTCTAAAACCCCAGTGCTATTGTCAAGCTCCTTCTTCCCAAACAATTCATTGATTTGGGGTTTGAAAAGGGGAGATCTGAGATTGTTACCTGCAGTTGGGCTGCTTTCGGTGACTTTTCGATGTGTCTTGTGTTAGGATGGTTGGGGTTTTTGGAGCATGCGCGATGAACTTGGTTAGGGTTTTTTTTTCCGTATTATTGAATTTTGTTCATTTCTCCAACTCGGCGGCGGCGCCTCGCGGGAAAACCCGGCCTGGATCAGGGATCCGCGCTGGAGCGGATTGGAGCGCGCCGTGTTCACACCACACCCACCCCCTGGCCCCGCCCACCCGCCCGTTTGATACAGCGTGTCGTCATGGAGATCGAACGCGGAGACAGCGAAAGGGGCGTGGCCGCTGGCGTCAGGAACTCCCGCGCACGGACCGCCGCTTTCCAAGTGCAACCAGAACCTGCAGTACGTCCAGTGCGGACACACAGGAAATCATCAGCAGTTGGGAGTAGCAGCACGCCATGTCACTGTCTGTGGATGTTGGCCAACGGCACTGAATCTCTACAGTGGGGTAGCAGGCCCCTCTGGACCACATCGAGGAGTACCCCACCCAAATCCACCACCCCATCCCTGCATTCCCCATGGCTGACCCACCTAACCTGGTTCAAAATCACACCCACTGTCAGGTTAGAGACAGGTACCTCGCTCTGAAAGCTTGTGACTTCAAACAAACCTGTTGGACTATAACCATGATTTGAAGATGCTGGTGTTAGACTGGGGTGTACAAAGTTAAAAATCACACAACACCAGGCAATAGTCCAACAGGTTTAATTGGAAGCATAGTAGCTTTCGGAGCATCGCTCCTTCATCCTTCACCTGATGAAGGAGCGATGCTCCGAAAGCTACTGTGCTTCCAATTAAACCTGTTGGACGATAACCAGGTGACTTTGTCCACCCTCTCTTCACACTGTGGGTAATATAACACAGCCAATCCACCCTAACCCACACATCTTTTGACTGTGTGAGGAATCCAGCGCACCCTGAGGGAAACCAGTGCAGACACAGAGAGAAGGTGCACACTCCACACAGCTGAGGGTGGGATTGAACCCAGGTCCCTGGTGCTGTGAGGCAGCAGTGCTAACCACTGAGCCACCATGCTGCCTGTGCTTTATTCCCCTCACAACCTCATTTCCATTAACTTCTCACTGACACCCCCAACTCTTTTTGAATGAGTATTGCATCCTTTGGTAATTTCAACATTCTTTATTCATTTGTATGGTGTGAGCGTATCTGGTTGGGCATTGAACTATTGCCCTAATTGCCCTTGAACTGTGTGGCTTGTATTTCAGACAGCAGTTAAGAATCAACCACATTGCTGTGGTCTGGAGTCACATGTAGGCCAGACTGGGATCGCTGATTCCTTTCTGTAAGAAGAGCATTACTTACAGACATTTGAAAAACATTATTTTCCCCTTCCCTTTGTCAATGAATGTGTATCTTTTTGCCATTTCCAAAGACTTCCTTTCCTCTTCCCTTCTATTTATGGCCCGTTTGATTTAATATTACAGCATTTGCAGTTTTATTCTTTTTTTCTCTCTCTGTAGCTCTTTTATCCCTGCCTGCTATGTTTTCTCCTTTGGCAGGCCAAGATTATTGAGTGTATGACCAGCCTCCACCTTGTAATTAATGTCCAGAGGAGATACAGGCCAGAAACAACAGGTCAAAGTGAAATTTTTTGAAAAATATAATGGCAACAATTGCAAATGAACATAGAACATTACAGCGCAGTACAGGCCCTTCGGCCCTCGATGTTGCGCCACCCTGTCATACTAATCTGAAGTCCACCCCACCTACACTATTCCATGTACGTCCATGTGCCTGTCCAATGACAACTTAAATGCACTTAAACTTGGCGAATCTACTACAGTTATAGGCAAAGCATTCCATACCCTTACTACTCTCTGAGTAAAAAAACTGCCTCTGACATCTGTCTTATATCTATCTCCCGTCACTTTAAAGTTGTATCCCCTCGTGTTTGCTGTCCCCATACTTGGAAAAAGGCTCTCCCTGTCCACCCTATCTAACTCTCTGATTATCTTGTATGTTTCTATTAAGTCACCTCTCAACCTTCTTCTCTCTAACGAGAACAGCCTCAAGGCTCTCAGCCTTTCCTCGTAAGACATTCCATCCATATCAGGCAACATCCTAGTAAATCTCCTCTGCACCCTTTCCAAAGCCTCCACATCCTTCTTATAATGCTTGAAAGTGAGCAGATGTGTGTTGATTTTTATGCAGTGAAACACTAAAAGCAGAGATTGATTAATTTTATCTAAAATCTGCTTTATCATAGCTCATGCTAAGCACAAGAAACTAGGGCTTTACTTCCACTAGGACGTAACTGCCCATGGTATTAGTACCATCATCCCGTTACCCAATGGCTGACATTGTTTCTGTCAAACTTGACTTTCTGGAGTCAATGTCATATTGGGGTGGCATGTTTGCAGCTTTTCTTGATGTAGGAAAATCGATGTTTTGGGCAAAAGCCCTTCATCAGGAATCGGGTATTTGCCGGAAACGTTGATTTTACTGCTCCACGGATGCTGCCTGACACCACACTCTTGGTTCTAATCTCCCACATCTGCAGTACTCACTTTAGCCTAGGTTTTCCAGCTGAGTCTACTTTTTTCAATTTCCTCTCCAACTGGTGATCTCTGGTCCTCTTCTTCAAAAGACAGCACAATCAACAAAACCCTCACATCTCATGCATTTGGCTGATGGCTTAAAGTGTCAATCAACACATGACATTGGGTGACTATTTAGACACAACGCTGGCAACTCTGTGCTATACTTGATGTTCCACTGGTCTGTATTTTCCAAACACACCCGCCCCCCCCCCACCCCCATTTATGAAGGAGCTAAAATGTAATTCAGTAGCACATTATGATTATTGTAGAATATTTAGGTTTTAATAATATCGGTCATTGTCAAGAGGATAGTTGTGTATAAGGTCTTCTGCATCACTTGATTTCCTACTATACACAAAGCAGAGACCTGCTGAAAGAATACAAACTTCATATTTCTATCTTGATCTCAGCTGTGAACATTGTGCCAATTTTAAAGAGGGTTTCATCTTAAGCAATCTGCCCTTTTTGATTTCATTTTTCCTGTCGTACTGTCCCTAATTTCCAGAAAGCATGAATTCCTCACTCATTGCTGTTCCACAGGCTATGATTCATTGACTCCTGCTTGGTTGCACCTACTGATCCATTGACTTGTTTCTGGTCACTTTACATCAATGAGAATCCTGATGGTGAGTGCCAAGAGGTTATGTAATGATGTGGGAGGGGTAGGGGGGTGCGGTGGGGGAGGAGGCACGGGTTGTCACAGCTAATCCTGAGCTGGAGTATAACATTGTACTGCAGCAGTGCAGCACTTGCTCACTATGACATCAAAGTGTCAGCCATCAAATCACTGGAATACATAAACCTCTAAGTCTGAGGTGAGAGTGCTACTGACTGTGTTGGTGCTGACACCACAGTTAATTCCGCAATGATTGGGGTTCAACCTGGGAACTTTCTTAATCAGCACAGTCCCTCTGACCTCTGGATAACCCCCCAGTCATTGGGGAAGCCCTTAATTTGGTTCGTCCCAAACACTTGGCACAAACATTTGTTCGGGGCTACTGTGCCTTTAACTGAATGATGATTATTTCAGATCCTGTACGCCGTTAAAAGCCAAGCGGATGGAGTGCTCTTAAAAAAAATCTCACTGACCAGCTCTTGAGTGGTGACTTCCTTGGTCTAACCCCCCAGAGTGTAGTTGTGTGCCCTTTGTAATAAGTAAAAGCATTAAAATAACACAGAAAACAATGAATTACAGTGAGTGCAACTTGCAAGCCAGCTATGGTGATAAATTACTCTAGTCCTCCAGTACATGTTCAGAGCAAGTAAGCAGTGTGATGATGACTTTTATTGCACCAGCACAGGAGTTAAATATATAACACACATAACATTGAATATTATGTTCCTAATCCTATTACTTACATCTGTATCCTCTGGCTTGAGCCTGCTGTGGGAGTGAAATGTCCGACAGTCACACCGGAATGAAGGCTGGACATGTTTATCTCACTCTGTCACTCAAAGCATCACATAATAGATAGTGAAGAGAGATGGTAAGAATTAGGGACTTTAGAAGGCATAATGGGTTAGAATACTCTGCTGTTGCTTCTGGGACCCAAGTTAAGATCCAAGACAGGCTAATGGAATGAAGTGTCTTTTATCTTTTGACTGCGAAGGTCAAAAGTAAGTGAGTTTGACCAGATTCCTTTCCTAGTGATTGGAGATCCTCAGCACAGAACTGCCTGTTTATTCAAGCACGCTTGACATTAAGCTGACTGTCTTTAATCTGAGAAGCCACAGTCACACTGTTACAACAGCAGGGACTCTGCTGGGACTGAGGCTGACAATTCAGTATGTCGCTGGATAAAGTAAAGGGACCCACACACCACATTCGATCTGTGAGGTGCCTAAGCTGAGGGAGCACTTAAACGTCATCTGGTGCAGAAAAAGAAGAGTTAATTTTTCAGAGTTCCAACTCAACAAATCCCTGCACCTTTAGAAAAAGCCTCCAAACTCGTTTGCAAATCAGTTGAGAAATGAGAATCAACTTAAATACTCGTAAATATTTTAGAGAAGAGCTGCAATACCATTTAAGTTAGGTGTTTTAGCGAGTATAGCCGACAGCAATTAGAGAGGTAATTTAGAGATTGCCCCATGTAACATTATTGGCTGACTGTGCTGTATACTGGCTTCCTAAGTTGAAATCTCTCAAAGTAAAGGTAGGGTTTCTAATTGTTTGAGGCAAACACATTGATTCATGACATCTGTTAAAATCTCAACAGGATGGCGACAGCTCAGCAGGAGGCCAGTCAGCCCACTGTGTCTGTGCTGGCCCTCTGCAAGAGCAACTCAATGAGTCTCACTCCTTTGCCTTTCCCTATAGTCCTGCAATTCTTTACTCTTCAGGTCAACTTCCAGATCATTCATGAAAGCATCAAGTGAACCTGCCTCCCCACACTCTCAGACACTACATTCCAGACCCTAACTCCGCAAAAGTGATTAATCTCATTTAACATTTGGTTCTTTTGCTGATGAAATCCAACTAACATTCTTGCTTTTTGACCCATGGGAGCTGTTTTTCTCTATCTACCTTGTCCAATCTGGTCATAGTTCTGAATGCAGTCTCTCTATCAACACACTGGTCAACCTCCTATTCTCTAAGGACAAGAGCTCCAGCTTTTCAATCTGTCCAGAGAATTGAAGCCCCTCATTCCCATAAATCACTTCTGCTCCTAGTCTAATGATTTCATATTCTCCCCAAATTAGACATTTTTGAGACAAATTGGTGGGTAAATCTAGGTCACTGAAAGGCTTCCAATTTGCATGAGGTATCCTTTCTCTGGGGACTTGGGCCATTTCCTATCATTCCCTTTATATCCCACACCTCCAAGCTTTGAAAACATTCCAATAACCTGTTATAGAGTGGTAAGGTTCTATGAGTTGTTTCAGACTGTTATTGTATAAATATATTAACGACAACAATGATAACTGATGTAAATTGTCCACTGAAGTCCCACTCTCTGCAGGGACTAAAGTCACTGAATGTGAAGATTAGAAATAAGAAAGAAAAGATTTGCATTACTATAGCACCTTTCATGACCTGAGGACATCCCAAAGCATTTTACAGCCATCGAGGTACTTTTCATGTGCGGTTGCTGTTGAACTGCAGATCATGACAATACTTCTTTTATTTGACCTTAGTAGTTCCAGCAAGCTGTGCTCATAAATTGACTCCCAAATGCACTTCAAATAATGGGGTCAATTTCCTGTAACCCACCTGCCACCAGGGTGAATTATGGGACTGCAAAATTGGATACAAATTTCAAATGAATGGAGACTGGGAACATACAATGTGTGCAGACTGCTTATATGGCATGGCTGACCAAAGCATGTTCTGCATTATCAAACAAGTATTGTCTAACATTGATGCCAAGTATCTGTATCCTTCCTTCAGTTCAGAGGAACATGGGGTTTCATTTTTGTGAGATCCAAATATTTCAACAACTTTTGGTAGTTGGGTGATGGCCTAATGGTATTATCACTAGATGATTAAATCCAGAGACCAAGGTAATGAAGTGGGGACCTGGATTCAAATGCTGCCATGGTGAAATTCAAGTTGAGTAAGCATCTAGAATCCTGATGAAAGGCTTATGCCCAAAACATCAACTGTCCTGCTCCTTGGATGCTGCCTGACCTGCTGTGCTTTTCCAGCACCACACTCTCTGACTCTGATCTCCAGCATCTGCAGTCCTCACTTTCTTCTAGAGTTAAAAAGTCTAACAATGAAACAATGGTTGGGGAAAAATCCATCTGGTTCACTAATGTCCTTTAGGGAAGAAAGATTAGATTAGATTACTTACAGTGTGGAAACAGGCCCTTCGGCCCAACAAGTCCACACCGCCCCGCTGAAGCGCAACCCACCCATACCCCTACATCTACCCCTTACCTAACACTACAGGCAATTTAGCATGGCCAATTCACCTGACCTGCACATCTTTGGAGTGTGGGAGGAAACCGGAGCACCCGGAGGAAACCCACGCAGACACGGGGAGAATGTGCAAACTCCACACAGAGAGTCGCCTGAGGCGGGAATTGAACCAGAGTCTCTGGCACTGAGGCAGCAGTGCTAACCACTGTGCCACCATGCCGCCCACAAAGTTGCTGTCCTTCCCTCATTTGGCCCCCACGTAACTCCACACCCTTAGCAATGTGGTTGACCTTTTATATCCTCTGGGGAATGGGACAATAAAGGCTAGCCTAGTCAGTAGCACCCACATCCCATGACTGAATGAATAAAGACATTTTCTTTACTTTTAGAGATTTTAATCCCAGAACTTTGATACCTAGATTTATAGTTGTTCCAGTGAGAATTATGGCTATCGGAATGCCAAAGATTATTCTCTTCCTTGTTGTGTTGCTTGAAGAAAAAAGACAACTGCAGCTCCGCCCTGAGGTTGATTGTAACAGACTGGATGGCGTCACCCATTCTCACCCACATCTATCAAAGTAGATACAGGCAAACCTACCTGGGATTGATGGAGCTGTACCTACAGCCACTTTATGAAGGAGCAGAGGAGCACTGGTGCCAATTGCTTAGGGCTCCCAGTTATCTCCATTACCACAGTCAAGGTCACCATTACCTGGAATGATTATGTCTTAAACTCATTCGAAGCTGGCTTTAGGGACTCCATCAGTCCACACCCATTCATCTCTCTCACAAGGGGGCATACCCTTTCAGTGCCCACCCTGTCAAGTTCCATCAGGATCTTATGTATTTCAATAAGATAACATAAAGGGAGAGACCACCGATAGCAAAGCAAAGAGCTGCCGGACATTCACAGGAAATTTGATAGGTGTCTTTATAAAGAACCCAATGCTTTGACTGTTTGTGAGGCATCTTCAACGAAAACTCCTTCACAAAAAATGGTCATAATTTGCTGTCCCCAACACTCATTGCACACTGTGTCCCAGTCATCCAGAGAGACCCAGCTATGGACTAACTGGAAGAGGAAGAGGATGAGAAGGACCATACACATCCCAGAGGCAGAATAATAAACTATCAGCTTGACCAAAAATGCCCATTCTAAAATATTGGTGCGGCCACATTGTGATAGTTTCCCATTCATGAGGCCATTCATCAGGTAAATTTCCAACATTGGCTTAACTCAACCAGCATGGATTCCAGTCCTCTGATTCACCAAAACACTGTTTGACTCCATCAAAAGAAAACTCCCAACACACAGTTGCAAATAATGTGCAGCAAACTTGAATTCCCTAAAAGTGAATAGTGTATATAGCACAGCGCATCCCTTGGTGATAGGGTGTATGTTGTGTAATCTATGCCTTACCCTTGTGCAGCTCTTAGCTCTGTCCCTAGGGGCAAGTGTAAGGAAAATAACTGGCTGCTGGGAGTCAGTGAGAAGCTCCAGGGATTGAAGGCTCTCTTTGTGCTGAGTCATGAGATATCTCTGCAACGATGCTCCCACATCTGGTGCTAAAATAGCCAAAAGCTCCTGTCTACTTTCCAATGTATATTTAAAGGTGCTGGTTTATCTGGGATGGGAGCGGGGAGGGGTTGCTTGTTAGATACACATAGTGCCACCCTCAAAGATAACACTCAAGGCCTTTCTGCAAAGGGCTCTCTCACCTCCACTGAATGTTGGGATAGCAGCAGGATTAGGTACATTTCCACAGCTGACAGTGATCCAATCGGCCACATTGAAATCTTTATGTATTCATATCCACTTTTTAAAGAATTACGTGCAGCTAAAACACCTTTCTCCAGCAACAGATTGTTTTCTATGGCTAGGAGAAAGACGTTTTAAAAATTGAACAAAGAGATGAATTCTTAATGGCAATAGAGATCACTTTGCAGAAAAGCAAGTGCTACTTATTTTAAATTAAAGTTAGTGCAATTATTGCATCCAAAATGTCATATAACACATGAGATCAAATGTCAAAAAAAAACCTGTGACTCTCCCCACCCCCATTCATTAGATTTTGTGTGTTTAACATTCGAATTCCTAATGAGGATTTTAGGTTTTTCTGTTCAGCTTCACGAGAAATGAAGGAATGTTGGATATATTGACAGCTACATGTGTAAGCCCATGTTAGACTGTACTTTCCATGTAATACTGTTTTTCCACTTATAAACATATTCAGGGAATTACATCCTATGCTCTTTAGACTGTTGATAGTGCTTTTTTATTTCAAAATGTACTTTATTCATAAATTATCTATAAGTAAATAAAAAAAAAGTACAAAAGCAGTTCAGTACAGACATTGCAGAAGATACAGTACAATTTTGACATTCCTTAATAGGGCTTCAATCCAGATGCAACAACAGGCATTTTCTATACATGACAAGAACACTTATAAGGGGTTCTCAAACTTAACAGACCCTGCTATGTTTCGGCACAAAGACCTCAGACAGTGGTCCTTCCCCACTGCGCCTTGGCAGCAGCTTCCCCAGGCTTTAGTGTATCCCTCAGCACATAGTCCTGGACCTTGGAATGTGCCGCTCTGCAACACTCGGTCAGGGTCAACTCTTTGTTCTGGAAAACCGATAGTTTTGGGCAAACCAAAAAGTGTCTTTCACCAGGTTGACGGTTCTCCAGGTTCCGGGGTTTATAGTTTTGCTCAGTTCACATCCCAGGGAAACCTATAGAGCACAGGGTGTTGTGTCAGGGTGCTGCTTGAGACAGACCCTGACAAAACAGTGCTTGCTCTGTCCCATTGCCTCTGGTCAGCACTGGGATGACCTCACCTAGAGATCCACATGTATGGAGGTTCTTTTCCCACTTACCCTGTTAGGGTCGAGTGACCTACAATTCTCAATCTTGCGGAACAACCATTTTCATTTGCATTCTGATGAAAGGTGACTGGACTCGAAGCGTTAACTCTGTTTCTCTCCCCTCAGATGCTGCCAGACCTGCTGAGTTTCTCCTACACTTTCTGTTTTGGTTTCAGATTTCCAGCAGATCTTTTATTTTGACCATTTTCATTGAGTTGCTCAGTGAACCCATTGCAGCCTTTTCAGAAATGTTTCTTATATCACAATTCCAGAAAATCCCATCTGTTGGCCAACTCAGGTTCAGGGTTAACTGTGAATGCTAAAATGAGGCTGATTTTAGGATATCCTATGAGAATGACTTAGAGCTACTTCAATAAGCTCTCAACTTCCTGCTTCAGTGCTAGGGCCAGGTAAACAACCCTGTTGCATTCTGGAGTTGCATTTACCTCGAGTATCTCAATTCTGTCCAAGCCTGCAAGAATATAACTGACCAGGTCTGGAGGAGTTAAAGTTTACTTTAAACAAAGACATCAAGTTTGGAGGAGAGGTTTTCTATCAGGATCTATGGGATATAATACATTGAAGTATCTCTGAGAGTAGCCCTCAATAAAAATGACACAAATTATAAGAATGAATGGAAGATAAAACATTACCTTGAAGTCTTACAGAATTAAACACATTTTTGCACGCAGAATGGTTATGCAAATGAATGAGAAGTAATATCATTGTCTTTAATGAAGTCCTAATGCTGATCTGAACCAAGCTGCTATCTTTAAAAAGTGGGTCTAAAATAAAGTGGGAACTGAAACGCATCAGATGTGACTCGTTTATAAAAGGATCACCCTGATAAGACATAAAGCCAAGTGATAACAATGACCACTGAAATAATAAACCACAATGATTCAGATTCCTTGTCCCTTCAGTTAATGAGTCACATATAAGTAATTGAAGTGACTAGTAGCAGTGCCTGTTGTAAGACACATTCAGCTATTAAACTCTATCCTATTTGACTAATGTTCAAAGATAAAGAGAGTCTTATGTCAGCTGACAGAAGTTAAATGGGACTTGTACCAGTAATTTTGATCAGTGAGCTCAGGTACACCCGCCTGAATTCACGACAGTTATTCAACCACTGGAGGAGAAAGAAACTGTTACCCCTTGTGTTCTGGGTTGTTTGCGAAAGGATAATATTTTAACACGATCTTTCATGTTCAAACTTGGCTTCTGCCAACACCCTTGTTAATTATATCATAGAGTCATACAGCACCGAACCAGACCCTTCAGTCCATGCTGACCAAGTGTCCCAAATTAAACTAGTCACACTTGCCTGCATTTGGTCCATATCCCTCTAAACCTTGCCTACTCAGGTACCTACCCAAAACTCTTTTCAATGTTGTAACTGTACCTGCATCTACCACTTCCTCTGGTGGTTCATTCCACACATGAACCACCCTTTGCATGAAAATGTTGCCCCTCAGGTGCCACTTAAACCTTTCTCCTCTCACCTGAAAAATATACCCCCTAGGTTGGAACTCCCCCATCCTGGGGAAAAGACCTTTGCTGGTCACCTTATCTACGCCCCTCATGATTTTATAAATCTCTGTAAGGTCACCCTTCAGCCTCCTAAGGTCCAGGGAAGAAAGTCCCAGCCTATCCAACCTCTTATAACTCAAACCCTCCAGTCCTGGCAACATCTGGTCAATCTTTTCTGAACCCTCTCCAATTTAATAATATCCTTCCTACAGAGATGCACAAGCATGTTTCTCACTAACAGAATACAAAGTCAGGTGATAACGTAGAGTATAGAACAGTCTAACACAGTACAGGCCCTTCAGTCCTTGATGTTGTGCCAACCTTTTATCCTACTCTGAGATCAGACTAACCTACATACCCTTCATTTTACTATCATCCATGTGCCTATCCAAGAATCACTTAAATGTCCCTAATGTATCTGACTCTACTACCACCGCTGGCAGTGCATTCCACACACCCACCACTCTCTGTGTAAAGAATCTACCCCTGACATTTCCCCTAAACCTTCCTCCAATCGAGTGGCATGGTGGCACAGTGGTTAGCACTGCTGCCTCACAGCACCAGAGACCCGGGTTCCATTCCCGACTCAGGCGACTGACTGTGTGGAGTTTGCACATTCACCCCGTGTCTGCGTGGGTTTTCTCCCACAGTCCAAAGATGTGCAGGTCAGGTGAATTGGCCATGCTAAATTGCCTGTAGTGTTAGGTAAAGGGATAAATGTAGGGGTATGGGTGGGTTGTATGTCGGTGTGGACTTGTTGGGCCGAAGGGCCTGTTTCCACACTGTAAGTAATCTAAACCTTACAATTATGCCCCTGTGTCAGCCGTTTCTACCCTGGGAGAAAGTCTCTGACTATCCACTCTATCTATGCCTCTCATCCTTCTTCACTCCAATTAGAAAAGCCCTAGTGCACTCAACCTTTCTTCATAAGACATGCCCTCCAGTCCAGGCAGCATCCTGGGAAATCTCCTCTGCACCATCTTAAAACTTCCATATTCTTCCTATAATGAGGCAACCAGAATTGAACACAATATTCCAAGTGTGGTCTAACCAGTGCCCTATAGAACTGCAGCATAACTTGTGACTCTTAAACTCAATCCCCCTGCTAATGAAAGCCAACACACCATAGGCCTTCTTAACAATTCTATCAACCTGGGTGGCAACTTTGAGCAATCTATGGACATGGACCCCAAGATCCCTCTGTTCCACCACACTGCCAAGAATCCTGCCCTTAACCCTGTATTCTGCATTCAAATTTGATCTTCCAAAATGAATAACTTCACACTTTTCCAGGTTAAACACCATCTGGCAGTTCCTAGCCCAGCTCTGCATCCTGTCAATGTTCCATTACAGGAGAAAGTGAGGACTGCAGATGCTGGAGATCAGAGCTGAAAATGTGTTGCTGGAAAAATGCAGCAGGTCAGGCAGCATCCAAGGAACAGGAGAATAAGGGCTTATGCCCGAAACGTCGATTCTCCTGTTCCGTGGATGCTGCCTGACCTGCTGCGCTTTTCCAGCAACACATTTTCAGCAATGTTCCATTACAACCTACAACAGCCCTCCACGCAATCTACCACTCCACCAACCTTCGTGTTATCGGTAAATTTACTAACCCACTCTTCCACTTCCTCATCAAAATCATTTGCACAAATCATAATGTGGGTGGCATGGTGGCTCAGTGGTTAGCACTGCAGCCTTACAGTGCCAGGGGCCCCAGTTCGATTCCAGCCTCAGGCGACTGTCTGTGTGGAATTTGCACATTCTTCCTGTGTCTGCATGGATTTTTTCCCACAATCCAAAGATATGCAGGTCAGGTGGATTGGCCATGCTAAATTGTCCATAGTGTTAGGGGCCTTAGTCAGGGGAAATATAGAGAAGTAAGGGATTGGGTCTGGGTGGGTTACTCTTTGGAGGGTCAGTGTGGACCTGCTGGGCCGAATGGCCTGCTTCCACACTGTCGGGATTCTAAGTAATACCAAAGAGTAGAGGTCCCAGAACCAATCCCTGTGGAACACTAGTGGTCATCAAGCTCCAGGCTGAATACATTCCATCTGGCACCACCCTGGTGGTACCACAGTAGATAGAGTGATCTTATTTTGCTGTTGGTCTTGTGAAGGTGTGAGATACCCCTCCAGCTTCAATTTTTACTCGATCCTCTTGTGGTGGCTTTGACCATGGATTGGAGCATTGTGCTATTGAACTTGTTGTACTTGGCAGAAGCACATCAGCAGCGATGCACCAGGACATTAATGTCCTTTTTGGCACAGATAGTTAAGAGCCAAGTGAGAAATGAAAAAAGAGGTTAAAAGAGTTTATCTTATTTTGATGAGGGGCCTAGAACTTGGAGAAATAATCTAAAAAATAAAGTCATAGCTTTCAGGAGGTGAAATTAGGAAACACTTCTACACGCAATTGAGGCTTTCAGGAAGGCATTTTGGTGGCTCAGTGGTTAGCACTGCTGCCTCACAGCGCCAGGGACCCAGGTTTGATTCCAGCCTCGGGCGATTGTCTGTGTGGAGTTTGCACATTCTCCCTGTGTCTGTGTGGGTTTCCTCCAGGTGCTCTGGTTTCCTCCCACAGTCCAAAGATGTGCCGATTAGGGTGGATTGGCCGTGCTAAATTGCCCATAGTCTTCAGGGATGTGTCGGTTAGGTGCATGAGTCAGGGGTAAATGTAGATTAATAGGGTAGGTGAATGGGTCTGGGCGGGTAACTCTTCGGAGGGTCGGTATGGACTTGTTGGGCTGAAGGGCCTGTTTCCACATTGTTGGGATTCTATGATTCTAAGGCTTTGGATGTTTATTTAAATAGAAATAATGTACAAAGATATGGGCCAGAAGGAAGAAATTGGCCATATCTAATGATGCTCATTTACGGAGTAGACATTATGGGCTGAGAGGCTTCCTTCCTCACTGTAAATATCTGTGACTCTGTGACAAAGGCTTGGATAATTTCAGAATTCCCTTTTGCAATTGACAATGAGTATTAGGTTTATTTTCCTTTTGTGCTTGGAATGTGAGCGTTGGTGGATGGGCCGGCATTTATTGTCCATTCCTAATTGTACTTGGGGAAATGACATGGAGCTAAATTGTCAGATATCCCAATCCAATCTAGTCCCACCTGCCAGCACTCGGCCCATATCCCTCCAAACCCTTCCTACTCATATACCCATCCAGATGCCTCTTAAATGTTGCAATTGTGCTAGCTCCACCACTTCCTCTTGCAGCTCATTCCATACATATACCACCCTTTGCGTGAAAAGGTTGCCCCTTAGGTGTCTCACTCAATTTCATATAGTCTTTCAATTCACCCTCATTAGGTGGATTTTACTCTCATTATGAAATCCACTGAGGCCCCAAAATGAATCAATGTCGTGCACAAAAATGACTGGGAAGAAATGGAAGTCTATCTTAGAAGGCAGCATTCTTCTCTATGTGCCAACATAGTGTAACATCTTGTATCGATGGAAGGTTCAGAGGAGGAACAACAGGTTGTTCAATTTAAAACTGGGATAAGCTGAACTTTATGAACCAAATGCTTTGCAGAATACAGTGTTAAGGTGGGTAAATGGAAATAAGTCACGACGTAACTATAGAATTCCTACAGTGCAAATGGAGGCCATTCAGCCCAACAATTCTGCACCAACCTTCTAAACAGCATCCCCCGATCCCTATAACCCCATATTTACCACAGCCAATCCTGCACATCCTATGGACTGTGGGAGGAAACCCACTTAGACACAGGAGAACATGCAACCTCCACCGAGGTAGTCACCCAAGGCTGGAATCGAACCCAGGTGCTGTGAAGCAGTAGTGCAAACCACTGAGCCACCATTTAATCTCACTGGAAGGTCAAAGAGTCAAATGGGTTCCTCATGCACCCAAGAATGCAGGGACTGCAGAGGGAGGTTTATGAACAAAGAATATTTCTTTCCTGATGTGACCATAATAAATCGACTAAATTGTAAGACCATTGTTTTGTAAAAAATACACCGCTTAAAGATTAGTCTTCATTTGGAAGATTTTGCCTACTGCTCGTTAAAAAACAATGTTCCTGCAAAAAGCCACTTTTAGCATTGTTGTTCTGGTTGCATTATTGCTGAAAGAATGACAAGAAGCTTTTGGCGAGATCACTTAGACACTGCACTTGTCATTAATGTTTGCACTGCATCATGATTAGTGAATCAGCCATCTGCTGGGACCAAGTGACAGAAATGTGCTCCATTGGAATTCTGATCTAAAGGGGGTTTAAAGAGACCTCGCTGGTGAAAGGGCTCATTACACGTTGCTCAAGTTTGCTGAGTACACAGATTGAGAACTGGAGCGGGGCAAATTTTTTTATGTCAAGGTGAATCTTGCTTTGATGAAGATTATTCCAATATGCTACCATTCCAAATTCAGGTTAGGTTCTTAGGTGTTGGTAGCCAGTTAAGGATATAGTGTCATAGAATCATAGAGATATACAACACGGACACAGACCCTTCGGTCCACAGACCTTTCAGTCCATGCCGAGCAGATATCCCAACCCAATCTAGTCCCACCTGCCAGCACTCGGCCCATATCCCTCCAAACCCTTCCTATTCATATACCTATCCACATGCCTTTTAAATGTTGCAATTGTGCTAGCTCCACCACTTCCTCTGACAGCTCATTCCATACATATACCACCCTCTGTGTGAAAAGGTTGCCCCTTAGGTGTCTCACTCAATTTCATATAGTCTTTCAATTCACACTGATTAGGTGGATTTTACTCTCATTATGAAATCCACTGAGGCCCCAAAATGAGTCAGTGTCATGCACAAAATGACTGGGAAGAAATGGAACTCTATCTTAGAAGGTAGTATTCTTCTCTTTGTGCCAACATAGTGTACCATCTTGTATTGATGGAAAGTTCAGAGGAGGAACAACAGGAGAGTTTTAGTTTGGAAGGGCAAAATGTGTTGGCCCAGGCTTGGAGGGCCGAAGGGCCTGTTCTTGTGCTGTATTGTTCTTTGAGAGAGCAGATCAGGAAACATAAGAGCCAAATCTGTTGGACTTTTCATTAGTCATGCACAACTGAATCATATGTGAAGCTGGAATCTTAGGCAGGAGGAGGTTTTCCACAAATATATCTCATTACAGCCACAATACAATATCATCAACTGGATTAGATACACTGATGTGAGTTTACTATTTTTTCATTCCTGGAAACTGCAGAAGAACCATCAAAGATCAATGCATCCTTATTACATATGTGAACAACTCCAGATTTTGAGAACAACACAAGTGTGTCTATGTATTATTCCTCAGCTGCTGCTCTGAAAGCATTACAATAAAGGGAGAGTGAAAACTGGGGTGGAAAACTGAGACTTTTGGGAAGGATTTTGACAGCAGGTGCCAAGATAGAAGGAGCTAGGTGAAGAGTTCCAAAACGTCGGAATTCAGTGGCTGAATGAGAAACTGAGAATGAGGAGATGGGGGAAGTGAGAAAGTTCTCCAGTATCCTCCAGGCACTGGTATGGATGAGATAGCAAAGGTGGAATGGTGTGAAGATATGGAGACATTTGAAATCAAGATGGGCCAAATGGCCCCCTTCTGTGTTGTATCATTTCAATGCTTCTATGGATAAGCACGTAAAGTGCCTTAGAGAACCGTTTCCCAAGTTTGAATGCTTAAGAAATTGGGAATAGTGGGCGGCATGGTGGCACAGTGGTTAGCACTGCAGCCTCACAGCACCTGAGACCCGGGTTCAATTCCCGCCTCAGGCGACTGACTGTGTGGAGTTTGCACGTTCTCCCCGTGTCTGCGTGGGTTTCCTCCGGGTGCTCCGGTTTCCTCCCACAGGCCAAAGATGTGCAGGTTAGGTGAATTGGCCATGCTAAATTGCCCGTAGTGTTAGGTAAGGGGTAAATGTAGGGGTATGGGTGGGTTGCGCTTCGGCGGGTCGGTGTGGACTTGTTGGGCCGAAGGGCCTGTTTCCACACTGTAATGTAATCTAATCTAATCGAAAACGTTGACTTTCACTTACTGCAAAACAAGTTTAAAGAATAGAAATGGATAACCTCCAGAAATGGATTGTTAATCTAAAACTCAAACGAACCCTCTGAAATAAAATGTCACTTTTCACAGAAACATGAGTATCTTTTTCCTTAGCTTTTATTTTTTTAAATTAATAATTGCAAACATATGAAGTCTGGAATGTATGGATGATACCATTCACCCTGTATTTATGATGTAAAAACATCACTATTCCCAATTTTTTAAGCATTTCAAACTTGGGAAACGGTTCTCTAAGGCACTTTACATGCTTATCCATAGAAGCATTGAAATGATACAACACAGAAGGGGGCCATTTGGCTCATCTTGTCCATTCTGGTGCAAAGTCACCCAGATGCCCTTTCCAATCCCATCTTCCTGTACATGACCCATAGCCTGCAGCTTCCAGCACTTAAGGTGCAGATTCAGGTAAGGATTAAAAAGAGTTTAGGGTCCCTGCCTCCATCAGCCAATCAGGATGTGACACCCACTATCCTCTGCATAAAAAAGGTTTTCCTAACGTCCCCTCTATTCTTTCTGCCACTTAGCTTGAATCTCTGACCCCTGGTTTTTGAATTCTCTGCCAAGGGAAACAGGTTCCTCCTGCCTATCTTTATCCCTCACCATTTTGTATACCTCAATCACGTCACCTCTCAGCCTTCTCTGTTCCAAGGAATAGAACCCTAACCTCTCCACTTTCTCATCGTAGCTACAATTCTCCAGCCCTGGCAACATTGTAGTAAATCTTCTCTGCACTCTCTCCAGAACAATTACATTCTTCCTGCAATGTGGTGACCAGAACAGCACATCCCTTTAAACATGGTTGGGAGCAGAGTTTGTTTGCATTCTTTAAGGAAACCACTTACAACCACGTGTCAAAAATCGAGGTCATGCAACATCAAGATTAAATCTGGATTAAGTAATAATCAATAGTAACTCTTGCCAACAGTATTTGTCTTAGTTAGAGTTCTTTAGTTCTACAGTTGTGAGATTGGAAACTAAAACAGGCCTGCAGTTCACTTTTGTACTACACTGGCTGTTGTTGAAGCTTTAGTTCCAAAAGTGAGTGCACAGCAGCATATTTTGGTTTAGTTAAGTTGGTTATTTTTGGATTATTTTTGTGTTCCTATCCTTCTCAGGTTATAACCTACTTGATGCTGTCTGGGGGCCACAATGATTATCTTTAGTGCAGTTGTTTGGTTGGGCAGCAAGCAGGACACCAATTGCAGAACCAGGTGGTCTATTGGTAATTCCTTTCCTTACACATTGATCCAAGCAAGTTTGTTTGAACAACTTACTCCAATTTTGCAAATTCCTCTAACATATTTAATGAATCAAAGTCTTTACGTTTCCAAAAACCTCACACAACTATCAGAATTGCCTAAATCCGTCAACCAGGACACAACATTGACAATGGAAGTATTTTAATTTCAGTGTGTAATTTCAAGAGCAAGGCACTGCCGAGATCATGCTTCAATAGCAGATACCTACTCCAAGGAGAGTCTATAGATAGCACCATTAATGATTCATTTGTTCTACCTGAACCATACCACTACAGAAATTTACAAGAGTTAATTTCTGAGGGAATTGTTGTTAGGTTCTTAGACAAATCAATTGCTGAATTTGAGTTCTGATGAAGCATCATATTGGACTCAAAATTTTAATTCTGTTTCCCTCTCCACAGATACTTCCAAACCTAGGGAGCTTCTTCAGTATTTTCTGTGTTTGTTTCAGTTTTCTAGCATCCGTAGTATTTTGCTTTTATGTAGATCACTGAACTTCATCAGTTGAAGTGAATCCCATGCTAGAATAAGCAGTGAACACAGAGTTAAGAAAATTGTTAAAGAAGCCATAAACAGAAAAGGTTCCACTTAATGCAGAACATTCCTCAACGAGCTTTGAGTACATAAAACCCAAGAGGGCATTCAACCAGAGGAAATAGACCCGTCATCTGAAAAATATACTGTGTGAGACAACATCAAAGTGAAATCCTGAGCAACATAATGCTTTCGTATAGTCACAGGTGTATTCCAAAACTCAACTTTGGTGAAGTAAAGATGTCCAGCCCTACATCACCAATTTACCCATTGTAGAAGATGTGTGATAGTCTAAGGAATATGACAAGCATAATCAAATCAATTCTGAGCAAACAGATCAATCTTGCCTTGGAACAGGACCTAGAGGAACAGGTCACAACTGCAATGGAGCAAGTTTGTTTAACTAGGAAGCAACTAAAAGGCAAGGCACTATACTCTCATTGGAGGAGGAGAGAGTGAGATGGTTGACTGGTGGTGAGTTTAACCTGAAGGTCACCATGCCTCAGGTCAGGGGAGAGGTTGAGAAGACAGAACCTTCACAGTGAACTCAGCCAGTACAAGAATTGAACCCATGCTGTTGGTGTCGTTCTGCGTTGTAAACCATCCAGCCAGTCAACAGAGCTAACCAACTTCCGACCTACAGATGCCTATCACTATTTTCTCAGAGAATTTCCACCATCACCCAATCTAACAATATATTCCTGCAGTTATGTTTTTGCAAGGCCCTTCAGCAGCAATCCTGATCTAATAGAAGCCAACAGGGAAAAAGAAAGCTGACCATACTTACATCAAGTATTCCTTTATCTGGTCATAGACTTGCTTGTCCTACCGACCAACAAAAATGAGTCAATTCAAAGATTGGAAAGGAGTGGGAGATATTGGAAAAAACAAATGGTAATATTGTAAAAGAAGTAATCTAGGCATTTAAGAATGTACAGTCAGTTCTGCTATTACGTGGTAGTTCTGTTCTCATGCAATCTTGTGTTATAAGATAAACTAATATGGCTTGAATTGTGTTATAACCAATACACGCTTTAAAAGTTCAAGCCATAGAAACCATGTTCCCCAATTTGTCAATCGCATTATAGCAAATTCGTGTTAACAAATCTCACTTTATAGCAGAACGACCTGAATATAAATATTAATCCATATTGATGACAAGGGAATAATCTTCTGATGATGTCACAGAGTAGCTCCTCTCAGGACATAGGTAGCACAGGCCAGGCAAACAGAGAGGGGAAAGTACAGAAAGCTCAGCAGAAGCTTGAAGTCTAGCCAAGTTAATGTTACAAATACATACAGAGACAGATATGGGATAGACTGGCATTTAATGGTAGAGTTTATGCTATAGTGTTTCAATGATCTTACCATAAGATTAGAACTGGTATTGCACTGAATATCTTGTATTTCATGTTTACATGCAGTAAATGGTGTGATAAAGAATCCCAAGACTGAAGACCTTGCCTTCTCCTCAACCAGTGTCTCTTGAATCAAACCTCATGGACATGTCCATAAAACTACCCAATAAAGGATAACTGACTTTTCATGCTGTAGACCCACTAACCTTTTGACCAGGGCTGAAAAGTTTGAAATCTTTTACATTTCCCTCTCTCACAAGTTGGAGTCTGAGGTGACAACAGCACATTTATTTGTGGCAAGTGTTTGCTTTATTCTCACATTTTTTTCTGGAGGCTATTGAATAAAGTGGAGGTTTGAATCCCGATAAATCTCTCCTGGATCGTACTAAGCCTCTGTTTCTGTGAAAGTTATGAGTTCTGAATCTGCTTTACATCATCTGAAATTTTGTATGAGAAAATATTAACATCAATGTAACAGGGCTGGACCTGTAGCAGCAGTGGGAAGAGACACATTTTTTTCAATACAACTGCCTGAAAGCAATGAAAGAAAAGGAGCTGAATCTTATAATTATTTTAAATGAATCAAACTCCAACAGTATTACAGACAACTAGTTTCACATCAGCTGCTCATTATAGAAAGAAAAATCAGGTTAAATTTCAGATCACCGAGTTTGTGGTTGTTATATTTTAAATGAATATTTTAAATAGTGTTGTTTTTGAGTGTTGGCAGCACTGGGAATTGGATTAGTTTCCAGTTGAAGCACATGACAACCTGATGAAATAGGCATGATCCAACCCAAAGGTAATGATCTTTACAGGGAACCTACAGCCACTTGGCATCTGAACATATGAATTCAAAGCAGACCCCTCGAACATGCTCCACTATTCAATAAGATCATGAATGATTTGATTACTCAACATTCCCACCTCCCCTGATAACATTCCCACCTTCCCTGATAACATTCCCACCTCCCCTGATAACATTCCCACCATCCCTTGCTTATCAAGAATCTATCCCTGTGCCTTAAAATTATTCAAAGACTCTGCTTCCACCACCTTTTGAGGAAGAGACTTCCAAAGATCTGTGACTCTCTGTGAAATTCTCCTTATCTCAGTCCTAAATGGGTGACCGTTTATTTATAACAGTGACCCCCTAGTATTAGATTCCCCCACAACAGAATCATCCTTTCCACGATCACCCTGTCAAAAGCCGTTCAGATCTTCTATGTTTCAATCAAGTTGTGGCAGTGATGGTGTTGATGGTGATGGTAGTGACGTTGATGGTGATGGTTGTTGTGGTGGTGACAGTGACGATTATCAGCGGTGTAAATGCTAAGATGAACCCACCATGAACTATTGACTAACCATTGACCACCAAGGACTTTCTCTGGCTCAAGGTCAGAAAGTCTGGCAAGCACAGCTTGGTCAGTGGGAGTGGAGGAGTCGGTTTCTCCTCCGAAACAGACATCCATTTCTGAATTTCTTTTCATAACCTTTCTCTGTCATGGACTCAATCATGAACTCCCACTTCCACCCTGGATCGCTGACCAGGCATGGTTCCATGGAACGGGACAGTGTCCCAGCTCGATGCCCCGATACAATGGTAGATGAAGGCAATATCTTTTCCTGCATGCTACAGCATAAGGCTGGGAATTCGTATATCCATGTCTCAGGCTAGTCTTTGTCTGCTCAAGTGAACATGGATGGTGGTTACAATGAAAAACCACAAAATGTTATGTCATTGTCAATTTTGATTTGATTTGTTCTTATCACATGTACTGAGATACAGTGAAAAGTATTGTATTGTGTACTAACCAAACAAATCATGCCTTACATAAGTACATCAGGGGAATAGAATAGAAAATAGTGTTACAGCTACAGAGAACATACAGAGAAAGATCAATTCTAATATTTAGAAGTTTGTTCATAAATTCGAATGTATGTGTGTGAATTCTGCTCCAAGACAGATGCTTGCTGTCTATTGGACTGTGAAAAGATGTTTTAGCAAATTCTTTCAAACAACATCCTTTGAATAAATATATTTTCCAGGGGATCCTGAGTGACTCTGAGGTTTATAAAAAGGTGCACATAACAGAAGTTTCCACATCTTTGTCCCTGGGAGTTGCATTTCCACTCAGTGCTCCCGATGGGGACTTCACCAGCCTTTGGTTACAAGCATAACATAGTGGTTTATAAATGCCTCATGATAAGCTGAATCTTCAAGTGGATTGTGTGATGCCAATGGCTGTGTAGCCCATTTGGAAATTGGTACATAATCTTGTAACAAATGCTGATAAAGTAGGAACTATTGGAAACTGAATTCAATTTGCTACCAGTCTATCTGGCTATTCAACAAACATTATGTATCCAGGGGTAGACCCAGTTAGAAGTCACACAATGTCAGGTTATAGGAGAAAGTGAGGACTGTAGATGCAAAAGATCAGAGTCAAGAGTGTGGTGCTGGAAAAGCGCAGCAGAGCAGGCAGCATCCGAAGGCAGGAGAATCAACATTTCGGGCATAAGCCCTTGATCATGAATGAGCTGATAAAGAGCTTCTGCCCAAAACGTCGATTTGCCTGCTCCTCGGATGCTGCCTGCTCTGCTGCGCTTTTCCAGCACCATACCCTCGACCCCAACATCAGGTTATAGTCTAACAGGTTTATTTGAAATCACAAGCTTTCAGAGTAGCATTCTGCACTCTGCTGAACGTGTAGCACCAAATAAAAGTCATACACTGTGCATACTGGAGATCTGAAATTAACACAGCAAGTTTACAGCTTCTTCATTTCCTTCAGAACTGTCACATTGGCCTCCATAAGACATTAAGAAATAGGAACAGGAGTAGGCCATTCAGCCCCTTGAGCCTGCTCTATCACTCAATAGGATCGTGACTGATCCGACATTCCTCACATTCACTTTCCTGCCTTTTTCCCATAACCTTGAATACTTGACTGATTAACATCTACTATCTCAGACTTGAATGTACTCGAAACTTTAACTCTGTTTTTCTCTCCACCCATCATTGAATCCCTCCCGTGTGGAAACATGCCCTTTGGTCCAACACGTCCACAGCAACCCTCCGAAGAGTAACCCAGCCAGAACCATTCCCTGAACCTACTACTGTACATTTACCCCTGACTAATGCACCTAACCTATACATCCCTGAACAGTATGGGCAAATTAACATGGCCAATCCACCCTAATCTGCACATCTTTGGACTGTGGGAGGAAACCAGAGCACATGGAGAAAACCCACACAGACACAGGGTGAATGTGGAAATTCCACACAGACACTCACCCAAGGGTGAAATCGAATCCGGGTCCTTGGCGCTGTGAGGCAGCAGCGCTAACCACTGAGCCACTGACGCTGCCAGACCCATTGAGTTTCTCCAGCCCTTTCTGAGTGTGTATTGCTAGCACCCTGTGGGCTGTGGTGAAACACTTCAAGGAGGGCTCCTGAAAGAAAACAAAACTTGCATTAACCTCATGCAAACTCCCTAAGCATACACTGGCTGTTTCTGAAAGGGAGGTTACAAGTACTCCAAACACCAGTGACCAGAACAGGAAAATGCGACTGACTGCCCCATTGCCAGAACTGCCCATGCTCTGCCAAGGTCTCGATTGTCCCTGAAGATCACTGCCAAATGATCCTGGTTGCACATTTTGAGATGACTGCTTCCTCAAGTGCCACAGCTACAGCAGGATCATCACAAAGCCCAGATTGGAGTTCGTGTAAACATTCTGAGAGAAATGCAACAATCTCATGGGATAAACCACAAAGAAACACAACAAGGAGACACACTCCCACCCTCACACACCCACCCCCACCCACACACACAGACACTCACAGACACAGACACACCCACACACAGACATATACACAGACACACACACACACAGACACACCCACATGGATCCACACACACACACACATCCACACATACACCTCCACAGACTGACACACACACATTCACACAGACACACATCCATACAAAGACACGCACACGCACACACACATCCATACACACACAGACATGCACACACACACAGACACACACACACACATAGACCCATCCACACATACAGAGACACACACCTACACATATACACTCTCACACAAACACACACAATCCCCCCAACTCACCCCCACCTCTATTACACACACATGTGTGCGCACACACACCCACTCACATGCACAAACATACACACATTCACACACACAAACACAGACACAGACACACACTATGAATATTTTGACAGGACAGGTTTCTGGGACTTAATTCTACACAATTTGCTCCATTTGTTGGTATAGTTTAAAAAAGATAATTTGGTTCTTTGTACGAGGATTGGAAAGGGAAATGTGAAATTGCACACACCACAATCACATTGGCCACTATTTCAGCCTGTCCAAAGTATTAATACCTTTTGCAACTGTGACTTATTGTCATGAGGTCAGTCATGGTTTAAAAGATTGGAATATGCAGAATTACTTAAGCTAATTGGATCTGTTTCCTGCTGGTTCGCTTAATTAGTGTTTTTCGTTCACTGGAACAAAAAAAAATTGCCACTGTTGTTAAACCTGTGTTAAAACCTGCAAAGAGGCAGAAACATTGTTGAAGTGCCCTCACTGTCTCGGCTGCAGCATTCCAGGCAGCAATAACCGAGAAACAAAATTCCCATCACTTCAAACATCTGACGCGTGCTTAATTAGACCTTCCACTCAGAGCTTTTACCTCTTCATCCACTATTAGGTTTATTGAGCAAAATGATTTTTCCTGCCAGATCCATTGAAATTTTCCAATTGACAGTTCAGTTCAAGCAAAACATGATATTATTAAATGCTAAGGATTATCCAAACTGTTTACTTTGGAGAAAAGAAAGCAGTGAGGAGATCTCATCGAGGTGTTTAAATCATGGGGGAGCTGGGGACAAAAAATAAGGAGAAAATGACCCTACGTGTAAAAGGATCAAAGATGAGGGTCTCAGTTTTAAACTGATCGGTAAAAGAAGCAAAAGTGACATGAGAAAAACCTGTTCATTTAGGGAGTAGTTATGGTCTGTAGTGTCCTGTCTGAGAGTGTGGGGGGGGGCAGGGAGGGTCACTCGAGGGGTTAGGGTCTGAAGTGTCCTGTCTGACTGTGGGGGAGGGGGAGGTTCACTCGAGGGGTTAGGGTCTGGAGTGTCCTGTCTGAGAGTTTGGGGGAGGCAGGTTCACTCAAGGAGCTGGGGTCTGGAATGTCCTGTTTGAGAGTGTGGGTTGGGGAGAGGTCACTCAAGGGGCTAGGGTCTGAAATGTACTGTCTAAGAGTGTAGGGGGGTGGTTAGCGGGGAGGCAGGTTCACTTGAGTGATTAGGAAGGCAGGAGAACAGCACAAAATAAATTGCTCCTTGGGAGAGTTGGTGTGGACCTGATGGACCAAATGACCTATGTCTGAGTTGTAGATTCAGTGATTTTGAGTGATTCAAAACGGTCAGTCAACTTGGAAAGTAAGAATAAGAGGAAGTATACAAAGAGAGGGTTACTTTTCCAAATTCCAGCTAAGGTGTCTAATGGAAGGTAAATGTTTATAAAAAGATAAAGCTTTCACTGGACAGGAGCATTTTTCACATTTTTTTGTTCATCATTGCTACTCTAGTATGAACTTTGCTGATTGGTAATCATTCTTTGCTTTTCTAAAAGTGGGTTCACAAAGTTTAACTCTTTCCATTCCAACCGATAAATGTCCCATTTGAGTTCCCAGCACCTGAAAGGGCAACAAATCGAGCAAACCCCTTTCAAACCAAACCTTAAGGCACATTTACAGTAGAGTGCTTCAACTTATGATTGAATATTATGGAGGCCAGTCTGGGTGTTTAACTAAGGTTGTCAACAGTTCATACGTCCTCGGTATACTTTCAATAAAAGGTCAATAGTTACAACCAAACCTTTTTGTTTTTCTGTCTAATCCTATGGAGATCCAGTCCACAGTGAATGGAATTTTCCCATTCTAATCTGTGTTGTCTAATATTTATCTACATAAAATTCCACATGGAATTCAATCACTTTATCCATTCTGATTCTTTCAAGTAACTTGTCATTTGGTTACAAAGATTAGTCTGGATAATAATACATTGATTTCAAGGTCACCTAGGAACATGCAACAAATAATGGCTAACTACCCACATCCTGTAACAAATATTATATAACGTACCTTCCTTCTTACCTGTGTTACTCATTGTAAAGATTCCACACCTGCCTTGGTATCATTTTATATTATATTCAAGACAGAGGATTCTCCATTTGTAATTAAGTTCTCCTTCTTAGTATCTTTCCAAGTTTCAAAGCTGTTAGTTAGTTTTCTATTATGTCCATGACGAGTAATCTGCTGTAAAAGTCTTACATTTTAACATTATCCAGTGCCTTCTGAAAATACAGCTAGATTACAATTAATGACTAAACGTTGACGATTCACTTGTTAAACCTTGCTGCACAGTGGCTATGGTGTAACAACTACAAGTTTCAGTATAGTAAGCTGCCAACGTGTCTTTTACAGCAACTTCCAAACCTGCAACCACTGCAGGGCATAACTCACCTACTGACTCCTCAGTGCCTGAGCATCATGTACAAGGCACAAGTCAGGAGTGTGACTCCCCACTTGCCCTGGATGGGTACAGCTCCAACAACACTCAAGAACACTGACACCATCCAGGATAAAGCAGCCCTCTTGATTGGCAACACATCCACAAACACTCCCTCCCTCCCTCACCGACGCTCAGTAGCAGCAGTGTGTACGTCTACAAGATACTCTGCAGAAACTTACCAAAAATCCTGAAGACCCCACCTGCCAAACCCACAGCCACTTCCATCTCAAAGAACAAGGGCTGTGGATACATGGCAACACCATCCCTTGCAAGTTTCCCTTTAAGCTATTCACCATTTTGATTTGGAAATACATTGCCATTACTGCAGTGTCACTGCTGGAACTTCCCATCGAGAGCACATGGGCGTTGCCTGCAGCACCTGGACTGTAGTGGTTCGAGGAGATAGTTTAGTAATACCTTCTCAGGGACAATAAATACCGACCCAGCCAGTGCCTCCCGAATGCTATGAATGAATAAATATATACCTTGTCCATTCATTTATTTATGTCCTGAAAGAGATTCCAGATTGTGGAACCCTTGCATCGAAAAACCATATTGTTTACCCATTATAGATTCTGCTTTTTAAATGAAGGTTAATAATATTCCACGAAATCATCTTGAGCATCTTCTCCATGGCCAGAGTAAGGCAAAATAATTCCCCAGTCCATGCCTACTTTTGTTGGACTATCTCAATTATATCCAAGACTATTATTTACAGTCCACCCCTTTTTGCCTGTCCCTGAAGAGATTTAACTCCACCTGTTAAAGATTTGCTATATTTCAAATATATTCACATTTCTCATTGGTGGAGAATGATGTGATATATTCATTTCATTGCCTGTCATTTTCCAACTGCCTACATTTCGAACTTGATATTGTTATAAGTTTTGCTTTGTCTTTCATTAAAATTATCGGGATCAGCTTCATGATAATCAGCAATCTATCTTTCGATTGTCATGTTAAATAATCTTCATGTATTTACTTCAACTGGCTGTAATATGATTCTCTACCCTTACTAATGTTTGATTTGAATTTAACTAGATATTTGGAAATTGTTGAAATTTATATTCAACGACTGTGCCCTTGGTCTTGGTTATTCCACTCATTAGTTTCAAAGATAATCTTCCTTTTTACTCTGGTGCTTACTACACAGGGAACAGCCAAATTGATTTTTGGAATATCTATTTTCTGGGAATTATTACTTTGAATATATCACTTAGATATTGTAGACTCCAGACATGGGCAATTGTAGATAAAGAAATGACAAATATCTGACTTTCCTGATCAGAAACAAATTTGCAGAAAACTTTAAATAAATGGACTTATTTTAATTACATATGAATCAAAATTGACAGAAAACTATCATTTAGTCTTCATCCAGTTGAAGAATGTCAGTGATTTCAATTGGAGCATTAACTTAGCCCATGTATCTCATCTCCGAGAGTCATTAGTCTGCAGACTTCTCTTCCAGAGAAAGTAGTGGAGACCATTTCAGTGAAATGACTCAAGGTTGAGTTCAATAGATTTCTGATAGATCCATGCATTCAAGGGCTATAGGGGGAGGGGGGAATGGCAGACAAAGAAAGTAGAATGGAGGCCGCAACTAGATCCAGCATGATCCTTCTGAATAACTAAGTAGATTCAATCCTGTTCCTATGCCCTTTGTTCCTGTGTCAGTCTGTAGTAGTAGGTCAGATACAGCATGGGTCAGCTACACTGTTTCCATGATCAGACAAGAAAGATCTCCCTATAGCACTCCAACAGGTGAGTAGTGCTGAGTCAGGTGGAATAACAGTGGGGTGGGTGTGGGGGCTGGGAGGTAATAATTAATCCTGTTTCTGCCCCTGACCAGACAGATTAGATATCAATTAGTGATCTCTGCTCGAAAGATGCCTGGACTGACTACGCAACATCTGGAGATTCAAGGACAGCTCACCAATCATAAAGTAATGAAGCCTAACTGTGAAAATGGCTCAGATCTCTCATACAGTTTCCCAGGCGAATGTCCTACATCCCAACCCCATCAGTCAACAAACACTCAACACGAAGATTGACTCCAATCGGAGTTGACTTGAAATGAAACAAAAATTGTTTCATGTTGGACCTTTACACAGCATTGAAAGATTGGATCCTATCACTTTGGCCAGGCACAGAGGAGAAAGACTATTCGCATCATCTAATGCATACGTTCAAACCAATGCTGGACTATGACCCATCATGGCGTTTCCTTGAATGTTTCTGGCTACCTCACCTGAAATATCGCAGATAATAATTACAGGAAGAAAGTCTCTTCACATGCATCATCAATTTTGATTAGTTAGCATTGCTAGTTGCTAAGGGATGAGAACTTAGAATTTCACATTTCAATTCTTTGTATTTTGTCGCATGAGATCTACTTTCATTTGACTTCTTCCAAACTAAAGCATTTTCTGCCCCTTAATTATACTCCAAACCATGGATACCATCCTCACGACTCTTCCTTCACACCATTTCCTGGTGGGAACATTTCCCAGTTTCTTAGGTGTCTGGTCACTACTTGATTACAGGAAATGCAACAGCCAATTTGTACATTGCAATCTCCCACAAACAGGAATCTGATATTGATTTTGGTGCTGTCAATTGAGGAATAAATATTAGCCAGGACACCAGCAATAACTCCCCTACTGTTCTTTGAAATAATACAATGGGATCCTACAGACAAGAGCCACAGCTTAACATCTCATCCAGCAGACAATGCTTTCAACAGTGCAGCATTCTGGAGTGTCAGCCCAGCTTTCCAAGCAGCAGCCAATGAGGACACTGTTACCAGGCAGTTTTCCTGTTGTTCAAAACCCATCAGTTCCATGATGTCCGAATCTGCTCGTACTGTTCTACAGAAATGTCACATTACATATAACTCACAAAATGTGCCATTAAACATGGTTTTCAGCCTTTTTGAACATTCACCGATAGGCTGAGCCACGTTTATTATCTGTTCCTAGCTGTCCTTCAGAAGATCCGGGGGTGAGTATCTTGAAATGCTACAGTCCGTGTACTGTAGGTAGACCCACAATGCCCTTAAGGTGAGAATTGCAGGAGTTTGCAGTATTCACAGCCTCTGACCTGCTCTTGTAGCCACTATATTTATGTGATGAGTTCAGTTCAGTATCTGGTCAATAGTGACCCCTCAGGATGGGGAATTCAGCGATGGTAACAGCATTGATTTTTCAGACCAGTATTTAAATTCTTTCTTACTGACGATGGTCATTGCCTGGCCTTTGTGTGGTATGAATGTTACTTGCCACTTGTCAGCTCAACTGGATATTGTCCAGATCTTATTGCATTTGAACATGAACTGCTTCAGTATCTGAGGGATCGCGAATGGTGCTGAACGTTGAGCAGTCATTAGGGAACATCCCCACTTCTGACCTTATGACAGAGGGAAGGTCATCGATGAAGCAGCTGGAGATGGTTGGGTCTAGGACACTACCCTGATGAACCCCTGCAGAGATGTCCTGGAGCTGAGATGACTGACCTCCAACAACCAACGTCCTATGTGCTGCCAGGTGTGACTCCAACCAGTGGAGAGTTTGCCCCTGGATTCAGATTGATTCTAGTTTTGCTAGGGCTCCTTGATGCCACACTCAGTTGATCTACAGTCACCTCTTTTCAAGGTCTCCTTTGGTTTGAAAGAGTATCTTTTGTTTTTCATTCACAGTTCACAAATAAAGGAAATGAAAAGATGTGGTTTGTAACATTCACTTCCTCCCCCACCATGGCTACAAGGTGGACCATCTACAAGACACTGCAACAAACTCACCCAGTCTCCTTCAACAGCACCTTCTAACCCGTGACATCTACCACCTCAGAAGCAGGAGCACTGAAACACCGCCACCTTCGAGTTTCCCTCCTATTCACAAACCATCCTGCCTTGGAAACATATCGCTATTTCCTTGCTGTCGCTGGGTCAAAACCCTGCAGCCCCCTGTTAACAGCACTGTGGGGCTAACTACACCACACAGGCTACACATGTCAATAAAGTGGCTTCTTCTCAAGAGCAATTCGCCATGGGTAATAAACATTCCCTCGTCCAACTAGTTCAATATAGCCAACTGAGTTTGTTCTGAACTTTTCATCCAATCCAAACTTAATGAATCAGTTACACTAGATGACACAGATCTGGAATATGTGTTCAAATTCAACCACAAAAGATGAGGAAATCTAATTTCAATCAATGAAATAGATCGAGAATGAAAAGTCAATAGCAATAAAGTTGACAACAAAGCTGTTGGATTTTTTCAAAAGAAAAGGTATATCTAATATAGTCATAGAGTCATAGAGATGTACAGCATGGAAACAGACCATTCGGTCCAACCTGTCCATGCCAACCAGATATCCCAACCCAATCTAGTCCCACCTGCCAGCACCCGGCCCATATCCCTCCAAACCCTTCCTATTCATATCCCCATCCAAATGCCTCTTAAATGTTGCAATTGTAGCTACCTCCACCACTTCCTCTGGCAGCTCATTCCATACCCGTACCACCCTCTGCGTGAAAAAGTTTCCCGTCTCACCCTAAACCTATGCCTCTAGTTCTGGACTCCCTGACCCCAGGGAAAAGACTTTGCCTATTTACCTTATGTTGGCTCTTCCATTTTGCTTCTTGAGATCCATGGCAATGTGGTCAAATAAAGCAGAATATAAAAGCAGTACTCAACAGGATTTGTGTGAGAATATCCAAGTTAGTGTTTCATGTCAGTGAATTTTTACCAAACTCTCTTGTGTTCTTGTGAAGGGAATTGATGGATATGGAGTTAAAAATCACACAACACCAGGTTATAGTCCAACAGGTTTATTTGGAAGTACTAGCTTTCTGAGTGGTGCTCCTTCATCAGGTGATTGTGGATACTCCACAGTTACCTGATGAAGGAGCAATGCTCTGAAAGCTAGTGCTTCCAAATAAACCTGTTGGACTATAACCTGGTGTTGTGTGATTTTTAACTTTGACCACCCAGGCCAACATCAGCTCCTCCAAATCTTGATAGATATGGAGGTAGTGAAGGAAAGTGAAGCTGATGCAGTAGATCAGCCATGATCTGATTGGAAGCTAGACAACTTGCAAAGGTTTGAATAGCCTGCTCCTGGTGTGACTTCTCAAGTTCTTGTGACAGCTCACAGATATAACAGGACATGCCTCAGACTGTGGTGGGGTTGAGGAAAATGGGTGGGTTGAAATGTGATGAAACAGATAGCCACATGAAAAATTCAGAGCCTTTGGAATATATTGTATTCTTGTTTTTCAAGAAAAGCTATTTGATAAACTGCGGTAGGTTCATAATTGCTGATCAGTATACCGTTTTGTTGTAACTTTACTCACAGAACAAAACATTTCACTTCTGCCTCCTAATTTGAGGGATTTATTTAGTTACAGTTCAGACAGAAGCTACCATTACGGGAAAACTTATCTTTTTCTGAATAATTCAAACCCAGTGAGAATTAAAAGGCTAAAGGACTGATAGTGTTCTGAATATTAAATGTGCAATAAAAATGATTAAATCTGAATAAATATAAATATTAAAAGGGCGTGTTTTTTGCACAATGACAGATGAAGAGGCAGCACCTCAAACAAAACAATTATTAAACTACACCATCAATCTGAGCAATCCCTCTGTGAATTCAGTGACAGACGTACAACAACTCGCAGACACACCAAATTTTAAAAATAATCCTGTTTTCTTTCACTGTTAGTGCAGTATATTGATGGTCTAATATTATCCTTTATGTGTAAACATCAGCTCCCTGCCCCCTCCTGTTCACTCCAGGAGATCTGTGTTAATTGTTCTTCATCTCGCATTTAATTTTTTTGCGAGGTAAAATGTCCTTGCTAATTTATGTGCCATTGAAGCTCAGCATCAATAGCCACAAATCAGCGGAGAGGCTGGAATTTGTCAGAAAAGGGCAAATTTATCCCAACAGAATCCAGTTCTGGCAGAGTACATGTCACAGTTTGCTAACTCCCAGGCAAGGTTTAAAAAGATTAAGGAAACTCGCCTTTTTAAGTCGCCACATGTGTCCAAAAATGGTCTCCAGATAATGAGAACTGTGTCTTTAAAAGGTTACAAGTAGGCAATATTTGACATCTTTTTGAGAGCTATAAAAAGAAGCACTTCAATAGTGAGGAATGTAGATGCCAATGAATTTAGCATCAAGCAGAGTAAAAGTTATGTGAGATAATGTTGTGCACTGTGACCTTGAACACTTTCAAGTAAATTTAAAGAAAGCTTAAATTGTTTGTACCTTTTCTTCTGCATTGCTGTTCAAATGTCATTTTAATTTTTATCAGCAACTTTATAAATGTGTCATCGATTAAAAAATGATGATACAGAATAAACACAGGTTCATATTTGCACCTGCTTATAGTAGCCTGAAATACATATGTTTCTATTAGTGCATTTGTCTGTCTGTAGTACAGTTTCAGGTAAACTTATTTTCCAGTGTTGAATTTGTGCCTTGAAGAGCAGTATTTACCACAGAACATCTTGTGGAGGGATTGTCTTATGAGTAAAGGTTAATCGTGTTGGGACTCTACTTGAGGATTGATCTTATTGAAACATATCAGATTCTTAAGGGGCTTGACAAGGGGAAATGCTGAGAGAATGTTTCCCCTCATGGGAGTGTCTAGAACCAGAGGCATTGTCTCAGAATAAAGAGGTGCCAACTTAAAACTGCGATGAGCAAGAATTTCTTCTCTCAGAAGATTGTGAGTTTTAGAACTCCTTGCCCCAGAGAGCTGTGGGGACAGAATCCTTGTGTACATTTAAGGCTGAGAGCGATAGATTCTTGATTAGTTGGGGAAACAAGGGTTGCAGAGAAAGGGCAAGAAAATGGACGTGAGGAATTTTAGATTAGTCATGACCCTATTGAATGATGAGGGACTGAATGGCTGCCTCCTGTTCCTATTTCTTATGGTCTAAGATTGCAGTAGAAGCTGTTACAGAACTCATGGTGGACCTAAACTGTTATACAAACCTCAGTAGTCAAACAAATTTCTAACCATAAAAAGAAATTAAAATAACAGTGTGGTGATCTAATCCTTTTCTTTCTCATAACTTGAATGAAATTGGTGAGAGCTCTGATAAACAGTCATGCTGTGTTAGTGATGCTACCTCATCAAAGGAGATCCTGAATTCCAAGCACCTTCCTCTTTGCTCATAAACCATGAGAAATTGAAGTAGGGGTTAAACATTCATCTCTTCAAGAGGTATTAAATCAACCTTTCTGCATAACCCCAGAACCCTCGATTTCCTTCAAGTCAAAAATCTCAGTCTTTTGATTGTGCACCTGTATAATTCTTTGAAGACATTAAGTGCTCAGCCACTAAGATTCATAATTTTCTTAGTGAAGAAATTTCTCTTCAATTTGGTCCTAAGTACTTGATCGCTATTCTGAGAATATGCTCCTTCTCGCTACACTCTTGAGTCTGGAAGATAGTGTCTCAGCACCTACCCAGTGAAGGCCACACCAAAGCTGTGATGTTCCAGTGAGATTACTCACTCGCCAGAGAGTGTAATCCCATTCCATAGGGCCACTCACTGACCCCAGGAACACTTCTTGTCAACGGCATGAATTCGTATTTATTGTTCCGTCTCCACAATAAAACCGAGATTCCGACTTGAGCATTGATGAAACGAATTATTGAAGCTTTTCATCAGGCACTCATCAGATCATTTGTAAGTGTACTAATGTAAAAGGAAATGCAAATTTTCTACTGTATGAAGAGAGATTAATGATTGTTTGGTAAGTAGGCTCTGTTGGGCAGAGGTGATGTCATGAAGAATGCACCAGTTAGATGATGACTGACAGTTTACTGTCAACCTTTGTTTAACTATAAAACGTAACAGTAAAGCCATTGTCCTGAAGAATGAACCAGGAAAAGCCAATGCTTATTAAATTGAAACAGGCATAGCACCTACACACATGTTCTTTCTGTCTGTGTTATGGTGTGTCGTTTTGAAAAGGCACAAGTGCTACACACTGTGAGACCAAGCACACTCAGGATTATTTAGCAGATGATGTTCAATCGTGGATTTATACCTAACATTGGAGATTGTATTTTGAAGATTTGCAGCCTGGGCTGGTTAGGTACAGTCAGTACCTTGGTCACTGTGAGCAGATGAAGGGATGTGCTGTTTAACACAACCCTCAGGTCTTTGGGATGTACAGTCACATAACTGACACCACACCAAAGATAAAATTGATATACCGCATCATTTATTTGTGTAATAGGCATGACATCACTGTGCCCTAAAGGCAACATCCTGTTGGTGGTGAACAGCACTCAGGTTCCTACTGAAGGATCTCAATGTTAAATCGGTTGCTTCACCTGGTGCTCAAATGTTTGAGATATCTTATTCTCATCTGAGACAGTTTGAGCATGTTTCAGGATTGAGAGCAGTGGCCTCAGGCCCTGTTAATGAGTTGACACAATATACAGTGAGAAACGACCTGATCAGGATAGCCATCATCATTCAGGTTATATTTGATGTACTCTAACTTTAGCATCAAGCTTGCCCGTGACCAAGTGACTCAGGCTCTGTTTGCAAGGTTACTGATAAGGCCAATCTGATAGCGCCTATTACTGTAGGAATTCCAACATGGGTATTACCCAGTGATGTTTCCAATCGGTGATCATTGGCTATGTATTTGCCAACATCTATTAACTGCACAGGAGAATCAATTGGTCATCTGATAATTGTGCAACTCTAACTAAAACCTACAAAAATATAGAAACAACTAATTTATTTTTAGTCACTGTCATTAAAGCAGAGAAAACCCTTTCACAGTAATATGTTCCAGGCTCAGTCAGTAGTGTCAGTGCTAAACGTGAAGGTCCCTTTCAGGGTCAAACTGAACAGCTCCAGAGTTTACTGACGGGAGATGATGCTCTTTGGACTTTGTAGTTAAAAGATGGGTTCTTATGGTTTTTGTGGCTTAATGTCCCTACCTCTGACCCAGGAGGTCTGATCAATAACAGGTTGATTAGAACTTATAGAAAAAGCAGGGTTGTTGTCATGCAGTGGTTATGGCCTTACCTCTGCGTTAGGAGGCCTGAGTTCAAGTACTAACCTGCACTTGAGGTGCGTGATAACATCTCTGAAAACGTTAATTATGAAACATAAAATTACACCATTTCGATTTAGCTCCTTCCTTTACTTTCCCCACCTTTTTATAGAATCATAGATCCCATACAGTGTGGAAACAGGGTGTTTGACCCATCGAGTCCACACTAACCCTCCAAAGTAACCCCCCCAACCTTATTCCTGCAATCCTGCATTTCCCATGGCTAACCCACCTAGCCTGCACATCCTTGGACACTGTGGGCACCTCAACTCGGCCAGAGTCTAGATTAGAGTGGTGCTGGAAAAGCATAGCAGGTCAGACAGCAACTGAGGAGCAAGAAAATTGACATTTTGGGCAAAAGCCCTTCATCAGGAAAGGGCTTTTACCCAAAACGTCGATTTTCCTGCTCCTTGGATGCTGCCTGACCTGCTGTGCTTTTCCAACACCACTCTAATCTAGACTCTGGTTTCCAGCATCTGCAGTCCTCACTTTTGCCTACTTCAGCTTGGCCAATCCACGCTAACCTGCACATCTTTGAAGTGTGGGAGGAAACTGGAGCACTCGGTGAAAACTCATGCAGACACAGTGAGAATGTGCAAACTCCACATTCGGACAGTCGCCCGAAGGTGGAATTGAACCCTGGGTCTCTGACACTATGAGGCAGCAGTGTTGTGACAGTGGGCAGTGTTTATAAGTTGTCCACGTGGCCCAGTGGGTGATTTGGTGACAGATTTCAAACAATATAGAGCTTGTTTTTTACTCCAATGGGAAATGTTTGGCTTCCGAATAAAGAAAAGCTCCAAAAGAGAAAGGTAAAGGCTGGCAATTGTGTAAACTATAGATTTGCAACAAAACCTTTGCAAATCTCTGAAAAGTCTTCTGCTGCCTAATTCAACAGATGAATGTCAGCCTGACAGACAAGGAATGTACAGTGATGTCTTTTTGAATGTGGGGTGAAACGATGAGGAGGAAAGCTTAAGATAAACAGCAACGGGATAATGATCTCATGTTGTTCCTTGTTGACTGTAGAAAGAAACAAATGGCAGCAATTCACAGTTTTGAGAGTCTGTGGAAGGATGGGGTAGGGGGACTATAAATGTAATGATCATAGAGAAAGAAACGTAGAGACATTGGAACAGGTTTAAGCCATTCCACCCTCAAGCCTGGTCTGCCATTCTAGATCTTACTGAGCATCTACCTCAATGTCATTCTCTCATCCTACCCCTTATGCTGTAATGCCGTTAGTATCTAGAAAACTGTCACTCTCTGTCTTGAACAAATTCAATGACTGAGCTCCCATAAATAGGGTGACATGGTAGCTCAGTAGTTAGCATGGCCGCCTCACAATGCACAGGTCTGGGGTTCAATCCCAGCCTTAGGTGACTGCCTGCGAAGAGCTTGCATGCTCTCCCTATGTCTGCGTGGATGTACTCTGGGTTCCTCCCACAATTTAAAGATGTGCAGGCTAGGGTGAATTGACCAAGCTAAATTGCCCATACTGACCAGGGATGTGTGAGATAGGTGGATTATCCATGGTAAATGCATGGATAGGTCTGGCTGGGATGCTCTTTGGAGGATTAGTGTGGACTTGATGGGCCAAATGGCCTGCTTGCACACTGTAGGGATTCTATGAACTCTCTGAGATAGAGAATTCCAAAAGTTGGAACGATGGTGACTTTACCATTATTATAATAATGACTGTACATCATAAGTTGTAAAGCACTTTGAGGTGAATGGCACTAGATAAATGCAAGTCTTTCTTGATAACACAAGTGTTTACTATCACTGAAATGTGAATTCCTCCAGATCTAGGAGGAGCCTGGACTTGATCGAGAGCTAAGAGTTTTGATGGGAACCAATGCTGAAACAACAAAACCCAAGCCCCCAGAAGCTGCTTTGCATTTGATAAGTAGTGGAAATTTCATTTCAAACCTGACAAAATACTGAGACCCAACATGGCAGCAGGTAAAGGGGATTGGGTCAATCCATCGGAAGCTGATGGTTGGACAGAGAAGAGATATGTAGAGATATGTAGAATCTCCAAAGGAATTGAAGAGGATGGGGGTGAAGAAATTCCTTAGTGGTCTCTTTGCAAGATGTTAGTGTCCAATGGATAAGGAATCTGAAGGAAATGGATGAGTCTTGAATGCAATGAACCATCATTTGAGGAAAATGATTTGATAATGATCTCCCAAGCAGCAAATATCAGTTGGCAGTTTTGTGAAAGATCCCAATTTTAATATTTATTCCTACATTGCAATTGGATAATACTAAATGATTAGCGCTGAGATCAAATAATTAAGACAAATTGTGTGCACAGTAGGTGGTCACCATGGATTGTAAGACTCTGGTTCAACTGAATGATTTTGGTGGATAATTTATGCACAAGCTGAGAATATTAAATTATAGTCCTGAACGTCTGGTGGGCTATAGGATATTATAGAATAAGCTGCTAGATTGACAGTGAAACTCCCATTTGCTCAGGACAATGGAGATTTGTGGATGCTCACGTGAAAGTGTAATTGGGTTAATAGTGGTTTAAGATGGGAAGGTGTCACCTACATCGGAACAGAGCATGGCCATTCAGGCTCTCAAACCTGCCTTGCTATCCTATCAGGTCTGACCCTTTAATTTAGTTCCCTGACTTGACTCTACCTTGTTACTCCAGCAATCTCAGGCTTGTCAGTTGGGCTCCTGTTTTCATAGCCTGTTTTGGGAGGTGAATGGTTGCAGACTTCAACAACTTTGGTATGGAAAGGTGTCTCTTTTTCACAGCATGTGCATGTCACTGGTCAGGCCACCATTTTGTGTCCACTCCTAATGACCCCACGTGACATTTAAGAGTCACCCACATTGCTGTGGGTCTGGAGTCACTTGGGGGCCAGACAAAGATGGCAAATTTCCTTCCCTAAGAGGCATGAGTGAACTAGATGGGTTTTTCCCCAAGAATCAGACACATGGTCATCTTTATTAGTTCCAAATTTTTATTGAATTCAAAATCCACCACGTGACAGGGTGGGATTCAGATCCAGGCTCCCACAATACTGTATTAACTGGGTCACTGGATTAATTCTCTAGCAATAACACCACCAGACCATTATCTCCACTTAATCTACTTCCTGACTCCACACCTGAATGTTTGCTCAGATTTTCTGATGTTGTTCCTTTTTTTCTGGATTTACTCCACCAGAGGATTGATCTTATCTGTTATCAACTCCCTTAAACATCTCTTTTATCTTTAACACATCAAACAGATCATCTGTCAAATTTTCAAAATCAGTGGGCTACAAACCAGGTCTAAGCAACCTCACAGATGTACTAACCTGAAGGATTTTGTTTTGGCAGTTCAGATTCAATAATTGAGTAATTGCATGACTATCTGATGGGGTTGGTTAACTCAGTTGGCAGGATGGCTGTTTTGCAATTCAGTGTGATACCAACAGCATTAAACATGGGTCCAATTTCCCACACTAATTGAGGGTGCCTTGAGATTACTCTATCTCAATCTCCCCCTCCTCAACTGAGGTGTGATGACCCTCTAATGACAAAGGAGCAGCACTCCAAAAGCCAGTGCTTCCAAATAAACCTGTTGGACTATAACCTGATGTTATGTGACTTTTAACTCTAAGGAGAGAATAGCTCTATGATCTGGTAAGATTATGGCACATTTATCTAACTGTCTTATCTTGTGCAACCTCTACAGGAAACATGTTGTGTCCGAGACTTAGAAAGGATTCAAAAAGATTTCTCTCTCTGCTGCACTGGTCTTTGGAAGGTGAGCTTTCCTTCTTGTTAGAACAGTTTTCCTTTTCTCGCTCCTTGCATTCTTCCACTGTCTCCACCCGGATGTCATTCTGTCAGCTCATGAGAGGAATCGGAGATTTAGTTGACTCTTTCTCTGATTTTCACCTCACCGAAGTTCGAGGATAGTCGGCTGAGATCAGAAACTTTTTGTGGGGTTGTATTTTATCTGGTGACCTGCTGCTTACCACATTCACCAGAAAGTCCTCATAACAGGGCTAAACCCAGCGATTCACCCATGTCAGAAAACCAGGTTTATAATTGCATTAAAAGACCATACAAAGGCACTTTAGCCCAGCAAGCAACACCAGTCCACTTCCAGAAGAATCCAAGCCCCTATATAGGGAATCACAATTGTATGTTGTTTATCAGCAAACCACTGTTCCAATGTGTTTTAGCCCAGGTAAGGGTGATGTCGTAAATTTAACATCCTCTCATTATTTAAGAACTGAGTCCCCATCTGACTCCTTCAGTACCACCACAGTTAGCTACCCACCAGAGAGGATGAGCAAAGGACACACAGCTGGCATTGATTCAGATTCAGTGAAGGATTATGTATCTAGGTCTGCAAGGTGGCTCAGTGGTTAGTGCTGCTGCCTCACAGCAGCAGGGACCCAGGTTCAATTCCAGCCTCAGGCACCTGTCTGTGTGGGGTTTATATATTCTGCGTGGGTTTGCTTTGGTTTCCTCACACAATCCAAAGATGTATTGATTAGGTGAATTGGCCATGCTAAGATGCCCATAATGTTTGGGGATGTTTAAATTAGCTGTGTTAGTCAGGGGTGATAATAGGATAGGGGAATGGGTCTGGGTGTATTACTCTTTGGAAGGTTAGTGTGGACTTGTTGGGCTGAAGGGCCTGTTTCCACACTATGATATTTCCTGGTGGAATTCTGTAAACGAAGACAATACTCTGCTGCTGGATGTTATCTAGTTGACGGGGCCAAACCTTTTGTGTCCAAATTTTACCAGAAAATGACTATTTGAAAATGTCAAAGTCGAACAGTAATCCTCCAGAATTACTCGGTAACTGCAAACTTAATATCAAGTGGAGCCCATTGATGGAACATTTCTGATTCCTTATGTTCTTGAAAGCTTCCAGTAGATTAGAAAATTGCAAAGCTGACTCCTCTAATCAAGAAAGGAAGCAAACAGAATATAAGACATATTAGGCTGGTTAGCCTAACATTTGTCACAGGGAAAATGTTGGAGTTTATTATTAAGGAAGCTATAGCAGGACTCTTTGAAAATCTTAATATGATCAAGTAGATCATGTCTGACTCTTTTATAGAGTGGAGAGTGGAGCGCTAGAAAAGCACAGCAGGTCCGGCAGCATCTGAAGAGCAGGAGAATCGTTGTTTTGGGCATATGTAAAAAGCAATGTAAATAAAGAGGAACCAATGGGTGTAATATACTTAGTTCTCTAGAAGGAGTATGGTAAGTTGGCACATGAAAATGGCACACAGGGCGAGAGCTCATGGTTTCGGGGTAACATAGGGGAATGGATAGCTAACGAGAAGGAGGGGGTGTGGAGAAAAGGGTCATTTTTGGGTTGGCAGGATGTTGTGAGTGATCTGCCACAGGGATCAGAAATGGCCTGGATGGAGGAATTGAGTGTTCAAAATTTAATGAAGATCAAGAGATAGGTACGGTTGCAGGTGAATCACAATATTAGTGTGCAGGTCCAGCAAGTAATTAGGAAGACAAACAGAGTGTTTATTGCAAAGGAAATGGAACATAAAAGTAACAACTTGCTGCAGGAGTTGAACAGGGCGTTGGTGAGGAGTACACATCTGGAGCACTGCGTACAGCTTTGTTCTCCTCATTTTAGAACATTTGTACATGTGTTAGAAGCAGTGCAGAGAAGGCTTACTCAAATGACACCTGGGGATGAGGAGGTTATCTTTTGTGGAAAGGCTGAATAGGCTGGGCCTGTACTTTCTGGGGATTGGTAAGACACAAAATGGTTTAATTGAAACATAAATGATCCTGAAGGGACTTCACTGGTGGATGGTGGGGACTTTACTGGGTGGATGGTGGGGACTTCACTGGGTGGATGGTGGGGACTTCATTGGGTGGATGGTGGGGACTTTACTGGGTGGATGGTGGGGACTTCATTGGGTGGATGGTGGGGACTTCATTGGGTGGATGGTGGGGACTTCATTGGGTGGATGGTGGGGACTTTACTGGGTGGATGGTGGGGACTTTACTGGGTGGATGGTGGGGACTTCATTGGGTGGATGGTGGGGACTTCATTGGGTGGATGGTGGGGACTTCATTGGGTGGATGGTGGGGACTTTACTGGGTGGATGGTGGGGACTTTACTGGGTGGATGCTGGGGACTTCATTGGGTGGATGGTGGGGACTTCATTGGGTGGATGGTGGGGACTTCATTGGGTGGATGGTGGGGACTTCACGGGGTGGATGGTGGGGACTTCATTGGGTGGATGGTGGGGACTTTACTGGGTGGATGGTGGGGACTTCATTGGGTGGATGGTGGGGACTTCATTGGGTGGATGGTGGGGACTTCACTGGGTGGATGGTGGGGACTTCATTGGGTGGATGGTGGGGACTTCATTGGGTGGATGGTGGGGACTTCACTGGGTGGATGGTGGGGACTTCATTGGGTGGATGGTGGGGACTTTACTGGGTGGATGGTGGGGACTTTACTGGGTGGATGGTGGGGACTTCATTGGGTGGATGGTGGGGACTTCATTGGGTGGATGGTGGGGACTTCACTGGGTGGATGGTGGGGACTTCATTGGGTGGATGCTGGGGACTTCATTGGGTGGATGGTGGGGACTTCACTGGGTGGATGGTGGGGACTTCACTGGGTGGATGGTGGGGACTTCATTGGGTGGATGGTGGGGACTTCATTGGGTGGATGGTGGGGACTTCATTGGGTGGATGGTGGGGACTTCATTGGGTAGATGCTGGGAGGATGTTTCTCCTTGTGGGGAATACTAAAGCTAGAGACACATTTAAAAGTAAGGGATTGACCATTTAAGACTGCAGAGTATTTTTCTTTAAGAAGGTTTTGAATCTTGAGAACTCTCTGTAGAGTCAGTAGACTCGACTGACAAAGAGCAGAGTCAAACTTTATATGGGAGTAGGTCAACTTAAGGAGTCGAGGCAATAAATAGACCACCATGATTTTATTTAATGGTGGAACAGGCTTGAGGGGCTGAATGGCTGATTCCTGTTCCTATTTTATGTGCTCATCTGATGAGATGAACAATACAGAAAAATAGATTTCATTGAAGCAAAGTTTCTCTGTCTCATACAGCTACAGAATGGTTTGTGAAGAACAAGGCTTATGTTCTGTTCTGGAGTTGAAATTGTCCTTCTTATCATGCAGTTTTGAAACATCAAGTATCTACAGGTGAATTTAATGCCATAAATAGAAAATACTGGAAATCTTCAGGAATCTGGCAGAATCTGTACACCAAAAAATAGAGTTAACGTTTCGGAAAGGTCATCTCAATCAGAAAGGTTAAACCTGCTTTTCCCTACTGGTGTTGCCAGAGCTACTGTATATTTTCAGATTTCAGATTTTCAGGATCCGCAGTATTTCGCTTTAGTCTATATTCTGGGCTGTGGTCCTGATGAAGGGCTTTCCCCCGAAACGTCGATTTTCCTGCTCCTCGGATGCTGCCTGACTGGCTGTGCTTTTCCAGCGCCACTCTAACCCAGACTCTGATTTCCAGCATCTGCAGTCCTCACTTTTGCCATTCTGAGCTGTGGGCTGAGTGTAGTACCTGTGAGAATTACTGACTTGTGAAAGCATTGTTCTGATGTTACAGTTTTGAAATTGTTCTTTATGGAACAAAGCAGCTTTTACTTACACCAGATGTCAAACTTAAATGCAATGTTATTTTTAATTCCCTCCTCTCCTCCTCTGTGTCATGTGAGTTTCGCCAGCAATTTAGCCTAACGAGCCATCCTTCATGTGCTCACCTAGACGGGGTACTTTGGCAGCTCAGCTTGATCTATCATCGTCCAACATTCATTTATACGCATTATCCAGCAGGAGTTGTTGAACAGTAGTCAAGAGCAGGAACCCTGGATGATCTTCCCTTCCCTTAACCAAGGGGTTCTTGGTTTAATTGTCAAAATGAACCAATGTTTCAGCAGCTGAGATCAACTTTCATTGTCCTGGGATCCTCTTGAGATTACTACGTTGCATTTTCTCACATGACTTTTGTCTGTAACTACATCTCTATGCATACTTAAAATGCCTACCAGCACTTAGAATTAACGCTGTAAGGATACTGTAAGTTATTTAGTAAATCTAGCTTGCAGAATGCCAGCTCTGGCTAGGTTGATCTCCCACTAATCACTTCCTTGCAAGTTTCTCAGTTCAAATCTCATATTTGGATTTGAGCACAAAAATAAAGGCTGACTCTCCACTGAAATGCAGGAGCAGTCCTGCCCTGACAGAGATGATCTTTGCAACATGTGAGGTTACATTGAGGTCCCATTTGTCTCCCAGGAGGATGTGAAAGATTTGATGGTACTATTCAGAAGAAGAGTAGGGGATTGTATTCCCCAGTGTCCTGGTCAGTATTCATCGCTCAGTCAACATCACCACAATAAATGATTGGGTTGTTATCACTTTGCCAGTTGTGGGAACTTGCTGTGTGAGTGCTGGCTGTCATGCTTCCCACTGTACACCAGGCACTATAATTCAGAAGTCTGAAATTGGATGTAAAAAGCTTTGGGAGATCTGACATTCATGGACGACGCTATACAAATGCAGCTGCAGATGAAGCTTAAGTCAATGATGAGGAGAAACCTATTTCTTAGAGGGTTGTAAGCTTTCTGACAAAACCATTGTCACAGATTCTTCGAATCTTTTTAAAGATTAGGCTGAACATTTATCAGGAGATGGTATTAGACCAGCCACGAGCTTATTGATGGTGAAGCAGGCTCAATGGGGCTGAATGGTCCATTCCTCTTGTTTCTAGGTCTAATAGCTGTGGCTGCAGTGATTAACTCAGCACAAGGGAAACCTCCAAGCCAGGCACATATGCCCCAACTGCTTGTTGTATCAAAAAGATTAATAATCAAGGGCAAAATATCAGAAAAATAATATTTAAGCAAAAAACTAAGAACACCTGTACTAACTTTATTTAAACTACCCAACTCAACACCAATAGACAATAACAGGCAGTGGACAAAGAATTGCAAACTTCTTACTCAGTGTAGGATAAATCGTTCGATAAAAATTGTACAGTGTTTGCATCACTCTTCTTGACATTTATTGTATATTAAATATATGTTTTTTAACAAATATTCTTATAATAGCAAGTTCTCGGTGTGGAAGGTCATGGATAACTGAGGTGACTTGAAAGAGAGCTTCCTCATGTGAGAGGCGCTGTAATATTCCAATATTACAATATTTTTCATTAGCAGTTTCCCACTTTCACTTTATGGACTCTTTTGTGGATAATGTAGTTAATATCTCTTTCCAGTAGGGATTAGGTATTTTACAGTCACAAAGCAGTGATTTCAAGAAGCTATTAACATTAATGAGACTCGTGTCTTTCAGGAGAGCCAGTAAGTTGCTTCTTCGAAGGTTTAATCAAAACGAAGCAGGACTTTTATCAACTCAGGTGCACAATGGAAGGTGTGGAATTCAGGCCCTATCCTGTGTACTTTGCTAACGAGTGCCAATATGACGCCCACTTCATTTCCAATCCCTCTGAAGTGAAGCAAGTCAGAGACAAAACCATTCAGTTCAGTGCAATGTAAATATTATGGTTAAGAAGAGCTTAATTAACTAACAGTATAAGGTACTAAGATCTTTGCTTTCACTTTTCTTCCTTGGGGGTGAATGTGGAAGCACAAAATCAACTCAGACACTAACCATGAGGGAAGCCAAGCAGCAGAGGACAGAGGTACAAGGAATGATTTGGGGTCTTTAACTCCTAAGGGAGGTAAATGAGGGGTCACATTGGTAAAAGCCAAACAAAATGTTTGATTGTTCCTCATGCATAAATAACATCTGTTCGAATCATTAATGGTTACAGCACAAACTGAAGACTTTCTGGTCCATGATTTCTCTGCTGGCTCTCTGCAAGAAATATTCATCCAGTCCCACTGCCCTACCTTTCCTCTGTGCTCCTATACATTTTCCCTCTTCACATAGTGATCCAGGTCCCATTGGAAGGCATAATTGAATCTGCCTTGCCCCACAAGGAGAATCGACGTTTTGGGAATCAGCCCTTCTTCAGGAATGAGGAAGGTGTGCCAAGCAGGCTAAGATAAAAGGTAGGGAGGAGGGACTTGGGGAGGGGCGTTGGGAATGCGACAGGTGGAAGGAGGTTAAGGTGAGGGTGATTGGCCGGAGAGGGGGTGGGGGCGGAGAGGTCGGGAAGAAGATTGAAGGTCAAGAAGGCAGTGCTGAGTCTGAGGGTTGGGACTGAGAAAAGGTGGGGGGAGGGGAAATGAGAAAGCTGGAGAAATCTGTATTCATCCCTTGTGGTTGGAGGGTTCCTAGACGGAAGATGAGGCACTCTAACTTCAGGCGTCGTATTGCCATGGTCTGGCGATGGAGGAGTCCAAGGACCTGCATGTCCTTGGCAGAGTGGGAGGGGGAGTTAAAGTGTTCAGCCACGGGGCGGTTGGGTTGGTTGGTGCGGGTGTCCCAGAGGTGTTCTCTGAAACGTTCCGCAAGTAGGCGGCCTGTCTCCCCAATATAGAGGAGGCCACATCGAGTGCAGCGGATGCAGTAAATAATGTGTGTGCAAGTGCAGGTGAATTTGTGGTGGATATGGAAGGATCCCTTGGGGCCTTGGAGGGAGGTAAGGGGGGAGGTGTGGGCGCAAGTTTTGCATTTCTTGCAGTTGCAGGGGAAGGTGCCGGGAGTGGAGGTTCTGCCACCTCCAAACAGACCCCACCACCAAGGATATATTTCCCTCCTCTCCCCTATCAGCATTCCGGAAAGACCACTCCCTCCGCGACTCCCTCTTCAGGTCCACACCCCCCACCAACCCAACCTCCACCCCCTCCCCCCCCACCTTTTCTCAGTCGCAACCCTCGGACTCAGCACCGCCTTCTTGACCTGCAATCTTCTTCCCGACCTCTCCGCCCCTACCCCCTCTCCGGCCAATCACCCTCACTTTAACCTCCTTCCACCTATTGCATTCCCAACACCCCTCCCCAAGTCCCTCCTCCCTACCTTTTATCTTCGCCTGCTTGGCACACCTTCCTCATTCCTGAAGAAGGGCTTATGCCCGAAACATCGATTCCCCTGCTCCTTGGATGCTGCCTGACCTGCTGCACTTTTCCAGCAACACATATTTCAGCTCTGATCTCCAGCATCTGCAGTCCTCACTTTCTCCAATGATTGAATCATCTTCCTCAAATGCTTGACCTTGTGACACACAGCACTCATCAATCCTTTAATGCTTGTATTGCCAATGTCATTCTACTTTCTTTATAGACTCCTGCCTTGTTTCAAAACTTGGAGATAAAGATTCCTTGCATATTAGGAAATTTCACTTAGCCAAATGCCCCTTATCTCATGCATTCCATCAAAGTCTGCTAAATAATTCTTATGTAACAATGTCTGGAGTACTTACTAGTTAGTCAATATCTTTTCCTTTTTCTGTGCTTTTTGTTATGGTAAGTATGAATAAAATGAAGCATCAAATAAAAAAACAGAAGGATATATAGAGGGATCTTGGAGTGCAAGTCCATAGCTACCTGGAAGTGGCAACACAAGTGGATAAGGTAATGATGAAAATATATGGCACACTTGCCTTCATTGGTTGGGATATTGAGTATAAAAATTGGCAAATCATGTTGCAGCTGTATATGACTTTACTTAGGCCACATTTGGAGGGTTGTGTGTAGTTCTGGCTGCCACACTACAGGAAGGATATGGAGACTTTGGAGAGGGTGTAAAAAAGGTTTACCAGGATGTTGCCTGAATTGTCGTGTATTAGCTATAGGGAGGGTCTGGACAAATGTGGATTGTTTCCGTTAGAGTGTTGGAACCTGAGGGGTGACCTGATAAAATTATATAAAATTACGTGAGGCATGGATAAGGTTGATAGTCAGAGTCTTTTTCCCAGTGTGGGAATGTCAAATACAAGGTTTAAGGTAAGAAGGGGAAAGTTTAAAAGAGATATACATGGCAAGTTTATTACATAGAGGGTGGCAGGTGCCTGGAATGTGCTGCCAGAGAGGGTGGGAGAAGCAGATAGGATAACAACATTTAAGAGACGTTTAGACAGACACGTGAGCAGGCGTAGAATAGAGGAATACGGACCATGTGCAGGCAGATGGGATTATTTATAATGGCATCATGGTTGGCACAGACACGGTGGGCTGAAGGGCCTGTTCCTGTGCTGTACTGTTTTATGTTCTAGAACTTGAAGGATCATTAGCAGAATAGCTGTATGAGTGTTTCAATCATATGATGATGAACAGATTAAATCAATATGCTTTCTGAATTCACATGCACCAAGAGGCAGAACTGTATCCTGACACATGGGCTAGAACTTAGAAAGCTCAAGAAATCTCACACTGAGCTGCTTCCCAACCCAAACGCGATTTCAGTAGAATCCTTAAACAAGTGAATTCAGCACCACCGTCTTAAACAGTTCCTCAAATTTTCAAATCAACTCACCCCCTTGCCAATGACATTGAGTGTATTAAATACATACTGTTGATTCAGCAGGGTTATTTCTTCACGATTAATAAGCTTTGTACGGTATTACATTACAGTAGCATTAGAATGGCAGTTAATCTGTGCTCTGTCTTTTTAACAATATGAAAAAAGGAATATAGAAAAATAATGGTCATCAGCACAAGGGGGCCTTAAAGTGATCCTGGGTGACAAATTGTGTTTATGTGTGTAAGCACGAGCATGAGGAGCTGTAACCAGCAGTCAGTCCTGCTTCATTATTCACACTTTTTAATTAAATAATAATTTTATCATATTTATTTTGTGTTGCCAGGAGAATCTAACAAGAAAGATGTCAGTCTATGTTCCTCAACCTTAGCTTAAATGTAAGGATATGATTTGTTACAAAATTGATTATTGTCCAAAAGTATGGGGATTGGCGTTTTATTGTCTCAGATTTTCTTAGTGTCACGAAAAGCTGGTTAGAAATGAAATCCCTTTTCATCCTCTACACCTGTCCTTGCTTGAAAGCTGACAGAACAGACGCCAAATAGGACAGAAGCTGCATTGATACACATTAGTTTGAAATATTTATTAGCCTTTGACACTATTGAATAGAAAAGCTGAGTAATCGTTGAGAAGCAGCATCTCTTTTGTTTCACCTGTCCACGTTTTACAAATACTGACTTTCACGAGTAAATTTCTATCTGGTCCTCTATGCACTGTGCAGATGCAGACAGGGGGTTTTCTTACACATACTGTACATAGCCACTTGTCAAAGGGTCTGTGTGTATTCTTTATGTGTTTGTATAACCTCCTCACCATCCATTTTACTCACTTTTCAGGAAATTGACTGAACAGGAATTGATACTGAAATATTAGAATGTGCATCCTTCAGAAATGTCGTTGGTATCCTTTTACCTTCAATGAAAAGATTTGTAAAATACTGTTATTCGATTCAATTACTAGATTTCACTGGGAATTGGAAAAGACAGTTTACAGCACAGAGCAGAAAGACTGTGAGAACATTAGCTGCCTATTCTTCGGCAAAAAGGTACAGCTATCAAATAGTAATTTACAGCTTTAACTAGGCGGTTGGAATCCAACATGTATATATCTTAGAGTTACACTGGATGGTGCGAGTGGCTGGGAGCTGGGAGGTTTTCCTCAATGACTTGTCTCCTTCACCTTCATGCCCTGATGAGAGGGCAGACAAATGGCTCCTCCTCACAAACAGAGTCAGATTGTGGGGACGTGATGGCCAAATGGTATTATCACTGGCCTGTTAATCCAGAAATCCAGGTCACGTTCTGGGGACCCAGATTAAGGATCCTGCCACAGTAAAAACTTGGAATTACAAATCTAATGATGACCATGAATCCATCGTCAATTGTTGGAAAACACCCACCTGGTTGACTCATGCACTTTGGGGAAGGAAATTGTCTGGTCTGTGTGGGACTCCAAGCCCACAGCAATGTGGTTGACTCTTATCAATTAGAGATGGGCAATGAGAGCTAGCTTAGACAACGATGCCCTCACTCCATGAATGACTTTTTAAAAAATTAGGCAGAGGGGCTAACCTTCTGATTTTTCACTCACCCACCCCCACTCCCATTCCCACTCCCACTCCCATTCCCATGCACCCCCCTCACTCCCACTTCCATTCCCGCTCACCAACCCCCCCACTCCCAGTCCCATCCCCACTCCCAGTTCCATTCCCACTCACCACCCCCCACTCCCATTCCCACTCACCAACCCCCACTCCCACTCCCATTCCCACTCCCACTCCCATTCCCAAACACCCCATCACTCCCACTTCCATTTCCGCTTACCAATCCCCCACTCCCACACCCATTCCTACTCCCACTCCCATTCCCACTCGCCACTCTCCCACTCCCGTTTACCCCCCCCACTTCCATTCTCATCACCACCCTCCAACTCCCACTCAACCCCCTCCCATTCCCACTTAGCACCCCCTCACTCCCAATCAGCCCCCCATTCCCATTCCAGCTCACCATCCCCACTCCCACTCCCATTCCTACTCACCTTCCCACTCCCATTCCCATGCAACACCCCCCACTCCCACTCACCACCTCCACCCCACTCCCATTTCCACTCACCCCCCACTCCCATTCCCATTCACACCTCCACTGCCATTCCTACTCACCCCACTCCCACTCACCCCCCACTCCCTTACCCCCACTCCCACTCACCCCCCACTCCTACTCACCCCCCACTCCCACTCACACCCCACTCCCACTCAACCCCCCACTCCCACTCACCCCCCACTCCTACTCACCCCACTCCCACTCACCCCCCACTCCCTTACCCCCACTCCCACTCACCCCCCACTCCTACTCACCCCCCACTCCCACTCATACCCCACTCCCACTCAACCCCCCACTCCTACTCATCCCCCACTCATACTCACCCCCAACTCCCACTCACCCCCCCACTCCTACTAACCCCCACTCTCACTCCCACTCCCCCACCACTCCCAATCCCACTCAACCCCTCCTCCCCTTTCAACCCCAACCCCCTTTTTCTCTCCCACTCCCCCACCACATGGCAGCTTGAAGAACATATATCTCATCTCTTTGTCAACTAGCAGACACAATCCTGAGCAGGATCGTTCCAGGTCACACTGAGGGGACAAGGATTTGGTTGTTATGTGTTTATAAAATTATAAATACATTCTTTCTAAATAGACAAAGGTAACATTAACGTAGTTCCAGAGGATCCTAGGATTGCCCTCTTGTTCGAGAGAGATGACTGGTGGTGGTTTAACCTCAGGTGAGGGCAGAGGTCAAGAAGGAGAGTCCTTCTCCGATGCTGTTAGCATCACTGTACATCACAAACCAGCTGACTAGCCAACTGACTCTTTTTAGATGCACTAATGATGTCACATTATGTTGCAAATGACAGTAATCTCTCACAGAAACACAAGAGACAGGAACAGGATGAGGCCCTTTCAGTCCCTTGAGGCTGCTCGGACATCCAGTAAAATCGTGACCCATCGATCATGGGTCTTCAGCCGCAGTATCCTGCCTGCTCAATCTATGCCTCAATTCCCCAAGAGACTAAAATTCTGTTTATCTCAATCTTAAATGTATTTAATGATGGAGCACCCATACCTGTCAAATCTCAACGATTCAAATCCCTATGTTGAGGTAATCCGGCTGCTAAATGGTCAGCCCCTTATCCCGAGACTGTGCTTTAGATTCCCCGATCTATACATACAATCTGTCAGTGTCTAACCGGTTAGATTTCCTCAGAATCTTAGGTGTCTCGCAGAATTACAGATCTTCAAAATTGTTACATCACAGGTGGAGGCTATTCAGCCCATTGTGTCTTCACTGGCTCGTTTAAGGAACAACATTACCTTGTGCCAATCTCCTCCCTTTCTCCATACCCTTGTACATCATTTCTATCATCCAATTCCCTCTTCAATGCCTTAGTTGAACCTGCCTCCACTATAGGAGTGGATTCCATACCTGAACAACTCACTGGGTGAATGGGGTTTTCCTCACTTTGACCTTGCTTCTTTTGCACATGCCTACAATGCTGTGCCCTCTTGTTTGTGTTTCTTTTATGAGTGGGAACAGCTTCTCCCTGTCTACTCTCTCCAGCCTGCTCATGATTCTGAAAACCTCGATCAGACCTCCTCTTATCTTTCTTCTCTCCAAAGAAAACAGTCCCAACTTCTTCAGTCTATCATCATCATTGAAGTTTCTCATTCCTGGAAATATTCTTTTCAACTCATCTGCCACTCTTCCTACAGCAATCACATCCTTCCCATAATGGGAATAACAATGTCTACAATGTCTCCATGAGATCAGCTTTCATTCTGCTCAACTCTCACCCTAGGGCAACACTCTAAGTCCAAGAACCAACTTACTGAGTCATCACTGTACCAAATCAATACAAGTGGGTCCTTCTTTAAATATGGAGACCAAAGCTGCACATGCTACTCAAGGTGTGGTCTCACCACAACCTATACCATTATGGTAAATGTTCTTTATTCCTTAACACCAACCTCCTTGCAATAAAAATCAATATGCCATTTGCCACCCTAATTGCCCACTGTGCCAATGTGCAAAATTTCTGCATTCCTTGAATGAATGCATCCATATTTCACATCTTTTAAAGATATTTCTGCTTTCCTTAATGTAAGCCCTCAAACTTCCCCAGATTAATCTCAGTCTGGTGTCATGCTCTGGCTTAACTTAGTGATATCTCTCTGCAGCCTCTCTGTGTTCTCCCCGCAGCTTACCTTCCAAGTAGCAAACATTGCTTTATGTCTCTTTATCAAACTCATTAATATAGATTGAAAGTGTTTGAAGCCCTGATCCTTGCAGTACTCTGTTAGTCACTGCCTGCTGATGTGAAAAAGCCTAGATTTTGCCAACTCTCTGCTTCCCATTCATTAATCAGTCCTCCATCCATGCTCATAAATCACCTCCAAATCCATGACCAGTTTTTCCCACCTATTAACCTTTCGTGTGACACCTTATCAACTGCTTTTTGAAAATCTGGGTATGTTATATCTACTAGGTAAAAACAATGACTGCAGATGCTGGAAACCAGATTCTGGATTAGTGGTGCTGGAAGAGCACAGCAGTTCAGGCAGCATCCAAGTAGTTTCGAAATCGACGTTTCGGGCAAAAGCCCTTCATCAGAAATAACAACTCCCCACTATAATCATCTTACCAAGTTCATCCCTAAAAACTCTAATAAATTTGCCAACAAGGATTTGCCACATATACTTGTCCTAATCATACTAAACACTTCCAAGTGCATTGCTAAGTCTTGCTTAACTGTAGATATCATCATTTAGACTAACTGATACTAGACTAACTAGAGATCCCTCTTCCTCCTTTCATGAGAAGTGCTGTCACATTTGCCAACTTCCAACCTCTTGGCACCATGCTGAATTTTAAAACTTTTGGAACATCAAAGCTAGAACATCCATTGTGTTTGCAACTATCGCTTTGAAAAGCATAGACATATAAACACTCAAGTTCTGGATAGGTGTCAGATTTTAATCCTGTAAGTTTCTCCAGTAGTATTTTTCTCTGCTGGTAAGAATCACCTTAATTTCCTGGGTTAACCTTTATTTCTGATGTACAACTTATTGTGAAGATGATAACAAAATATTTGTTCAATGTCTGCCATTTCCTCATTCTCCATGATAGTTTCTTCTGTTTCTGGTTCTAAAGGACCAATATTTACTTTAGCTACTCTTTTCCTTTTAATATATTGAAAAGAGTTCTTACAATCTGCTTTTATACTGAATTGATTTACTTGCTTATTCTACTTCTTTCTCTTTCTTCACTTCTTGGTGGTCCTTTATTCATTTCTAAAACCTTCTCAATCCTTAGATATGTCTTCTACAACATTCTATGCCTTTTCCTTTTAGTCTAATATAATTCTAACTTGGTGAGTGAACCATAGATGAGTCTTTCTTGTTGAGTTTTTGTTTTTCAATGGAATGTATTTGTATTAAATATTTTGAATTGTTTCCTTTGATGTCTTCCACTGTCCATTATCCTTGAGCAATCAACCTTAGCTAGTTCTCCCCTGGTACCTCTGTAATTGGCTTTAGGTTTCACATACATGTGGTTATATTCACTGTTGTCACATTAATCACAGAGCTGCAATTTTTAGTCCAGGATGATTTCAAATATGATTGCCCTGTATTCTATGGTATCAGTGCTGATGTTGTAGAATTGGACTGTGAACTTCGGCTCTTAAACTGGGGTCCACAGATCTCCAGCTGATTTATAGAGTCTTTCTAGAATGCCAATGGTAAAGAACTGGAACTAGAGTACAACTATTGTCTGTTCAGCACTAAGTAAGCTGGCTCTCTCATCTGGAAGGTGATCACTTGATTGACTTTCAATATAAAGCAGGCCCACCACCTCACTCATATATTTGCAGAAACACTTCCCTTTCTCAGAATATTATCAAAACTCTTTACATTCATCCCTTGTGGCTGACAAAAGACACATTTTGTCAAAACTTTTTGTTTTAAGCAAATCAGGGCAATTCAAATGAAACACAAAAGTAAAGGAGAACAACTATTAGAATGTATCAGAGGAGAGAATTGAGAAAAGATACAGGGTAGGCTGTTTAGAATTGAGATGAGGAGAAATGGTACAGAAAGCTGTTGAGGCTAAAACATTGAATATTTTCAGGAAAGAGTTCGGGCTAAAGGAATCATAAAGTATGATGAGAAAATGGGAACAAGGGACTGAGTTCAATGATCAGCCATAATTACATTGAACAGCTCAGCGGGCTCAAAGGGTTAAAAGGCCTACTCCTGCTCCTATTTTCTATATAGCTATTTGAGAATTGTCCTGATGATTGCAAAATGAAAAGTTCCAACACAATGTGCCCTTTCTTTAGCAATCCACAGATTCTGAACCATTAAATTGCTGGCAAATGGGATTAGATTAGGTTGGGATATCTGATCAATAGACAATAGGTGCAGGAGTAGGCCATTCTGCCCTTCGAGCCAGCACCACCATTCATTATGATCATGGCTGATCATCGTCAATCAGTATCCTGTTCCTGCCTTATCCCCATTGCCCTTGATTCCATTACCCTTAAGAGCTCTATCCAACTCTTCCTTGATGGATAAGTTGGACCGAAGGCTCTGTTTCTGTGCTGTAGATCTCTATAACTCTAAGTAAGGATTGAGATTAATTTTTATATTATTTCATAAGACATGGTTGTGATTGGCTCTGACAGCATTTATTGCTCATTCCTAATTGCTGCAGGGAAGGTGGCAGAGAGCTGTCTTCTGAAACTGCTGTAGTCAATGTGGTGTGGGAATACCCCCAAAGCTGTTAGGAATAGAGCTCCAGGATTTTCAGGAGTACCAGAGTGGCATTTTGGCACTATGGTTAGCTCTGCTGTATCACTGGGCTAGGAACCCAGGTTCAATTTCAGCTCCAGTGCAGATTTGATGGGCCGAATGGCTTCTTTCTGATTTTGACCCAGAGGCAGTGAAGGAACAGGGATATATTTCTAAGTTAGGATGATAGGTGGCTTGAAGGGAAACTTTCATGTGACAGTGTTCCCACACCCCTCTCATTCAAGGTAATACAGGTCTCGGGTTTATTACGAGTATTGTACAGGAATGAAATTTAGTAGGGGAATCCATTTGAAAAGTAATCCTTCAACCAAAGGCACTCGAAAACCACATGACTGGGAGAGTTCTAAAAGAACATCCAATCCACCGTATCTCTAATTTCAAAATACACGCCAGCAATTTTTTTTATCTTTGCCAAATGGTGGCTGTTTCTGTCAAAAGTACAGGCAGCCAGATTCTCTAAGTGCTCGTGTGTCATAATCACAGACATGATAGCTCAAATGACCTCCTTCAATATTGTACATTGCTATGGTTTTCACAGAGGCTCCTATGTAAGCTGGTTTCCTCAGATTCCAAATTTTCAAACAGGATACACAGTTATGAATTAGTAACTGCCTGATCGGAAATCCATCACACGTATTGCCCTTCTAGAAAGGAGTGTTTAACACATTGGAGGAAAACAATCTTGGAGCACAAATCCTCTCGCAATTTTCCAGAAACTTTCTTCTTTAGAACTGAAATTGATAGCTTCCTCTAACCATCGGGCTTACAATGCAGTCCAGGTGGAAGACGGTCCTGATGCTTAGGCCCATAACCATTCAGATTTTGTTTAAAATGCTTTATCAAACAGTAGTAAAAGCAAGACCCTGCAGATGCTGGAAACCTGAAATATGAGCAGAAAGTGCTGGAGAAACTCAGCAGAAAAACCAAGTTAACATTTCAAGTCCAGTGTGACTCTTCTGCGAAATTTCCAAAGTGGAGTCATATTAGATTCAAAACTTCAACATTCACTGTTTCTCTCTCCACAGCTGCTGAGCTTCTCCGGCATTTTCCACTTGTATTTGTTAGGCAGTAGGTTGGCTGAGAAATTCAGCAACAACAGCTTGCATTTATGTAGTGCCCTTCACATATTAATCTATCCAAGTTGGAATATTCTTGTCTCGAGGGAGACACAAGGTACTTTAATTATGAAATGATCTGCATAGCTGAACATTCAAGTGGGGACAGGCCAGGTTGGCATGTCTTCATGTACTTCCAAGGCTTAACGTCATTGCTCACGCTGGTTTGGATCTGCAACTAGCAGAGTGCTGACAATCTGCATCTCCAGCATTGGGATCGGAAAGCAACTGAGGAAGCTACAGTCAAGTTGCTCATTCATTAGCTGCACGGGAGACATCTTGAGCAGGCAGGGAGACCATCGATGGACTGGTGAGGAAAGCAGTGCTGATCCCTGGGCCTACATTTGCCTGGCTCCGAATTCAGGCAGACCCAGTTGGGAGGGTGACACCCTTGCTGCCACGAGTTGTGAATGACATGTGACCATCACAGTCCTGATGAAGAAACGTTGACTCTCCTGCCCCTCAGATGTTGTCTGACCAGCTGTGCTCTTCCATCGCCACACATTTTGACTCTGCTCTCCAGCATCTGCAGTCTTGACTTTCTCCTGTGTGATCATCTTGTTGAGTAAACGTCGAGGGGAGGCAATGACCTGGTGGTATTATTACTGGACTGTTAATCCAGATAATGTTCTGGGGACCAAGGTTCAAATCCCAACCCAGCAGATGGGGGAATTTGAATTCAATAGAAATCTGGATCAAAGTGGTCTTGAATCCATTGTAGATTGTTGGGGAAAACCCATCTGGTTCACAAATGTCCTTCAGGGAAAGGAAGTGACACCCTTACCTGGCCTGACCTACATGTGACTCCAAGCCTACAGCAATGTGGTTGACTCTTAACTGCCCTCTGTGCAATTAGGGATGGGTAATAAATGCTGCCTAGCCAGTAGGGCTCTCATCCCCTGAATGAACACAAAAACCAGATGTGCACCTTCTACAACTCAGTTGGAGAGCGCTTTGACACTGAAGCTGACCAAATCAACTCAACTTTTTTCACTCTTTAAAAGGAATATGATATCCCACCAAAGCTGCACAGCAAAGGGAAGCTCAACAATCCATTCGTCCCAGTTCCCAGCCAAACACACACTCCCCGGTTCTTGTCAAACGCCCATCTGAATTTCATGGGGGCCATCTTTTCTGTTATTCCTGAAGCCCCCTGTAGAAGTTGTCTCAGTCTCTGTTTGCCTGCTTTAGGAGCTGAGCCGACTCAGCAATAGGGGACTCTAAAGAAGTCAGCCTCAATTGTCGACGGGGAATCGTTAAAACGGAGTGAGCGCTGACCCTTCTGAAGCCAATACCTATGGGAAGCAGCAATCTCTGTCATTGCTATAAACTGCTGTGCAAATGGCAAATGTTGATGTGTTCAGGCCATGTGTCAAACTGTGGAGATATTCATCTGAAGCTGGTTTAAACCCTGCAGTTTTCGGACGGAGGACAGGTCACACCTGTTGCGGAACTTGATAGAAGACTTATTTATAAACTTTCAGCTTGGGATTCTTTTTGGAGCTTCAATATGCTGACGTTCAGAGAGGGGGGAGAGTCGGCCACTAAATGCCTGTTTATTAAATGCTTTTAAAGAGCCACTAATCATGTCTCCGCGCTTTTGCATCGCTCTATAAAGATATCAACAGTCACATTTTCTCAAGATGACTTTACAGAGGCTAGAGCCTGTTCAAGGACATTAAGGACAGCCTGTCTAAACACACATACACATGGCTCAGAAATATTTCTCTTCTGTGGAGATGTTCAAATCCCGGCTTTCGGTGGACAAGCTTTTTGGTGAATATATTTAAGGGAGCAATTTTTCTCTCTCCAAAGTTACGTGCTACACACTGTCTCTTTAAAAGTAGGACTCTGGAAAAAAAAATCCATAAAAGGGCAGAATTGATAATTCAAAGAACGTTATAGTGTGATCCCTCCCACTACGAGGTGGTGGCAAAGAGGCGTGAGTTACTTTGACATTGAGTGGGGGATTATTTTTTGCTCCCGTGTGGAATTTTACTCTCGGTTTTAGGTTGGGTGGGTGAGCGTGTGTGTTTTTCTGTTGAAAGGCCACATATTCGGATTGTTAAGCTCCGTTTTCAGGTTTTGACGGATGAGGGGACAGGTGGCCGCTCGATTCTGTCAGCGGAACCTTTCCCCATTGAAATGGGACAATTCGCCCCTCGGAAACCGGCTGATCTGACACTTTCCTCCCCAGACAAATTCCTGCCCCCACCGTCAGTCAATAATATCAGTTCTCCCGTGGCAAAGAAAATGCCACATTTCGCAGTCAGTCACTTTGTTGGCAGGGAGTGTCTCTCCCGATACGTTTAAAATTAGACAGCTCGCTTCAAAGTCCACAACATCTGACAATACGCTGTAAAAGTTACATGGATTACATGAGATTTCTAAATTTCTTTCCAAGTTGACGGAGCGTTTGGTCTGCGGGAAACATATATAGGGTTGGCCTGGGCAATGACCTTGGTAAAGGACGAGTGAGGATTTTCTGATTGATGCAGGGGCGCTGCGAGTGGGGGCAGTTACCCCTTCCCCCAGAACACACCGAGGGTCAAATGGCTCAGTGCACTCAAACTGAGGGGGGCGGCGGGGGGGGGGGGGGGAAATGACCAGGCTTCTACTTGCAAACTTTCCCTTTCTTTCCTCTGAACCTGCAATGCCAGGAAAGCAGACCCCAGGGGTTAGTGCTGGGAATTGGCACGTTCCTGCCAAATCACCCCCCTTTTACCGGGGGGGGGGGGGAGAATAGGCCCGTGATGAAATGGGGGGGAGTCCATTCATTAAAGGGCACGGGGCAGGAGGGTTGGGAAGGGGAGTTTGGGTGGGGAAGGAGGGAGTGTGGGGGTGGGGAAGGGAGGGAGTGGGAGGAGGGGAGTGGGGGAAGGGTAGAGGAGAGGGTGTGGGGGTTAGGGGACGGGGAGAGGGGGAAGGAGGGGGAGTGAGGGTGGGGAAGGGGAGTAAAGAAGGAGTGTGGGTGGGGAAAGGGGCAGAAGGGAGGGAAGGGAGTGGGGGAAAGGGAGGGGGTGAAGGGAGGGAGGGGAGTGGGGGAAGTGGAGGGGGTGAAGGGAGGGGGGAGTGGGTGTAGGGGAGGGGGTGAAGGGAGTGAGGGGAGGGGGTGAAGTGAGGGAGGGGAGTAGGGGGAGGGAAGGCGGTGAAGAAAGGGAGGGGAGTGGGGGAAGGGGTGGAGGGGAGTGGGTGTAGGGGATGGGGAGTGTGATGAGGGGAAGGAGGGAGGGGAAGTTTTTCTGCTTCCCCCCTTTGAGTGAGTAACCTCCCTTTAACTGTCGGTCGGTGGTGGGCCGGCACTGCGAGAGAACTCTCCCCTCTCCCTCCCTGCAGCCCCCCCGCCTCGGCTCCTCACAATCCAATCCAACGGAAAGTCGCAGATTCACTCCCCCCCAGTCTTCCTTCTGATGCAACGAGTCCAACTGGACGGATAAACACAATGTATTTAAAAGTGAATCAAGCATTTTATAGTCAGGCATGTAAGATGTATTTAATAGACTGAATTGGTGTCTGTAAATTCAAACTAGGCTTTATTGGAGTGATTACGGTACAGTGGGTCTATCACACCTGGAACAGAATGAAATGCTGAACTTAATTAAAACATACACTTAACATTTTGAGAGATCCTGCAGTCCGGCCAGAGTTGAGGTCAGAGGTCACACATCACCAGGTTATAGTCCAACAGGTTTATTTGGAAAGTACAAGCTTTCGGAGCAACAACATAAACCTGTTGTTCTATAACCTGGTGATGTGTGACTTCTGACCTTGTCCACCCCAGTCCAACACCAGCACCTCCACATCCTGACCAGTCTTGGGGATTGGGAACAACATCCAGGCATCTAAGAAATTGCTTTATCAAATTGTCCGTGTGTTCCTTTCTTAAGCAGTTGAGGAGTGGTTCTGGTGACTGTTCCCATTAGTAAAGGGGGGGGGGGGGTCACAGAGCAAACCCCTCACTCCCCTCTGCCCATACTTTCCCTCTGGATCGATCCCTCTATTAAATACACCCCAGCTGACATCTCTTGCTGTACAGACAACAGGAGAAACGGATGGATTGCAGCCCTTGATTTTTTGAGAGATAGATTTCAGGATCTGCATGTTCTAACTTTACAAAGCGATCACTCGCGGAGTTTAACTTTGATGTGAAATTGTCTTCTTGTTTTGTCCCTGAAAGCTATTTCGAGACGGTTCTGGTAATATAACTATCCCGCCTTCCAGCATCTCAGCACATCACAGGAAAACTAAAGGTCGCTGTACCTATTGAAAATTCTGTTTCAGGAGAGTTCAAGTGCAGGTCGAAAAATCGATCTTTTTTTTGTTTCCTGTTGGGTTTTTTTAAATCTCAGAGAGCAGCATCTAAGGAAAGGCTAAATATCATTGTTAAAAATGACAACAAAACCAGCGCCCACGGTGAGAAGGAAAAACAGCCCAATATCCTCAATTACCAAACATTAACCGGAATGATTTCATTGCAACTAATCTGTTGTTACTGAACTTATTGTCAACTGTGTTACAATTCAAACACCTTTGTAACTGATCCCGGTTGGGAATATCGAATCAGTTTTGTGAATTCGTTTATTTTGGAAAAAAAAATGCAGCACCTGATAAACACCAATTCGCTGTTTTCCCTGTAACTTATTCGTAATTCTAACTAAAGTAATGTCACTGCACTGTACATTAATATGGTATTTCAAGGCCTTATGGACAGTGTTCATATTGATTGCATTTATTAGACTCCTGGGAGGAGAAATAATTCTTGAAAGTAGTAGACAACTGGCAGCTAAACATTGCTAGACTCCCTTGGACAAACTTAACCCTTTGATTGCCCTGGTAACCAATTGCATTTCAAGTTAGATTTATTTTTGGGAAGGAGGAGGGGTAAATCCACCCTTTCGTGTTGCTGCTGAGAACAGTTCAGCACTGAGTCGTTTTAAAGTCCATTTACAGAGACACGAACAGAAATTGCTAAAGAAACTCAGCAGGTCTGGCAGCATCTGTGGAGAGATCAGCATTTCCAATTCAGTTAGAACTCCAGATATACCAGACTGGAAACGTTAACTATTTCTCTCTCCACAGATGTTGCCAGACATGCTGAGTTTTTCTGTTTTTGTTTCAGATTTCCGGCTTCCGCAATCCTTCTATTTTGTTTTAAATGTTTGTAGAGGTTTGCATTAATGAGTGTGTGTGTGTGTGTGTAAAGGGAAAGATGCAAGAATCTTACCAATATAGAGAGATAGAGACAGAGAGGGAGAGACGACTGGTTTTGGATTAACCTGAGGGTCCCTGGGTATACAATGACAGTGAACACTGCGTTACTTTTCGTTCACATTTTGATCGATATTGTGTTGGTTTCAAATGCACTGATACTGCTGCCTGAACAAAGCGTCCCTGCCCAATATGAGGGCCCTCGTTAATAGAAACATTGCTTTTTAAAATTTGCACTGTGGGAGGGATTCAGGACTAGAATGAGAGGAGAAGGGGCTAGAATAAAAGGGGAGGGAGGCCAGAGTGAGAGGGGGAAGGGGTTGGATGGGAGGTGGGCAGGTTGGAGTGAGAAGGGAGGGGGAGGGGGAGGGGGAGGGGTTGGAGTGAGAGGTGAGGGGAGGGGGTGGAGGGAGGGGGAGGAGTGGGAGGGGAGGGGAGGGGTGGAGTGGGAGGGGGAGGGGTTGGAGTGAGAGGGGGAGGGGTTGGAGTGAGAGGGGGAGGGGTTGGAGTGAGGGGGAGTGGTGGAGTGAGGGGGAGGGGTTGGAGTGAGAGGGGAGGGGTTGGAGTGAAGGGCAGGGGGTTGGAGTGAGGGGGAGGGGAGTGGAGGGAGGGGGTGGAGTGAGAGGGGAGGGAGTAGAGTGAGAGGGTAGGGAGTAGATTGAGAAGGGAGGGATTGGAGTGAGAAGGGAGGGGGTAGAGTGAGAAAGGAGGGGGGCATGATTAGTAGAGCTTTGGGTAGGTACAGACCGGGTTACCCTTCCTCTGAGTTGTCTGGTTGAGCAGACGGTGGGTCCTTAGCTGGTAGTATTATCCAGTTAAAGGCGCGTTTCTATCAGCAAAGCGACTCCCATTCCCATGTGGGGATGCCAAGGTGAATTCCTGACAAATCATGTTTCCCTGGCGGGGTGAGGCAGCCCTCTGAACAGCAAGTGGAATCCCATTGTCATGTAAACATACACACACAGTCTCAGTATCTCCAGTCCCCAACTATAACCAAACAATAATGATTATTCTGGGAAACTGTGACAAATTAGTTTGATTTTGATTCAGTGAGATGGTAATGGCATTGACATTTTATGACTCCCTCAACCCTCAGAGTAAAGACACCATGGCAATTATCACAAATTAGAATGAATTTCTTGTTATTTCGGCGTTGCGAGGCCTTTGGCTAAAGATATTAAAACGAGAGAAAAACGGCAGAAATGTAATTATGGTCCTTTACAGTACTTACTGTGAGTGTTTTGTTACAGTTTTCCCCGCCCCCCCATCCCATAGTCATTTCTGATTTCGCCCCCCTCTTTCTGCGAGAGCTAAGGGCAGTGACACTGAGAGTATGGATTGCAATTGCCTGGCGTCCCACGGAAACCTTCCCATCTTTTGTCATTAAACAGTATTGATGTTCATTAACCGGGGCGTCAATGTGTCCAACCAGAACTGAAAGCAGAGTAATCCGAGCAAAATTCTGACCCTGAAAAAAAGCAGACTTTGTGAAACCCTGAGTCACAGAGAGAGAGAGAGAGAGAGAGAAAGTTTAATTCAGAAAACACAGGAATGTTGAATTTCTGATTGTTCTATCCCACACTGTATAATCTGACACAACAAATCGAATTCAAAGCTTGTTTGGAACCACACCCAGTTTGTTTGATGTTAGACAACTGACGATTCAAGGAAGCCAAATGAACTTGCAAATTGTGTATAATCGGGAAGAAAAAGTAGTCACCTTTGTGTATGCAACTAAATGTAGATCAAAGCCTCTCCAACCGGTTATGTGTATATTTAATATAATCAGTGCTATCACTTCAGTGCAGTTGCTTGTGTACTGTCTGAACGACTTTGCTAATTTCACCTGTAAATATGTTCAGAAATGTTTCAAAAGTTCTTTTAAAAAAATATTTGTTACGTGATTCAGGGAAAACATTAACACACTCGGCTTCTGTGGAGCAGCTATTCACGAGATATTTGTTTATTTAAATTCTCCTGTTGGTCTGAGATATTGGCAACACATTTTGTCTGTTGTGCTTGTCACGCTCAGTGTGAATACCAGGAGACTGCATACAGCTGCCTCTTCTTAAGTCATTCTCCCAGCTCCCCCTGCTGACACGGCCTGTCATTACTTCTATTAGTCGAGTGTGTAACGTGGATTCCGCAGGGTCTTACAAAACCAGTGTCTTAGCGTGTCATATAACCATCACTTTGCAAAATGACCATCACGGTGTCTGCCACTGCAAAATAAAACTGGGTCATATTGAGTAGTTGGGGGAGGGTGGGTGTTATCATAGAATATTACGGCACAGTACAAACCCTTCAGCCCTCGATGTTGTGCCTATCTGTGAAGCCAATGTGAAGTCTTTCTATCCTACACTATTTTATTTTCATTCATGTTTAGCCGATGACCATTGAATAGCCTTAACGTTAGTGAGTCTACCACTGTTGCAGGTAGTGCATTCCATGCCCCTACTATTCTCTGAGTAAAGAAAGTACCTCTGACATCTGTCCTATACTGATCACCATCCGAGGAAAAAGGCTCTCCCTGTCCACCCTATCTAACCCTCTGATTATCTTATATGTCTCAATTAGGTCACCTCTCAACCTTCTACTCTCTAACAAAAACAGCCTCAAGTGCCTCAGCCTTTTCTCATAAGACCTTCCCTCCATACCCGGCAACATCCTGCTAAATCTCCTCTGAACCATTTCCAAAGTTTCCACATCCTTGTTATAATGTGGTGACCAGAACTGTACACAATACTCCAAGTGTGGCCGCACCAGAGTTTTGTACAGCTGCAGCATGACCTCATGGCTCCGAAACTCAATCCCTCTACCAATAAAAGCTAACACACTATATGCCTTCTTAACAACCATATCAACCTGAGTGGCAACTTTCAGGAATCTATGCTATTGGGCGCCAAGACCTCTCTGCACTTCGACACTACCAAGAATCTTACCATTAGCCCAGTGCTCTTTATTCCTCTTACTCCTTCCAAAGGGAATCACTTCATGCTTTTCTGCATCAAACTCCATTTGCCACCTCCCAGCCCAGCTCTGCAGCTTATTTATGTCCCTTTGTAACCTGCAACATCCTTCAGCACAATCCACAACTCCACCGACATTAGTGTCATCCGCAAATTTACTTACCCATCCTTCTATGCCCTCATCTAAGCCATGTTTTATTGCAAGCAATAACTCTATTTATCTCCCCACAGATGCTACCAGATCTGCTGAGTTTCTCCAGCATTTTATTGGTAGGTATGATCCTAATTGACTCCATAATTGTAAGAATTCTGCTCAACGTTAAAGGTAGAGTCACCATAATCACCCTCGACCTGTAGGGCTGAGAGAGAGAGATGACTGGTGGGGGTTTATCCTGGCAGTCACCATGCCTCAGACAAGGGGAGAGGTTGCAAAGGAGAGTCTTTCATAATAACCTGAGGCAGGCAGGAAGGAATTGAACCCACGCTGTTGCCATCACTCTGTGTTTGAAACCAGCCGACTGAGCTAACCAAGCCCCAAGGTGTTACTCAAACATAGAAGCATAGAAAATAGGAGCAAAAATAGGCCATCAGCCGCTCAAACCTGCTTCACCATTCATCATGGCTGATCATCTAATTCAGCACCATGTTCCCGTTTAATAGTACAGAATCTGATCATTGCTGAGGAAAAGATACATTTTGTCAAAGTTTTTCATCTTGCACTTATCAGGACATTTTGCAAGAATACCAAGTCAAGGGGAAAACCAACTGCATGAGAGGAGACTGTTGGGCAAACAGACTCTGATTGGTTGAAGCATTGATATGGAGAATACGATTATTAAAGAACAGTATTGGTGGTAAAAGTTCTTACAGTTCAAAAGCACTTTTTTACATGTAAAGCACTTGGAGATGTTCTCTAATCACAGAAGATACTATAAAAGTGCAAATCATTTTTTCATCCATTATTTTATCTTATCTATCCTTCTACAATGCAGCAAGGATAGGAAGCAACCTGTGATTTATTTAAATGGATTTTAAAAATATATACTTTTTAATGGAATTTCTGTTCCACTAATGGGATAGGAAGTTCAAAGGATAATACAGAATATTACAGCACCTGTCCTGCTGACACCTGAAATTATGTCTGCCATAAAATAAACCTGTTCAAAATTAACCAATGTACCTTTCAATCCAAGAATGATGTCACCGGATCTTTGGATTTCCTTCGGGTGTAGGGAGGAAATTGAAGGAGTCATTGTCTTGGAATGTTTTAACCAGTTACCATGAGCATATCAACAGAGATTAAACATCTTAGATACAACCAATGATATTTAATGTACGTAGAGAATAATAGACCTTATACATCCATTCCTTGTTCTATATTTTTTAATCTTCTTGGCTTTGAAGCAGAGCAGAGCTAAGACTCTGACATGGTAAGTTTTGACATCCAACATCAGTGCCTATTTACCCTATAATATCAAATCAATGGGCTATATTCCCCCATATGATTGCACTAACTGCACTAAGAGGTATTCCATTGGCTGTGAAGTATTATAGGATTTCCTGAGCTATGAAAGGCACTATATAAATGCAAGTTTCATTTTCGTAGCATAGGTAACAAAATAGTATCCATGCAGATTGTGCCAAGGTCAGTGACATTGGTTTATGTGAATCAATTGAGCTGGATGAATATAGATTTTTTGTTTTCAGGGGGACCAGATATCTGGTAGAAATCAGGTGAAAAGTTGGCACAATTTCTCACTTATTAATAGCGCAGCCCAGAAGGAGGTTGTTTGGCCCTTTCTGGCTGTACTAATTCTTGGAACCATTACCCAGAGCAGCTTACTTCCCTGCACTTCCACCCTGGGTTTGCAAACTTTGCCTTCTAGGTTAGTTATCGATACCCCTTTTGAATGTGACTATAGTGACTGCCTCCTCTAACCTTTCAGACAGCACCTCCAGCTCCAGAGTTCTGATCAAAAATAATCTTCCTCATTCCCCTTCTTGCTCATTTACAGGATTTGCATCTCCTTTTGACTGAAGGAGGCACACACAGACCTCTGCCGGATATTTTCACCATCAGCTGTTGGTTAAACTGCAGCTGATGAGGGTCTATAAGACATGGCAATGCTGTTAATACTGGAAAACTTATTTTCACTTTGGATAGTAAAGAACATGTAGTCACAGGAAGCAGTTGGATGATAAAGAATTGATTTTACATCTTGGAGAAGATACTTGAGAAGCCAGGGTGCGTTATGTTGGTAACCTAGTAAACTAAAACTCCAGGCTAATGTTCGAGGGACATGGGTTTGAATCCCACCATTTCAGCTGTAGACCTCAATAAAATCTGTAATAAAAAGCCAGCTGAATGGGGATTGTGTGGCCACTGTTGATTTTTGTAAAAATCCATCTAGTTCACTAAGGTCCTTCAGGGGAGGAAATCTGCCATCCTCACCTGGTCTGACCTACATGTGACTCCTGACCCATAGGAATGTGGTTGACTCTTTAGTGTCCTCTGAAATGGCCCTGCAGGCACACGTCCTGGTCATGGGAACCATGCAAAGGGTAGAGAAACAGGAAAATAAAACTAGTGCCACATCCGGTATTGTCTACACTGTATGATTTTTTAATTTAGTCATTCTGGCTTTGTATGTTTTATTTTATATGATGTCTTTGAGTTGAATGTTAATAAATCACATCCAACAGACTGTTCGCTGACAAATCTACAACTGGATTAGAAAATAGATATTTTAAATATTCAGTACAAAATAGTGGGTAATATTGAGAATGTATCCAATTTGGCTTAAATTATATGTGAGGATTACCCAAATAATCATGGCAAATAAGTTGTAATTTGGTTTAGTCAACTTCAAGGTGTTCTATTTGATTTGGATAGCATTTTATGATGAGCCAGACCATGATCGTTGGACTGACTGGCTTCCCATGGTATTGTCATGTAGTACAATTATAATCCCACTGGAGAAGCATGCTGGCTAAGGAGACTTCGTGTATGTCTCAGACAGTGCCCTGTTCACCTGACCCTCTCATCAGACTAGTTCCTTGGAGGGGATATTAGAACACAGTAGCTTGGGGGAAACTATGGTCATTTTTTTGGAAAAATGTAGGGAATAAGACATTGCAGGCTTTATTTTCCTTTTGAATCTTTGATTCCGAATGTTCCATTAAGTCTCCTCTGCTCTTAAGTAGAACTAAGCTGTCTCTTTCACTCTCTCTATGTTATTCAAGCCTCCCAGTCTTAGTACCATGTTAGTAAATCTCTTCTGTGTTCTCTGTAAGACCTTGACATCCTTCTTTGTGAGTGAGGCTCGGATTTAGATACAATATTTCCTAAAGAGGATCTCATAAAAGTTTAGCTTAACGTCCTTTGTATAAGGTAATGGCTCTGAAGGGTTAATGTTCTTGTAACATTGCCTCCCACCCATTCTGCAGCTATCACACACAGTCTGTGTGTGGAGACAGGGAGTTCTATCCAGTTTTCAGAAGGAGCAGATGCATCTGGACCAGCTTCCTAAGCTTCAGCAGTGATGCCTGTCCAAATGTAGTTGATCATATTTGTATCATGCAATGAAGCATCTTGATATCTCAGAATAGAAGCACTTCTTAGATGTTCCAAGTAGTTTATCCTTGCTAGATAGGCTCAAGATAAAGCAAAGGGAAAGGAGAATGATTGACAATGAACTCCAGTACAATCCTTACCCAGTACGACATAATGGTAAATGTGGCAAACACCTCACGTTGGCAGGAGTGGTCACCTGAGAAATGCAGCAACTTTCTTGGTTTCACACTGTCAACCTTTATAAAGTCAGGGATTCCATAATCATCTTTTAACATATTCTCATCTTGCCTTGCTGCCTGGAGTACATATAGCCCAGCTCTCTCTGCTCCTGTGCCCCCTTCAAACTGGTTTATATTCCTCATTCTTCCTTCCAAAATGTCTTGTTTTTCACCCCTCTCTGCATTAAACTTCATCTGCCACATGTCTGCCCATTTCCAACAGTCAATCCTCTTGAACTCTGGTTGTACTCTGTACACTGCGTCCTACATCTCTGTCTGATCCATAGTTCGTGATGGTGACATTTTCAATTTGGTAGGAAGGGAATATCATTTCCTGACTATCATGCAGAGAAGATTCTGGTGAATGAAACCAGCAGAGGATTGTCTTCTTTCTGGGCAAGAAAATATGTTCTTTCTTTAAATGTAGGTTTGTATCATTTCCTCAGATTAATGTGGAGAGCAAGCTTTTGTTTTTCTTAAATAGAGAAGTTTCCTGGCCTTGTAAACTTATAGATACCAACTTTCTGATTCTGTAAGTTGGGTTTGTCTTTGCAGTAAGTTTCTAAGAGCTCTGAATGGGCACCTTTGCTGATGACACCAACAGATTTTGGAAGTTCCCAATGTCAATAGCAGATGCTGAACTAGACCTGAGCCCACCGTAGGAGGCAATAAAGTCTGGTAGAAGATGTCTGTCTGAGGTGAAAGGCTCCCTGGAAGCTTTATGGTGCCCAGATGCCAGTATTTTCACACATCCACCGGTGCTCCGGTTTCCTCCCACAATCCAAAGATGTGTAGATTAGGTGCATTGGCCATGCTAAATTGCCCATAGTGCTCAGGGATGTGTAGATTAGATGCATTAATCAGGGGAAATGTAGAGTAATAGGGTAGGGGAATGGGTCTTGTGGGATACTCTTCGGAAGGTCATTGTTGACTTGTTGGGCCGAATGGCCTGTTTCCACACTGTAGGTATTCTATGATTCTATGATCCACAACAGCCTTGAAGCTGACAATTTTTCCAGATCACTCAAGCGCCAAAACCATTGTTATGCATCTGGATTTACATGAGGTCAGATTTCCTTCCCTAAAGGGCATTTGTGAACCATTAGTAAATAATTTATTTTGCTATTCAGAACAATTAGGTTGGTTTTTAATTGGATTTCAGCTTAACCAGTTGCTGTGGTGGGATTTGAACTCGATTCCCCACACCATGACAATGGGTCCCTGGATTAGTGTACTAGTGACATTATCATTGCCACCTCCCCTTTGTGTCTGGTGTTCAGAGTGCCTAACCAATCTTCGACAACAAGGGGGACAATGGCAGGGATCCAACATACCAATGCCCCAATTAATGCCTAGCTATTGTGGAAAGGCTCATCATTGGAGTGATTGCAGCCACAGCAGTAGTTACAGCAAACCAGAACAGTCCTCTTGTTCAGGAGAGCAGCTGATGAAGGATCCACTTAGCCTTCCTTGGGACTCCCTGGCTCAGTCAAGCGTTAGGAACATAGGATGTAGGAGCAGACATTGGCCATTTGGCCCACTGAACTCGCTGCACCATTCGATAAGCTCATGGCTGATCTGGTGGTGATCTCAGCTCCACTTCCCTGACAGCCCCTGCAATGGTTTCTGTAAAAGGCTTCTGTCAAGCAGCATCAGAGTTGACCTTTCAGGTCGGATCCTTTCACCCATCGAAAGGTTTCGAATCCCCTGCTCCTCAGATGCTGCCTGATCTGCTGTGCTTTTTCCAGCTCCACACTTTATCCACTCTGATTCTCCAGCATCCACAGTCCTCACTATCTCCAAGTAAAAGGCTTGAAGCCTCAGTAACAAAATGAGTTATTTGTATAAAGTGAGTAGCCTTTCTTTTAGTCTGTTTTGTTTGGTTAGGATACTGGAGATACAGCACTGGTCCTGATGTAAATATTTTATGATACAAATGGTCCATAATTGGGGAAGAGCCTGGAATTGGATGACAGAAGTTAATCCAAGAGTGCAACAGGCAATATATTACTCATTGATTATTAATAACTAAAATAATATTAGTAAATGATTTTTTTAAGTATTAAAAGGGTGAAATGCTATTAAACTAATAGCTTATCTCCTGTGGTTCCTCATCAGTAAAATGAATACATTTACTGGGTTCTTATTGGATGGGGAAATACAATAAGTTGTACTCTCGGATATTCTATTGCTTTTCTGATTGTGCTAAGTATCTCTTATCAGTTGTATAAAGTAAGTTTTATAAAATGAGCGGGGTTCATGGTGGCTCAATGGTTAGCACTACTGCCTCACAGCGTCAGGGACCTGGGTTTGATTCCAGCCTCAGGCAACTGTCTGTGTGGAGTCTGCACATTCTCCCCGTGTCTGCGTGGGTTTCCTCCAGGTGCTCCGGTTTCCTCCCACAGTCCAAAGATGTGCAGGTTATTTGAATTGGCCGTGCTAAATTGCCCGTAGTGTTCAGGGATGTATAGGTTAGGTGTGATTTGGAGATGCTGGTGTTGGACGGGGGTGTACAAAGTTAAAAATCACACAACACCAGGTTATAATCCAACAGGTTTAATTGGAAGCATTAGCTTTTGGAGCACTGACCCTTCATCAGGTGGTTGTTGGGGGGCAATGAAGGACTTGCCTCATCTCCACTTTCCTGCCCTTTCCCTGTTACCCTTGATTCCCCGACAGATCAAGAATCTATCTATCTCAGCCTTAAACATATGCAAGGTCTCTGTCCCCACAGATTCCTGTGGCAGAGTTCCAAAGACTCTCAACCATTGGAGAGAAGAAATTCCTCCTCATCTCAGTCTTAAATTGGCCTCCCTTGTTCTGAGACTGTGCCCTTTGGCCCATGAGGAGAAAGATTCTCTGAGCATTTACCCTGTGACTAATCCTCTATGTCTCAATTAGATCACCTCTCATCCTTCTAAACTCAAATGAAAAGAGTCCCAACCTGTTTAACCTTTGCTCGTAAGTAATCCCTCAATCCCAGAATATATATTTTGAGGAATATTATCCATCTCCCACTTGAATGGTACTATTGAAACTACACCCACTCCTTTATAAGGTGGTTCTGACTTGTTACATTTCAGATGACACCATTTTTGAAAAGTTTTTAACTTTTACAGCTAGCCTTTTTCAAACTTTGACCTTTCAGTCTTTCTCTGTAAAAAATGTTCTTGAATAAAATCAATCTGCTGTCATAGTCATAGAGATATACAGCACAGAGACAGACCCTTCAGTCCAACTCATCTATGCCAATCAGTTATCCTAAATTAATCTAGTCCCATTTACCAGCACCCAGCCCATATCCCTCTAAACCCTTCCTATTCATATGCCCATTCAGATGCCTTTTAAATGCTGTAATTGTACCAGCCCCAACCACTTCCACTGGCAGCTCTCAGTTGCTCTCTAGTTGTTTCTAAAAGAATCACTTTTGCAAAGTGAACCAGCCTAATTCAATTCAAATTATCCCAAACAAGATGACAGAAAGTTAATTTAGCAGATTTCTCTCTCCTTGTCTTGTCAAAAAAGTGATAGATTTGGGAAGTGCAACTGGGACCATCTTTATGATTCTTAACATTCTGCTGAGGGAACCATCGTACAGGGTTCCTCTGCAATCCATGACCCGACTTCACTGAAAACAGGTAAAGAGGAAAGCAAACAACAAGGTGGGAGGAGAGAACAACAGCAATATTCGTGAGGGTTCTCCCAGTAGACTCTTCACCTGACTAATTACCCATCTATTTTCCAGTTGAAAAAGACCAAAGGAGCAAATCCTTCCAAAACTTTGTAATTGTTTTGTTAACAATGATGAAAAATCCCAAGAGTGTACCATTTCCCAGGATTAAACCAGCTGTCTTTATTTGAGTAATGGATGGGAGTATAAATTCTAGTGAGCAAGCAATAGTGCTATTGGGGTGGAATGAAATGTGAACTGGGAGCAGAATCAATAGTAACTGTCTGTGGGAGTCCATAGCACAAAGAGAAGCTCCAAGCTGTTTGGCTAGCAACTGGTAATGGCAATAGTTATGCTGGTGGCTGGACTTTCAGTTGACATGGGAATTTATAGCTTTTCAGTAACATTAGCTACAGAAGAGATGGATTGGCTGAAGAAGATTCTTTCATCTACAGAACCTGAAATTGCTGGTGAAACTCAGCAGGTCTGGCAGCATCTGTGAGGGGAAAACAGAGTTAATGTTTCAAGTCCAATGACTTCTTCCGACCTGTTCTAAAGGAGGGTCACTGTTAACTCTGCTTTCTCTCTCCTGTGGTGCTGCCAGATCTGCTAAGTTTCGACAGAAATTTCTGTTTTTGTTTCAGATTTCTGCAGTTCTCTGTGTTATTCTTTTCTTTCATCTTCTCTGGGATGCTTTGAATTGAATAAGGCTGGTTCATTCATAACTAAAGAAGCATCTGAACACATTGGCTACCTTCCAACACCATAACCTTATAGATTAGAAGAGCAGTGATTTGGCATTTGTCCTTCCTTACAACTGAAATTGTCTAAAGGAGTTGTAGAGTCAGCTTTGAACTTTTTACTGTTGAGTTCCAATTGATCTTGTATCTCAATTGTGAGGTTTAAGCCTTACCATCGCAGGAAGTAGATCACTGGCAATTAGAATTAAGGCAAGACAAATTTATAAAATTGAAGTTCTTATTTTGTGCGACTTTTCAGAGTTAAAATGAACGCTGTCAAGGTCATTTCAGGGGAGCTGCAATTCCTTTACCCAAGAACAAAAATCCTGCCCAATAATTTTTATTGCTTCATGAAATACTGTCAGTTCTAGTTTTGTTGGAATTCATGAACATTGACTAAATAAGAGTTGACACTTTATGATTTGTCAGGAGGTTCCAGATTTTATAATCAAAGAGGTATTATTGTGACAATATGATACCATCCTCTCTTCTATTTCCTTTTCATCTGTCTTCCTCTCCTGATGAGAGTACAGTTCCTGAGATGTGGTCCCACTGGAGTGGTATGTTAAAGCTGGTCCATTTACTGTGTAGGAGAGAAGAGCAAGAGGAGGCCATTCAACTCCTTGAGCCTGCTACACCATTCAGTATGACCATGACTGATCATCGAGCTCTGTACCCTAATCTGGCACTACCCCTACCCCCACACCCCCACCCTATATTCCTTCAATCACAACTGCTACATGTACCTCCATCTTGAAAGCATATAACATCTTGGTCTCAACCGCTTTCTTCACCCACTCTCTGGGTGAAGACATTTCTCCTCATCTCAGCCCTAATTTTTTAAAAATTTCATTCGCGGGATGTGGGCGTCACTGGCTGGGCCAGCATTTATTGCCCATTCCTAATTGCCCAGAGGGCAGTTGAGAGTCAATCAAATTGGCTGTGGCTCTGGAGTGACATGTAGGCTAGACCAGGTAAGGATGACAGATTTCCTTCCCTGAAGGACATTATTGAACCAGATGGGTTTTCAGCAATGGTTTCATGTCATTATTAGACTCTTAATCCCAGATTTCTAAAAAAATTGAATTCAAATTCCACCATCTGTCTTGGCAGGATTCAAACCCAAGTACCGAGAACATTGCTAGGTTTCTGGATTCACTGTCTAGTGATAATACCACAAGGCCATTACCTCCCCTCATCTGCCTCTTATGCTTAAACTATGACCCTTGGTTCTGGGATCCCCCAACATCAGGAATATCCTTCCTGTAGTTATGTGGCTTTATGCTTGAATGAGCTGTGCTTTCACTTAATGTTCGTCTGAGATTATTGGAACATTTCCAACTAGGAGCTCAGGCTATCATGAAACCCAGGGTATGAAGCATTGCATAGCCTGCCTGACTGTCTTCTCTACCTCAGGGACTCCAAATGTAATCTTAGGGAACAGTTTGCCGAGCATCTCAGCTGGGCCTGGAGGGGCCACCTGGACCTTCCAGTCACTACCTGTTTCAATTCCCCTTCCCTCTCCCTTTCCATCATGACCATCCTTGGCCTCCTCCATTGCCACAATGAACTGAACCACAAATTGGGGGAACAATACCTCATCTTTTGCCTGGGCAGCCTACAGCCCAGAGGACTCAACATCGAGTTCTCCAATTTCAAATAACCTCACTTCCCATTCCCTGACTCCCCTCCCAGTCCCTCCCCCTCCCTTCCACTCCTCCCTGCTACCAGCCAGATTCATTCCTCCCATTGACCAACCAGGACGTACCCACTACCTGTCTTCACCTTTCCCCATTTCACCAACCTTCCCCCTCCACCTTCTTTATCTGCAGCTCCCCCTACACCCACCCTCAGTCCTGAGGAAGGGTTACACCTGAAACGTTGATTTCTCCACCTCCTGATGCAGCCTGGTTTGCTGTGTTCTTCCAGCCTCCTGTCTGTTTACTGTTGGAGGTTATGGGTGTGTATCAGTAAATACCAGCTGCATCTGTTCATTGAGTAGAATACAAAGTTGAAGATGCCTTGCAGCAACTCACCAAGGTTCCTTTGATCGCCCCTTTGAAACCCATGATCGCTACCATCTAGAAGGGCAAGAGTAGCAGATTCCTGGCAGCACATTGTCCTCCAACTTGCTTACCATTCTGACTTGGAAATATAATGCTGTTTCTACAGTGTCACTGGGTCAAAATCCTGGAACTCCTCAATAAAAAAAATCAGAGAACTGCAATACTGGAAGTCAGAAACAAGAATCAGAAGAAGGATCATTGGACCTGAAATGTTCACTTTGTTTCTCTCTTCACTGATGCTACCAGACCTGCTGAGTTTCTCCAGCACTTTCTGCTTTTGTTCCTGAAACTTTTTCCCCAACTGGATATAGGTGTTCCCTACACCACAGAGACAGGGTTCAAGTTGACATCTCACCCTCACCTTCGTAATGGTAACTGGGGGTGGGCAATAAATCCCATGTTTGCATTAAAGCTGTGATCGTACTTCAGAAGTACTTCACTGGCTTTGAGACACACTGAAAATATTTGAGACAAATGCAATATCTTTCTTTCGATTGACAGCTGCTATGTACTAAACATCAATGCAAACCCTGACCTAAATCTTGTAGAATCATAGTCATAGATTATGCAGAATGGAAACAGACCCTTCAGTCTAACCCATCTATGCTGACCAGGCATCCAGTCCTAATCTAGTCCCATTTGCCAGCACTTGGCCCATATCCTTCTGACCTATCATTTTCATCCCCACCTCCATCCACCTATTGTACTCTTGGCTACCACCTCCCCAGCCCCACTCCCCTCCCATTTATCTCTCCACTCCGGAGGCTCCCAGCCTTCATTCCTGATGTAGGGCTTTTGTCTGAAATGTCGATTTTCCTGCTCCTCAGATGCTGCCTGACCTGCTGTGTTTTTCCAGCATCACTCTAATCTAGACCTGATCTCCAGCATCTGTAGTCCTCACGTTTGCCATATCCCTCTAAACCCTTCCTATTCAAATACCCATCCAGATGCCTTTTAAATTTTGTAATTGTACCAGCCTCCACCACTTCCTCTAGCAACTCATTCCATACACGCAATACCCTCTGTGTGAAAAAGTTGCCCCTTAGGCCCCTTTTAAATCTTTCCCCTCTCACCCTAGTGCCCTCTAGTTCTGGACTTCCCCACCCCAGGGAAAAGACCTTGAGAACCACAGAGAAATGTACAGTGTAGAAAGGAGAGCTTTTTAAAATATTTGTACAAGGAGTGTGGGTATCAATGGCTAGGCCAACCATTTATTGTCTATCCCTAATTGCCGAGGGGCATTGAAAAGACAAGCACATTGACTGTGGGTCTGGAGTCACATGTGGGCCAGATTCTCTGAAGGGCATTAGTGAATCAGAGGGGTCTTAAACAAAAGTGGTCACATGGTCACGATTAGACTGGCTTCTTATTTTTATAATGCAATGTGACATGAACTCAAGTGTTGCCATCTGTCATGGCGGGAGTTGAATCTATGACCTGAGGACATTAACTGAGCCTTCTGGATCATCACTACCAGGCCACCATCTCCCACGCTGATCTGGACCCTGGCTGTATGAAAGAGCTGTTGTATTTCACCTACTTCCTGTACTTTACCTTTAACCCTATAAGTTCCACACCCTCAACACTTTGTACAACACCCTTTAAAATTCTTCACAAAAGTTGCTTCCACCAACTTTTGAGGGACACTGTTCCAGATGTTAGTGCAGATCTGACCCTCGACTAGGGAGGATGTGCATGCCCACTGCAGGATGGATGGGTGGTCTATCAGCTGCTGGCTGGCAGTGGTCAACCGGGATACTTGTATATTCATTCTTCCACCCCACCCCACCCCAGGGAAAAAACCTTGAGAACCACAGAGAAATGTACAGCGTAGAAAGGAGAGCTTATAGTAAACACCCATTTGGTTCACCAATGTCCTTTAGGGAAGGAAATCTGCTATCCTTACCTGGTCTGGCCTACATGTGACTCCAGACACCCGCACTGATGTCTGCTGAAATGGCCTAGGATGCCCTGTCGAGGCAATTAGGAATGGGCAGTAAATACTGGAATGTGAGAACAAGACAGCTCACTGCCACCTTCTGGAGGGCAGGAAGATGCTGGCCCAGCCAGTGATGCCCAGTCCCATGAGTTATTGAAAAGAAAGAGGAGGGCAGATGGTATAAATCCAGAACTTAAAATAAGTCCCAGGGACTCCACTGCAGTATCACCATTTAGATAACCTGGCCTTTCTACACCTGAAATTAGCAGAGACAATAAAGGACGCTGCAATGTGACATGAACAGTATTTTGCACACCATTCTGTTTTCCATCTGCCACTGTTTCCATCATTAGAAATCAACACAAAATTACAGGAAATGTGTGAGGACTATAGCAGTTTGGGATTTACGTACTGTTCATGTTGCTGACATTGGACTCAGTAACGGTACCATCAAACCACTGTTGATTGTAGTAAAAACCCATCTGGTTCACCAATGTCCTTTAGGGAAGGAAATCTGCCATCCTTACCTGGTCTGGCCTACACATGACTCCAGACACCCACACTGAAGTCTGCTGAAATGGCCGAGGATGCCCTGTCGAGGCAATTAGGAAGGGACAGTAAATGCTGGCCTTTTCAGGAATGTCCACATCTGTGAATGAGTAAAGAAAATGTAGCAGTGAAGGAGCCATCTTTCACATTGCTGGCTTCATGAAAGAGGTTTCCAATTTCTCTCACCCCACCTTGCTCTTTCCCCACCAGACCACGTTTTGTCATCAGTTTCTATACATATAGAACTCCAGAAACTCTAACAAATCCTTCCTTTATTAATTACAGATCTGAGATTTATTATTAACTTTCTATTTTACAAGGACTGAAATTCCCCAGCTCCTCTGTAACACTCACACCTTCCAGGGTTGTGCAGAAGATCAGGACTGGAGTATACCAAATGTTGCTGCCAGAAGCTGTGGGGCCTCTAAGAGATTGAAACCTCCCCCCATCCTTTCCAAAGAGCATGATCTAGAGGAGCCTTTGTTGGACTGGGGTGGACAAAGTGAAAAATCACACACCATCAACTTATTGTCCAACAAATTTATTTGGAAATACTAGCTTTCAGAGCACTGCTCCTTTAGCAGGTAGCTAGTGGGGTAGGATCATAGGACACAGAATTTATAGTAAACTTTGCTATAAGGATGAAGGAGCAGCGCTCTGAAAGCTTGTTCTTCCAAATAAACCTGGTGGACTATAACCTGATTCCAAAGAGCAGAAAGGGTGGGGCCAAGGACTAGAGTGGGATCTCCCTCTGCAGGAACTGGGATAACTGAGGCCATTGTTTAAAGTTTTTGTGAAGAAGTGTAGCTTGGGAGCTGGTTGGATTCATTGTTGGTCTGTTCGCTGAGCTGGTAGGTTTATTGGCAAACATTTTGTCCCCTCTCTTGGTGACACCATCAGTGCTGTATTACCTCCCATGAAGCGCTGCTGTATTGATGTGGTTCTGTTTGAACTGTTTCCGGTCGGTGCTGGTAACTGTTTTCCATTGCAGTGATATGTATATCGGGTCTTTGTCAATGTGTTTGTTGATGTAGGCCAAGGATGAGCACCTTGCTTCCAGGAATTCCCTTGCCGTTCTTTGTTTCACCTGTCCTAGTATCATTGTGTTGTCCCAGTCACACTCATGGTTCTTGTTGTCCATGTGTATGGATACCAAGCAGAGTTGGTCATGTCACTTTGTTGCTGGTTAGTGCTCATGGATGCGGGTCACTAGCTGTCTGCCTGTTTGCCCTACATAGTGCTTATTGCAGTCATTATGCCAAGGGAGAAGGCTTGAACTAGTTTCATTACTGGAGTCAAGGAGTGGAATTGGAAGGTTGTTATACTGATCCTGAGCCAGTCGGTAGAGTCTGACACTGAACACTGATAATTGGTTTATTAACAGAATCTCATCTGCTTCCAACCACCATCCTTGTTCCAGCAGACTCACTTTGTATGTTTCCCCTGGTTTTTTCTAATCAACCTGTTCAGAGATGCAATTATCACACTTTTGGAGCAGGTGGGACATGAACACAGATCTCCTGACTCAGAGATAGGGACATTATCACTGTTCCACAAGAGCCCAAACGGGTGCTTTCAGTAACAATGCCTTTCACTGTGCCTGTTAACACCACCACTAACAAATGGAAGCTAGTTGGGTTCCCAAAGACTCAGTGCAGTCAATTGATTTTTTTTACAATGTGGAACACCAAATGATATTTCTGAGCAGGAGGAGTTTACAGAGTCTAACACTTGGTTATCACAGTTGGCCCCAGACAGCCTGATTTCCTCAGAGCCTGCTGCCTAAGCTGCCTGTGTTACAGTGAGAATGCTTCTTCACCTCCAGCTAATGAGATGCTTTCCGCTTGAGCACTCCTGCAAGGTCGCTGTAACAAGGACACAAGCCAGACTGATGCGGTGTGAGTGGACAGCATTATAGCCTGTGGAACTCTAGAGTTAGTCTTTTTTTTAATAAATCATACAGGAAATAAAAAAAGCAGGGACTGAAGTGTCAACAATTGGTGGTTATTTAAGTGCTAGCTTTAGACAATAATATTCTTGTGTCTCACTTGGAGGTTCTGGGTACAATTCCCACTCTAGGACAGGGGCCTGACTCTTGATCACGTTCTGATCAAGCCTGTGACTGGTCAAGGTTTCCCTCCTCTGGATGGTTTGGTAAAACAGGTGAAAGGGGCAAGTTAAAGGTTGCATTGCAATCTGGACCTCCTCAGAACTGAAGCCAGCACTCTTCCCTCAGTCATTGCTTTCAATACCAGAGTCACTGCTGAGTCTGTTGAGCCACATAGCAAGCAATACTCAAAGTGATTGACTGCAAGGTTGGAGAGTCTGCTCAGATGGGAGGAAGTATATGATTATAAGTCACTCATCCAGCCTCAGCAGGAGTCCTTTATCCCTATTCTTGCCACCACCCTTCAGAACGGGTGTGAGTATAAGGCTGCAACAGAAATTTACTGGATTGTTACCAAGAATAAGGGACTGTAGTTCATGTGGAGAAGCTGGGAACACTCTCTCAAGAGTAATGAAGGTGAAGGGGAGATAGGGGTGTTCAAAATCATGAAGGGGTTTGAAACAGTGCATATAGAAAAACTATTTCCAATTTCAAGTGGGCACAGTTTTAAGGCATTTGCCAAATGGGGAGATGAGGATTAATTTTTAATTTAGCAAATTACTCTGATCTCAACACATGGTGTGGATTCAGAAAGAGAATGGTTTACGACATAGATAGTAGAAATACTTCAGGGCAATGGGGAATGGGTAAGTCATTCAGAGTTGCTGTTGGTTTTAGTAAAGCAGGGTGGCCTCGTTCTGTGCAGCAAGGCACAATGGCTTTCTGAGGAAGTGCTGGCCATTCCTTTTACCCCTTTACCCCTTATAAACTGTTACATACAGGACAGTCCTGTCACACATTTTGAACTGCCCTTGTGCGATGTTGTTGCATGGAGTTATGCATGCTCTTGTTTTGCGGGTAATTTTGGTGAGGCAGAAATGACTTGACTAAAAATAGTTTCTGTCGTGGGGGAATTTATGGAAAAAATGTAATTCTTTATGCAACTTTCAATTAGAAAATGCTGTGGCATTTTACTGGTAATTAGTTTATTGACGCAACAAGCTTTACACATGAGGAAATCAGGCTACCACACCTTAGTACAATGCTCCAAACAATTATCATTTCTGAGCAGCAAAATATAGATTAGAAAACATACAGTTTTAATGGAAATGGCCATGGTGTGGGAGAGCCAGATATCTGTTTCCTAGATTAAAGGGAGTCTTATGGACAAACAGACATCTGTGACTTCACAAGAATAGCCATACCATATCCACCATGAGAGTGTGAACAGAGTTCTCTGCTACTGGCTTAGAAGTGAGCCCAGGACTTTGGTAACAGCGTGCCAGATTCTTGAATAGTTGCTAAACTGTGATATTCTTTTAATAACCTGACTGTGTTATTCGATTGCCAGTGAGAGCTGCGATCTAAGTTCTTAACGAATTCCACAAAGTAGGAAGACCTTAGATGCCGCAGGAAATTGGGGGAAATAGCCCTAGGCTCAAAAGATTAATTGTGACATCTACAGGCAAAACTTTTGAGCAAAAACATTTTAATTTGGTTCCTTCACTCATTGTTCCACTCTGTGTCAAATGGTTGCTGCACTCAACTACATTACAACTGTCACTGTACTCCAAGAGGTGATGCACTGTGAAATAACATCTGTATATTAATGCAAATCCTTCACTTCAGGTATGACTCATTATGGATCAGAGCATGCTGGACCAAGTCTGAGGGTTTCAAAGAGTTTGCAAAGATCCTGCATTCTGTTCAATACTGTACTGAGGAAAAATAAGTGTTGCCTTCATGATAAACCTCTGAGAGAACTGTCTTCAACTGTATCCTTGATTCCAAATAACTTGCACTAAGTTATAAAGTTGGTAAAACATTTCACCATGAGCCAATGAAATCTCTTTAGAGGGTGAATTGGAGGGCTCTAGACAATGGGATGGAACTGGGAGTAGTGGGGTGGTGGGTGTCACAGAGTGGTTCAGTGGATATGAGGGGATGATGAGTGTGACACACTGTGACAGGGTTCTCCAAGCAGGAGGTAGCAGCAACAGTGCAAACAAGTTGATACTTTATATCTCTCAGCTTTTTTAAAGAAAAGATTTGCACCTTATGCAACATTGGCCCTTTGTGCTTTATTTTGATTGCACATGAATACTAATACCATCAAGCCCCTTCGTCTGGTACAGGGGTCCTCTCCTGCAGTGATTCATGAACATTGTTACCACTCTGATTCCTGAAATAACTTGTGCCATTATCAAAGCAAAGTGAGGAACAGGGAGAGCGTGGAGCTGAACATGTGGCTGCAGGGATAGTGCAGGAGGGAGGGTTTTGGATCCTTGGATAATTGGAGCTCTTTCGGGGGAGGGTGGGACCTCTACAAACAGGATGGTCTTCACCTGAACCAGAGGGGTACCAATATCCTGGGAGGAAATTTGCTAATGCTTTTCGGGAGGGGGGTTTAAACTAATTCAGCAGGGGGATGGGAACCTGAATTGTAATTCCAGTATACAGGAGGTTAAGGGGAGTGAGGTCAGGGATAAGTTTACAAGGTCGCGAGAGGGTATTGGCAATCAGGGTGTTGGTGTGAAATGTGTGTACTTCAGTGCCAGGAGCATCCGGAATAAGGTGAGTGAATTTGCAGCATGGGTTAGTACCTGGGATTTCAAGGTTGTGGCAATTTCAGAGACATGGCTAGAGGAGGGACAGGAATGGTTGTTGCAGGTTCTGGGAATTAGATGTTTCAGCAAGAACAAAGAAGATGGTAAAAGGGGGTAGGTGACATTCATAATCAAGGGTAATACTACAGCAGCTGAGATAATGTTTGAGGACTCATCAACTTATAGTTCAAGTAGTTTAGATGGGTCAGTTTTTGTTCAATGTGTGCAGGAGGGTTTTAGATTAGATTAGATTACTTACAGTGTGGAAACAGGCCCTTCGGCCCAACAAGTCCACATCGCCGCGCCGAAGCGCAACCCACCCATACCCCTACATCTACATCTACCCCTTACCTAACACTACGGGCAATTTAGCCTGGCCAATTCACCTGACCTGCACATCTTTGGACTGTGGGAGGAAACCGGAGCACCCGGAGGAAACCCACGCAGACACGAGGAGAATGTGCAAACTCCACACAGAGAGTCGCCTGAGGCAGGAATTGAACCTGGGTCTCTGGCGCTGTGAGGCAGCAGTGCTAACCACTGTGCCACCGTGCCGCCCACAGTATGTAGACAGGCCAACAAGGAGAGAAGCCACATTGGATTTAGTACTGGGGAATGAACCTGGCCACGTGTTAGATTTGGAGGTTGTGGTGATAGTGACCATAATTTGGTTATGTTTACTTTAGTGATGGAAAGGGATAGGTATATACCGCAGGGAAAGAGGCATAACTGGGGGAAAGGCAATTCTGATGCGATTAGGCAAGATTTAGAATGCATAGGATGGGGAAAGAAACTGCAGGGGATGGACACACTTGAAATGTGGAGTTTATTCAAGGAATAGCTACTGTGTCTCATTGATAAGTATACACCCATCAGGCAGGGAGGTAGCTAATGAGAGAGGGAGCCATGGTTTACTAAAGAAGTTGAAGCTGTTATCAGGAGGAAGAAGAAGGCTTATGTGAGGATCAGGCGTGAAGGTTCAGTTAGGGGGGTTGAGTTATAAATTAGCCAGAAAAAATCTAAAGAGAGGGCTAAGAAGAGCCAGGAGGGGACATGAGAAGTTGTTGGCAGATTGGATCAAGGAAAGCCTTAAGTCCTTCTATTGGTAAATCAGGAATAAAAGAATGACTGGAGTAAGATTAGGGCCAATCAAAGATAGTAGTGGAAAATTGTGTGTGGAATCTGAAGACATGGGGGAAGCGCTTAATGAATATGTTTTGTCAGTATTCACATTGGGAAAGGGCAATGTTAGTGAGAATACGGAGATACAGGCTACAGGATTAGATGGGATTGAGGTTGGCAAAGAGGAGGTTTTAGCAATTTTGGAAGATCTGAAAATAGATAACGCTCCTGGGCCAGATGGGATTTATCCTTAGATTCTCTGGGAAGCCAGGGAGGAGATTGCAGAGCCTTTGACTTCAATCTTTATGTCATCATTGTCAACAGGAGTGCCAGAAGACTGGAGGATAGCAAATGTTACTCCCTTGTTTAAGGAGGGGAGTCAGGACAACCCTGGTAGTTATAGACCAGTGAGCTTTACTTCAGTTGTGGGTATTGTGTTGGAAAATGTTATAAGAGATAGGATTTATAATAATTTGGAAAGGATTTGATTAGGCATAGTCAACACGGTTTTGTGAAGGGTAGGTTGTGCCTTCGTAACCTTATTGAGTTCTTTGAGAAGGTGACAAAACAGTTGGATGAAGGTAAAGCAGTTGATGTGGTATATACTGACTTCAGTAAAGTGTTTGATAAGGTTCCACATGGTAGGCTATTGCATAAAATACAAAGTTTCGGGATTGAAGGTGATTTAGCGCTTTGGATCAGAAATGGGCAAGCTGAAAGAAGACAGAGGGTGGTGATTGATGGGAAATGTTCATCCTGGAGCTCAGTTACCAGTGGTGTGCTACAAGGATCTGTTTTGGGACCACTTCTGTTTGTCATTTTTATAAACGACCTGGATATGGGCATAGAAGGATGGGTTAGTAAATTTGCAAATGACACTAAGGTAGGCAGAGTTGTGGATAGTACCAAAGGATGTTATAGGTTACAGAGGGACATAGATAAGATGCAGAGCTGGGCTGAGAAGTGGCAAATGGAATTTAATGCAGAAAAGTGTGAGGTAATTCACTTCGGAAGAAGCAACAGGAATGCGGAGTACTGGGCTAATAGTAAAATTTTTGGCAGTGTAGACGAACAGAGAGTGTCCAGGTGCATAAATCCCTGAAAGCTGTTTTCATTGGACAGAAGAAGATTGAGAGGTGGCTTAATCAAGACGTATAAGGTAATCAGCGGGACATAGCTTTAAATTGAGGGTGATAGATTTAGGTTGATAGGGTTGTTAAGAAGGCATCAGGTGTGTTGGCGTTTATTGGTAGGGGAATTGAGTTTCGGAGCCACGAGGTCATGTTTCAGCTGTACAAGACACTGGTGCGGCCGCACCTGGAGTATTGGGTACAGTTCTGGTCACCGCATTATAGGATGGATGTGGAAGCTTTGGAAAGGGTTCAGAGGAGATTTACTAGGATGTTGCCTGGTATGGAGGGAATGTCTTACGAGGAAAGGCTGAGGGAACTGAGGCTGTTTTCATTGGAGAGAAGAAGATTGAGAGGTGACTTAATCAAGACGTATAAGGTAATCAGTGGGACATAGCTTTAAATTGAGGGTGATGGTTTAGGACAGATATTGGGGTAGATTCTTTACTCAGACAGTAGTAGGGGTGTGGAATGGCCTGCGTGCAACAGTAGTAGACTCGCTAATGTTTAGGGCATTTAAATGCGTATTAGACGTACATATGGATAATAATGGAACGATGTAGGTTAGGTGGGCATCAGATTATTTTCACAGGTTGATGCAACATTGAGGGCCGAAGGGCCTGTACTGTGTTGTAATGTTCTATGTTCTATGAGTGGTTGCCACTTCCAACAAAGCAGACAGCTGTGGGATTTTGAGGTTTCAATGTTATCGTACTTCCAAAGCTGTTCTGTGATCTGCCCATTTCTCCAGCCTGACGTGTCAATAAAACAAAGAACTGTAGATCTGCAACCAAGAAAAACAGACATTGCTGGAAAAACTCAGCAGGTCTGGCATGATCTGTGGAGAGAGAAAAACAGAGAAATTCCAGCACAGTAACCCTTCTTCAGCTCTGTTTCTCTCTGCACACATACGGCCAGACCTGCTGAATTGCTCCAGCAATTTCCGTTTGCATTTGTACCCATGCCAATATGGATTCCTCAAAACAGCAGAGAATAAAACAACATGCATCAGAACCATAGCTAGCCTCCACTTACTTGCTCCTGAGCCTCATTGGGTGGAGTGTTGGAAATTCTACAAAGAGATGGAGGTGAAACAGTTACGTACATGAGTACATGTTCCTGCAAGGACAGCAGCCAGCATTTAAATAAACTGAAGGCTATTTGAAGGTAACTTGTTTTTAAATGCTGCATTATTTAATTGTACTCTTCAAGTTTTCCATAAACAGTGTGAAATGACTGGCAAAGCCCTGGCAAAGACAAAGTGAATGTAGTGAGAGAAAGGAGTCAATATTAAATGTATCAATTGACGTTAAGTACATACAGGAGAAGGCCATTGGTTGGATGTTTGCTTAATCACAAATGAAGAGATATTTGCCAGTATGATCACAGACTTTGTGGTCAGTGGGTGTTGCTGGGGGTGGAGTGCTTCATCATTTGAATTTAATTTGGTTCGTTTTGTTGATTAAAATGCCTCTTTATGGGGATGTTTATGAGTTAATTTGTTTAATTAGTCTCTAGTTTTCCGAGGAGATGGGCTTTCCTTGCACTGTGGTACTACCTTGAGGCCATACATTCTGCATTCAAGTGCTGCCCCTTTGTGCTGCAGCCACACAGCTGAGTGGGTGAACTCCTGTGGTAGTGTCCCTGCCTTTCAGCTGAATGATCCTGATTCAATTCTCACCTATACCAGCCAGGTATTACAGTTGAGCAGATTGATTAGAAGTAGCTGTAAAAAAGGTGCTTCATTTTAAGTTTGTTTTTGTTAAATGCCTCATTAAGGACTGGGCCTTAGTTATTTAGTTTATTAGTTCACAGATATTAAAAGGAGAGTCAAAAGACACTTAATGTGACAGGATAAGCGTGGAGTCAGGAGATATATATACCTGTAATGTTTCACTCCGTGAATAAATCTGTTCAAGTAAAGACTGACTCAGATTTTTATTTCCTTAATCGCTGGCTCGAAGGAGTAGAGTGCTGGTGTTGAATTTTTGTGCAGTAGTTGAAACCATGGTCTGATAGTTTGCTGAACTGGGTACTGCTGCTTTGTGAGTTGAGGGTGAGGTGATATTCTGTGTTTCCCAAAGAAACCCCACCCAGGACCCAGGCCTGGCAGGTCTCAGCAAGTAGGTATTATGTCCCAAACACCATCTACAGAGCCTTGGAGGCGATATCGAGGGGGAGAGAAGCTGAGTGTCCAACCAGCCAATTGTCCAGGAGATGGCTGAAGCATCCTGGTCACTCACAGATACCTGTGAATTGGGTGTATAGTGGTTCCTGGCTCATACTGTTCCTTTGTTCAGTGTGGGTGTGCTCTAATTAGACAACAGCGGACACACTGAAGCTGTAAGGCAGATCTAAGACTCTACACATCTTCAGGCGCCTGACATGTAAGATCATTAAAGAACGACCTATCTCTTTGTTGGATAATCTCTGACTACCACACAAGATGGGTTGGTACTCAGGGGCACAATATTATCAACAATCATGATTTCATTAACAATTTTATTGATTTTTCTGCTGTTGTTTTAATGGACAGAAAGGAAAGGAAGTGAGAGACAGATTTTTTTCTCTCTCTCTCCTCTTCTGTTTCTGTTAATTGCACACATTAAATGAATGGCAGGAAGTCAATAATAAAACTGAGAGTGTTGGCAAAATGTGAAATGGCTGAGAAGTCCTCAGATGTTGAATGTGGGTCCTGGCTCGTGACAGGGCTTGACATTGTTTTTTTTCCCTCCCTGCTCTATGCAAGTGATATTCTAAATCTCAGAATGTGCAGAAGAAATTAAGATGTTGAGATTTGCCTTTAACTGTCAATTAATGGCTCATTTCAGCTGCAAGTAAATCCTTCCACTCACTAATCTAAAACATCTCTCTGAAATCTCAGCAACTAATGGATGGATTTTAAAGTATTTATTACAAAATATCCCAGCAATTGATCTCAGAAGTGAAATATGATTACTTTCAATGTACCTATTCAATATTTTTCTCATGAAGCTGAAATCCAAATAAAGAAAGACTTGCATTTTTATATAACTCCTGTGATAGCCAGTTGACGTCCAGCAGCGCTTGACCGACAATGAAGCACTTTCTTAAGTCAGATGGCAGTAATGGAAGGAACACAACAGCCAATTTATGCACAGCAAGCTCCTAGGAACATAATAATGATAACGAAAAGATAATCTGTTTGTGTGATGTTGATTGAGGGGTGAGTATTGACCAGGCCATTAGAGAGAACATCCCTGCGACGCTCTTAAAATAGGGTCATGGGATCTATCACATCTACCTGAGTGGGCAGTTTATCATCTCATTCCAAAGACAGTGCAGCATTCTCTCTGGGGAACATGGGAGTGTTGACTTTTGTGCTCAGGCCCTGAAGTTGGATTTGAACCCAGGCCTTGAGATTCCAATGCAAATGTGTCACCAACTAAGACATAGCTGACACTAAAAAGGACACATCGCTCCTGGAAAAATCTGCATGTTTATTAAGTTTATGAACCCCCTGGATTAAGAGGCTCAACTGGACTCGCCATATAAATGCAGTGGCTACAAGAGCAGGTCAGAGTCTAGGAATACTGCAGCGACCTCCCATAACTTGTCCATCATCTACAAGACACAAGTCAGGAGTGGATGGATGGGTGCAGCTCCAACAAGCCATGGTAAAATGCAAGGTTAGCAGATAGTATGCAATGCACCTCAGAGGGTTGGTGTGGACTCAATGGGCTGAATGGTCTCTTTTTGCAATGTACGTGTTCTATAATTCTATGAACACTCAGAAAGCTCAACACCATGAAGACAAAGCAGCCCTCTTGATTGGCATCAAACACTCACCCCCTCCACCACTGGCACTCAGTAGCAGCAGTGTGTACTATCTACAAGATGCACTGCAGAAATTCCCCAACAATCCTCAGACAACATCTTCCAAAGTACAGCCACTTCTGTTTAGAAGGACACAGGCAGCAGATACTTGAAACATCCTCTGACAGTTTTTGTGTCTCTATCCCAAACTCCCAACACTAAGGTAAACTGGTGGATTTTCCTGCTGATCCTGCAGCAACCCAAGAATAACAATGGTCAGGAGGAACTCTGCCTTAATCTGAAGAAATTTTTCACAATATCTGGATGTAGCCACATCAATATCTGTCATTATCTGAAGAGGCCACCAGGATGGTAAAGGACAGTCACTGGGAGCAGGTATTGGCATTTAGTTGGACCTGGAACTGGAATATCCTTCTTAATGACCTGGATCCTTTCTCGGGTCATATCCTGGAATGTTCTAGAATGGCCATGATAATCACCTGGATTCTTCTGGGTAAACCAACAGAGCTGTCAGGCAAATACTTCATCACAATGATTTAGCTGTTTTTAATAAGCGTGGGCCACAGCAAAAGGGAGTTTGATGGTTGTCTAAAGAGGAGTTATATGTGCAGTTACAGGGAAAGAACGGGTGAAAGGCATTGGGCAAGTTGCTTTTTGGAGAGCCAGTGTAGACATGATGAACTGAATGGTCTCTTCCTGCATTGTAACATTCTCTGATCCTGGTGGAATCTGCCTTGAGGGCCTAGCAGCCAGTGACCACTGAAGATTCTGATCCTTAAAGAGAGTCAGAAGTCACATGACACCAGGTTATAGTCCAACAGGTTTATTTGAAATCACAAGCTTTCAGAGCAGTCCAACATTGGCATCTCCACATTACATCTTGAGAGGGCACTTTGGTGTTGAGGTATCCTCCCAGCTGTCTGTCTCCCTGGCAAAGATCCCTGGACAATAGGCCCTTACCTCATGGAGATAAACAGCCTTGCCCTGCCCTCAACAATTCGGCCAATGTTGCGAATGGAGACAAGAAACCCTCATTCTGCCCAGTCTTGTGACGTTTGGAATGTTTGGTAATGTTTGGAAACGTTTACTCAGTTTCTCTCCTCATGGATGTTACCAGACCTGCTGAGTGTTTCCCAGTAACTTCTGTTTTCTTCGCAATGTCCGATCTCCTGGCCTCAGTGGGTCCCAAAACCTCAGCCCGATGGAACAATTGTGTAAGAGGAAGGAAGTAGATTTTCGATTGTGACAATACATTCCGCAGAGGCGAATGACATCTAATTAATGGAAAGAATGAAAAATATCAGAAGGTAATAGATGCGTGGGAGGGAGTTAAATATTGTAACCTGATCTGACATTGTATTATAATTTGGTAGTTAATTTACACCTTTTAATCATTAATTCCTGAATAAGGGTAGGATAACATAGTTGAGTGTGTAACCAACTTAATTTTTGATTTGAAACTTAGCAGCATCACATGAGAAGTACAGATTTACTGTTGAATTGGACATGAGTTTATCATTTTGGTATTTTTGATGTACAGATTCTGAGGTCTATGTTGCCTACTTGTCAAATAAGTTACAGGATGTTTTAAGATGGTTTGTAAAATCCCGACGGCCCCCTCAATTAGAGACGTGAAGTTTGAATTGTCTAACAATATCTTCAGAAGCTTCAGTGACATGGGATTTGTTTGAATAACAATTTGGTCTGGAATATACTGAGGATAAATATTCCAGAGAATTTCTTCCTTTTGTATTGCATATGACTGCTGAAACCATGTTTCTGTTTCTCAGTTTGTTGAGGTCACAGTAGCCGTGATGCTGACTTAATTTAGGTACAGGTTTTAGGAGTGAGGCAATATCAGTCTAAGATTTGGCTGCTAATGTGTTGTGACATTATAACCAGAGATCAGGCATCACATGATTCATAATACTTTGAATAACAGTATTAGGTCAGGACAATTAAAATGGGACATTAAAAAGAATTTTGAAATCCTCAAAACTTTGACACAAGGGGACAAGAGGGATACGATTAGAGTTTTGGAGATGTGGGTATGTAGCTAACAGTGCATGAACCATAGTGAGGCAGGCATCCCGCTCCTGGGCTGGAGATGTTCTGCTTCCTGGTACTAGCATCGTAACGCTACATGGGACAATTAAAGAAGAACTTCATTGCTCCAGTGCCTTCTGTGAATACAGGACACTGCAATGTACTGTGCAGCCTTGAAAAGCATTCAAAAGCACAGTCACACACAACAAGGTCCCACAAACGGCAACATGGTATTCTGTTTTGAGATGTTGGTTGAAGGGCACTGGGAAAATTAACTTGTGTTTTTTTCACAAAATGCCATAGGATCTTTTACATTGGCCTTTGCAAATAGACATGGTCCCAGTTTAACATCTCAACCAAACATTGCTCCTCTAACAGTGCAGCAGTCCCTCAGCACTGACCCCCAGACAGTGAAGCACTCCCTCAGCACTGACCCTCCAACAGTGCAGCACTCCTTCAGTACTGACCCTCTGTCAGTGTGACACTCCCTCAGCACCGTCTGATAGCGCAGCACTCTCTCAGTAGTAACTCTCCAACAGTGTAGCATTCCCTTAGTACTGACCCTCTGACAGTGCAGCACTCCCTCAGCACTAACCCTCTGACAGTGCAGCACTCCCTCAGCACTGACCCGCCGATAGTGCAGCACTCTCTCAGCACTGACCCTCTGACAGTGCAGCATTCCCTCAGCACTGACCCTCTGACAGTGCAGTACCCACTGTGTGGGCAAGAAGTGGCTTGGGAGAGCTCGCTGGACAGCGAGACTTAATAAACTGCATTGATATATTAAAAATTATGTTCTTAAATCTTGTTGTAATTCATCTGTTAATATATTAGAGCACAAAAGTATTTCCTGTAAATGTTTGATTTTTAAAATTCTCTAACAAAGAAGGTCCTGATATTTAAACCGTATTTGTTCATGGGATATGAGCATCGCTGGCTGGGCCAACATCTATTGCCCCTTCCCTTGTTGCCCCTTGAGAAGGTGGGGTTGAGTTGCTTTCTTGAACTACTGTAGTCCATGTGCTGTGGGTTGACCCACAATGCTCTTAGGGAGGGAATTCCAGGATTCTGACCCAACGACAGTGAAGGAATGGTAATATATTTTCAAGTCAGGATGGTGAGTGACTTGGAGAGGAACTTCCAGGGGGTGGTGTTCCCATGTATCTGCTGCCCTTGTTCTTCTCGATGGGAGGAGGCTGTGGTAATTAGCCTCGGACTAGGAAGGGCAGTGTGAATGAAAAGTAGTTCTGTGATAGAGTTTTGTGTTATTAGAAACTTTGTACAGACCAGAATTCTGTACTTGCAAGGGAAAATATTCCTATGTTAGATCACTCACAGGCACACACTCACACTTTTCCCACACACACGCACGCGAGCACACATTCTCTCTCTCTCTCTCTCTCTTTCTCCCTCACATGCATACACACACATATAACTCTATGGGGTAAAATTGAATTTGCAGAATTGTTTTTGCAGATACATTCTGTTTTGCTCAAAAAGCACACAATCTGCAGGTAGGCAATCCATGTTACATTTTAAAAATTCCTACTTTGGAAATGGATCAGTCTGACTCAAGATTTGGATACAGAAGACTCTAAACTCACACCTTTAATGCATTGTCGGAGCTGAGATGTTACCTTTTTTTTTATTAAACTCTAAGTTATCTTGAGAATGTGATTTGAAAGAAGTTCTGGGATTTACACATTAATAAACCGAAACCTGTAGCCCATTTTAAAAGGTGAAAGACTTAACAGCAGCCTAGGTTTGTTCAATATATTGTTTTTATTGCTTGACACTGTAATCTTTTGCTATAAATTCTGTGTCTTATGATCCTGCTCCGCAACCACCCGATGAAGGAGCAGCGCTCCGAAAGCTAGTGCTTCTAAATAAACCTGTTGGACTATAACCTGGTGTCGAGTGATTTTTAACTTTGTCCACCCCGGTCCAATACCGGCATCTTCACATTATGTTTGATCTTGTCAGTATTTGAAAAAGAATCGTTGAGAGTAGTCCACAGGTCGAGCTCATTGGTATTGGACATTCAGTGACATGTCGATACTAGAATGCCCTGGGTGATGTAGTCAGGTGGTGGTGACATGGGAGACACACAGGCTCTGGGATCCAGCTTCAAGTCACACACTAACCTGACCCAGTCCCGACAGTCACACACTAACCTGACCCAGTCCCGACAGTCACACCCTAACCTGACCCAGTCCCTACAGTCACACCCTAACCTGACCCAGTCCCTACAGTCACACCCTAACCTGACCCAGTCCCGACAGTCACACCCTAACCTGACCCAGTCCCTACAGTCACACCCTAACCTGACCCAGTCTCTACAGCACTCAAGCCTACATTCCAAAGCACCATGTGAGGGGTATGCATGGCATGGAGGGGGTAAATAGACAAAGTCTTTTCCCTGGGGTCAGGGAGTCCAGAACTAGAGGGCATAGGTTTAGGGTGAGAGGGAAAAGATATAAAAGAGACCTAAGGGGCAACCTTTTCATACAGAGGGTGGTACATGTTTGGAATGAGCTGCCAGAGGATGTGGTGGAGGCTGGTACAATTGCAACATTTAAAAGACATTTGGATAGGTATATGAATAGGAAGGGTTTGGAGGGATATGGGTCAGGTGCTGGCAGGTGGGACTAGATTGGGTTGGGTTGGACTGAAAGGTCTGTTTCTGTATTGTACATCTCTAAGACTCTATATTTTGACCCAGCTGTTTGTCTCTCTAAAAGACCCTGCTATGAGGGTTGGTGTGACACAGGGTCACAGTGATGGCCCCTCTGCAGAAGGAGCACAGCATCAGGAGTAAGGGGTGGGAATTGTTCCAGGAACAATCAATGGTGAGCGCTCCCATTTCACTCTAACAGAGACACATTGCTCTGACCAAATGCACCAAAATCCTGGGGCCCGTGCATCCAGATTTCTGACCCATTCTTTATGTTTAATTTCAAAAGTATACTTTATTCATAAAAAAACATGCTTTATTCTTTATATACAGTCGGTTCTGCTATAACGCATGTTACTTCAATGCAAATTGGCGATAATGGAATTGACTGATTACAACCGCCATTTTGTAGAACCCAAACTTTCCTTACCCTGTATTGCTTATAACGCGATTCTGCCCCCATTGGTGCTGCTATTGTGCAATTTTCTTCCAACGCGGATTTGCACGGGAATGGAACAATTGCATTATAACAGAACAGACTGTACATATGAAGTTATTGAATCTGTTTGGTTCTGTACAGCAGCATATGAAGAAATGAACAACTATTGGAGTTTGACTCTATTCAACAAACAACCCAAGGCATTTTTTACTTGTAAAAGATGAAATTTACATATACTTCAGGCACCAGTGCTGGTTCTGAGTAAAGGGTAACAAGATGTACCCATTGACTGAAACTAGAAAGGGAACCCTTCACTATCACAATCACTTTATAATTTGATGCACCGACCATTCATAATGGATAAGACATTTGACAGGAAAGGGATAGTGCCCACCAGAAAACAGAATTCAAATTCATTCTCTTGGCATTTAAAAAGATGAAGGAAAGTCAAATGAATTGCGCAAGCTGGGGGTGACTAGCTGCTCAGAGCTCATTAATATGCAGCAGTTTGAGTACTGGATTAGTTTGTATTGATTGTGACATAAAGGTTATCACGAGCTGTTGTTATGATTATCAGTGAGCAGAATTAGGGTTATCAGCTTCAATAAGACTCTGGTCTGGCAGATAATATTGTGATTACAAAACAGAGAGTTTGGCAGTGAAAACATATGTGGAATGGAAAATAAGTCCTTTAAACAATTAATTCAATGTAAATAAATTAGAGGAGGAGCATCTCAAAGAATGGATTTAATTTTTAATGTCTGCAAAATAATATCTGCCTAATCTCAATGAGATGTAAAAATCTAATCTCATGTATTTACCTGAAATTCTTGGCCAGCACTCTGCAGCTCCCCCTTCTAAGACCAACGTGTCTCTGTTCCTCATCGTCTCTTACAAACTTGCAACAAAATAATAGTAACCCTCACGCCTTCTTGTCCGATGCGTAGGAATCTGCAAATTGAATAATGATTGCTGGGCAGCACATTTGCGTTTCCCTCACCTCAGATCCCTGCACCACATTGCCATTCCTTCAGCGTTGCTAGGTCAAAGTCCTGGACCTCCCCCATTAACGCCATTGCGGGTCTACTTACAGAACCTGGGCTGCAATGGTTCAAAACAACAGCTCGCCACCACCTTCCCAAGGGGAAACTAGAGACAGATAATGATTGTTGGCCCCACCAGCGACACCCACACCCCATGAACGAAAAGAAGAAACTGAATATCACTCCCTCTCCCAGCAGCTGGTAGAATATAATTTCAATTAATAAAGTCTGGAATCCCCTGTGCAGGCAGTTAGGATTAGTTAAGAATAGCATCATGGTCGGCATAGACATGGTGGGCTGAAGGGCTTCCTCCTATGTTCTGCTGTTCTATGTTCAATAAATGCTATTCTCAATAAGAGCACCAACAACACACCTTAATTAATACATGACCAAGATCATACAAGCTCCAAGGAGAAAGCTGTCTCCTGGAATCTATTTTACGTTAACCAAATTTCCCAAAGAGTGCACTCCTACCTTACAACAGAATCTATATTTCCAAAATATTTTATTGGCTGTAAAACACTTTGGGATATTCTGGACAATACTGCAGATGGCTTTGTTTCTTTGAAGTGCCAGATAAGAGCAAAGTTATGAAAGAGAAAACAAGTTAAATGGAGTTTTAAGTAGATATTTTATATCATCTGAAGGTATTGGGTCTAATATTTTCTCAAAATTGTTCTTTTGTTGCAGACGTTATTAAATATTTTCCAGCAAAATATTTCACATCTGTGTATAGCACAGTTTCACCAGAGACAAGTGTAACCCAGTGGAGATGTATAAATCCAGCATTAAGTGCTGATTGGAGAGGAGCTGCAAGTTAGCCCTTGCATCCCATGATGTTAATGTGAGTGGATCTACAGTCAATCTATACGTCACATCTGTGTTTTCCACATAGATCTGGTTGAATTGTGATCCTCAGGATGTTATTTTCTATTCACTTAAAAGATGTACTCACACTCTTAAATCACACATTCATCTGTTAAGCAGGAGGGTCCTCAGAACTGGGGGTAGACAGGAATGTGGAGGAATCAGATCAGTCATGATTTTATAGTTTGGTGGACCAGGCTTGAGGGGCCGAATGGCCCACTTCTGCTCCTAATTCACGTGTTTGTACGTGGGCAGGCCTCAATGGTAATGGTCAGTATCCTATCCTCATTGCCCTTAAGACAGATGAAAGGCTAAACATCAGTCATTATAGAGAGTAGTTAAGAATAAGGACATTGGCTTAGATCTGGAATTAAATGCATGCTACTGGGGCTAAGGATGGTGGATTTCCTTCCATTTGAGAATGAGGTGGGATTTTATGTCCCTTCAATGGCTTTGTTGTCACTATTATTGATGTGACACCATTGTACCACATCATTATCAGTTGCCTATCAGAGGTACATATCTGATATTGTGTTTAATCTCAAGTAAAGTCTAGAAGACTTCCTTGATGATATAACACTTGCTGAGCTATGATTTCATGGGATACTGTCCCTTGTTTGAATACCAGCCAGGAAGGGAGTCAAACTGGTTTGTGTTTGTACAAAGCAGTGCTTACTGGGGAGACAGCTATCCTGGGCTTTAGTGACTTCCCTTGACTGGTGCCTGACCCTGGTCCAACTTCTGCAACCCTTCCACATACACAATAGTACACTCTGCAGGTACATCCGTCAAAGGCCAGACACGATCCTCACTTCACAGTCTCACATGCATGAGTGCTGAGATCATTCTCCATCAGGATTCACGTCATCACCTCATTATCATATTCAATCTCATCATATGACACCTGGACAAATGATAAATCCTGAAATCGTTCCCTGTTCTGTTTATATCACGGGCTGCTCAAGAATTTAGAAAAATCAGAGGTGATCTGATTGAAACATATCGGATTCTTAAGGGGCTTGACAGGGTCAATGCTGAGAGGATGCTCCCCTCATGGCGGAGTCTAGGCCAAGAGGACATAGTCTTAGAATAAAGGGGTGGCCAATCAAAACTGAGATGGTGGGGGGGAATTTCATCTCTTGGAGTCTTTGAAACTCCTTACCACAGAGTCCTTGTGTATATTTAAGGCTGAGTGAGATAGGTTCTTGATTCGTCAGGGAAACAAGGGCTAGGGCAGGAAAGGGAGGAATGTCAGATTGGCTGTGATCCTATTGAATATCAGAGCAGGCTCGAGGGGCCAAATGGCCTGCCCCGTTCCTATTTCTTTTGGTTTTATTATCATTTGGGCGAGTAGCTAGGATAGAGGGACTGCGAATAAGTAAGGGACTATGGGTGGGAATGCTTGTGGTTTTTGAAATTTTATCTGCTTAATGGAATTAGTTAGTGATTGCCTCCTCACCTATAGGGACCTGTCACATGTGGAAAAGTATAGACCTTCACCCATTACTGAACACATTCTTATTGATTCTGCTGAGATTTTTAGTGCAGCTGTGAAAGGCATTAAAACTCTAAGACAAATCATGCGGTAACAATTTTGTTGCTTTCACAAGTTGCATGGGAAGAAATCTTGCCATAATGCAAGGAGACATCTTTTCATTTTTTTTTAAGTGCTCTGTTCTGAGATTAACTTTTATTGCATTGTATTAGAGGTCTGATTCCTTCAAGTCTGTCCACTGAGATAAAATGTGTTTTTTCCTTCCTTTAAAGTTTGATCCATTTGCCTGGATAAGTGCAGTTACAGTAAAACTCAAGAATCTCCACAGCAATCTGGGACAAAGAATCCAACTTGTTTGGCAACATCAACATTCAGTCCCTCTGCCACAGATGCACAGTAGCAGTAGCAGGGTGTACCATCTTCAAGTCACCAAGGCTTCCTCGATAGCACCTTGCAAACTCTCCCACTCAGGAGGACAAGGACAGCTGATCCATAGTAACACCATCTCTTGCAAGTTTTCCTCCACACCAAGCACCATTCTGAGCCTCATTACGACTCCTTCACTGTCCCTGGGGCAAATTCCTAGTGTGCCATCTCTATACCCCAAAAACTGCAGCAGCTTAAGAAGATAGGGTGGCACGGTGGCTTAGTGGTTAGCACTGCTGCCTCACAGCACCAGGGACACAGATTCGATTTCACCCTCGGGTGACTGTGTGGAGTTTGCACATTCTCCACATCTCTGCATGGGTTTCCTCCGGTTGCTCTGGTTTTCTCCCACAATCACAAAGATGTGCAGGTTAGGTGGATTGGCCATGGGAGATGCAATTGGGTCTCAGTGGGCGTCTCTTCGGAGGGTCAGTGTGTGCACTCGATGGGCTGAATGACCGACTTCCACACTGCAGGGATCCTATGAAGATGCTCATTATCACCTTCTCAAGGGCAATTCACAATGGGCTGTTGCTAACTGCTGTCCGGAGGGTAGTACTTGATCCTGGATGATGGCATTCAGCTTTGCACATCACAAAAGAAGGACTGGAGTCCTCCATGTCAAATCACCTCACGGTCAGTTTGTGAGTTTTGGCCATAGCTGTGCTCAAATTATTGTACATTTCTTTGAGGAGTAATCAGGCCATTAAACCACCAAAGTTTGTTCATGATGTTCCTGTGGGGTCACTGAGGCTGTTTGATTCACAACGCTGAGTGATGTTTGCTCTTCTCTTCCCGAACTCACAATACCAAATGTTCTACTCACCGTTCAAACCCTGGAATCTTGGCCAAAGGGATCTCCGTTTGTGTTGCTGGTGTTTCATTTGAGGCTGGTGCATATCCGGATCTGATCGGATTCTTTTGCCACAGTATGACACCCTCAAGGAGATGTAATGCACCTTTTCTTTGCCTTTCGATGCCCAAGCAGAACTTTGCTTCAGAAAAGAGCAATCAAAATTAATAAATGAAAATAGCAGAAATTCAACCACTGCTCTCCACTCCTACCCCCACCTCCTCCCCCCCCCCCCCCCCCCCCCCCGCCACCTCACCCCCACAACCACATACCCGAGTGAGACACACACAAATTCCCAGCAGCAGTAACGCTGAGCTGTCTCCAATGGCTCCTGAGATTCTGGATGTGGTCAATGGTTAAGAACCAGGCATTTCTTTCTGAGTCTCGTCTACCAGTTCCAAAGTGAAGCTGTCTCAGCATCAATACTGTCTGCTGGCTGGAGTCATACCTGGCCCATCCGAAGATGGTCATGGTTGTTGGATGTCAGTCACCTCAGCTCCAGGACATCTCTGCAGGGGTCTCTCAGGGGAGTGTCCTAGGCCCAACCATCTTTAGCTGCTTCATCAATGGTCTTCCCACAATCACAAGGTCAGAAGTGGGGCTGTTCACCGATGATTACACAATGTCCAAAATCATTCATGACTCCTCAGATACTGAAGCAGTCCATGTTCAAAGCAACATGATCTTGACAGTATCCAGGATTGGGCTGATAAGTGGCAAGTAATATTCATGCCATGCAAATGCCAGGCAATGACCATCACTAATAAGAGACAATCTAACCACCACCCTTTGACATTCAATGGTGTTACCATCACTGTATCCTCCAGTATCAACATCCTGGGGGTTACCATTAACCAGAAACTCAACTGGACTCACCACATTAGCACAATGGCTGCAAGAGCAGGTGATTACTGCAGAGAGTACCTCACCTCCTGACTCCCCGAAGCCTGTCCACCATCTACAAGGCACAAGACAGAGTGTGATGGAATACTACCCACTTACCTGGATGAGTGTAGCCGCAATGACACTCAAGAAGCTTGACACCATCTCACTTGTTTGCCAATACATCCACAAGCATCCACTCCCTCCATCGCCGACACTCAGTAGCAGGAGTGTGTACTGTCTACAAGATGCACTGCAGAAATTCACCAAAGATCCTTAGACAGCACCTTCCAAAAGCTCTGAGGAAGGGTCACCAGACTCGAACCGTTAACTCTGATTTCTCTCCACACAGATGCTTCCAGACCTGCTGAGCTTTTCCAAAAACTTCTGTTTTTTGAGTCAAATGATATAGTGGGTGGAAAGGAAAGCAGATTGGAGATCACCATCAGATCCTCCATGATCTTACTGAACATTGGATCTGATTAAAGGGGCCAAATGGCCTTCTTAGCCTCCACAATCAAATGGGAATTATATGATAATTCTTATCATTGCGAGAGCGGCTCTGCTGCTTCAGAGCGTCAGGGACCTAGGTTCAATTCCAGCCTCAGGCGACTGTCTCTGTGAAGCTTGCACATTCTCCCCGTGTCTGTGCGAGTTTCCTCTGGGTGTTTTCATCCTCTCACAATCCAAACATGTGCAGTCTAGGATGGATTGGCCATGCTAAATTGCCCATAGTGTCCAGGGATGTGTAGTCTGTGTGGCTTAGACATGGGAAAGGCAGGTTAGGGTAGGGTAGGGGGCTGAGTCTGGGTGGGATGCTCTTTGGAGGGTCAGTGTGTACTTGATGGGCTGAATGGCCTGTCTCTGCACTGTAGGGGATTGCAGTTTGATTTCTGTATTTCCTCTGCAGTTTCCTAGCTGACCAGCCGTGTCACTGCTGTGCATAGTTGTACAAGCATTTGGAAAGGGCATTTTACAGGGAATCAGAATAATTTTCCTCAAGTCATTTCCAGGGTGATGGAACCTATTTTCAATCTGTGGGACACTAAGATATTTGGGACAGCAACAAAATGGTGTAACTGCCTAAGCTTACTCGAGTTCACCATCCGACTGAAGCACAGGCAGAGTCAAGGTGAAGGACAACGACATCTTGCCAGGTTTGAGGCAAATGTAAGACTCGAGAGGAAGTGAGGACTGCAGATGCTGGAGATCAGAGTCAAGAGTGTGGTGCTGGAAAAGCACAGCAGGTCAGGCAGCATCCGAGGAGCAGGAGAATTGACGTTTTCAGCAGAAGCTTTTCATCAGGGTGGGTGTGGCCCAAGGGGACTGAGAGATAAATGGGGGTGCATGGGGCTAATAAAATACAGCCAATGCTGGAATTCCGAAATAAAAATAAATCGGGGAAGAAAGAAACCGAGTTAATGTCTTGACTGTGATGACTATTCTGATGAAAGATGGTTCACCCAACTCTTTTTCTTGCTTCATGGTTGCTCTGGGACCTGCTGAGTGTTCCCAGCACTTTCTGGCTTTATTTCATGGTGTTAGGATTTCAGTTTGCACGCAGTGTTACTGACACATGTCCTAATGTTATAGTGCTAGCATTTCTGGGGAATCAGATGTCAACTCTCTAACAATAACACTTTCTATGCTATCATTGAGGTAGAGTCATAGAGCTGTACAGCACAGAAATAGATCCTTTGGTCCAACTCAGCCATACCAATCAGATATCCTCAATTAATCTAGTCTCATTTGCCAGTATTTGGCCCAGTATTTCACCGGACACAGTACTCCAGGTGCAGTCTCACCAATGCCCTGTATAACTGCAGCACAGCTCCTTACCTTTGTACACAACTCCACTCCTGAGAAATGACACCCTCCCATTAGCTTTCCTGATTACTCACTGTCGCTGCACACTAACATTTTGGAAGAGGACTTTCAAATCCCTCTGCATCTCAGGGCCCTCCATCCTCTCCCCATTTCATTATTATGTTTCTTTCTTATTTCTCCCACCAAAATGACAATTTCACATTTTCCCAATTGTACTTCACTTCTCACATGATCGTTCACTCCCTATTTATAATTTATTTTATTCAACTTTTATCCTTTTCACGAGAAATTTTCCAACCGATCCTTGTGCTATCAGCAAATTTGGGATCCATGCCTCTGTCCCTTCATTTGTTTTTAAATTATATCCAGAAGTACCACCATACACAACTTTTCCCATCACCAATCACCTGAGTACTTCCACCTGTTAACCACCACGAGTACATATTCAGGTTTTCTAATGGATTAACTTACAAGCAAAACCCATTAAGGGCAAGGCAAACCACTAAAGGTGAGGGGGAGGTAGGAAGAGAGGGAGGGGGATAAATCAAAATGGAGTTGGAGGGGGAAATAAAGCACTGTATCCCCAGAGTGCCTACCTCTCTCTAATGGTACCGACAGCATTGGTGGACACTGCATGTTCCCTCTCCAAGGACACCCAGGCATGAGTATAACCGTGGAAGAGGAGCAGACAGTTAGCAGAGATGGTAAAAACGAGGACTGCAGATGCTGGAAATCAAATTCTGGATTACTGTTGCTGGAAGAGCACAGCAGGTCAGGCCTGATGAAGGGCTTTTGCCTGAAACGTCGATTTCGAAGCTACTTGGATGCTGCCTGACCTGCTGTGCTCTTCCAGCAACACTAATCCAGAGGTTAGCAGAGATGACCCCTCCACAGCCTCCTACCCAGACCAGTTTATAGCCGACCTGGCCAGGCTCAGGAGCAGACCCACGAGGAGGTCCTTTGATCTGCCCACACTCCCCTGCACCAGGTACCCAAAGGCTCAGAAGCATGGAGTTGAAACTTAAGCAAAAACATAATGAAAGAGTTTTCAAACAACTAAACAGGGAGTGCAATTGCCAACAACCAATATGTATTCAGAATACTGAATGACCTGGACAGAGTGGATGTTGGGAAGATGTTTTCATTGGTAGGAGAGACTAGGACCCGAGGGCACAGCCTTAGCGGAAAGGGAAGGCCTTTTAGAATGAAGATAAGGAGAAACTCCTTCAGCCAGAGAGTGCTGAATCTATGGGATTCACTGCCACAGGAGGCTGTGGAGACTAGGTCATCCAGTGTATGTAAGACAGAGATAGATAGGTTCTTGATTGTCAAGGCAACCAAGGGTTACAGGAAGAAGGTGGGAGAATGGGGTTGAGAAACTTATCAGCCATGATTGAATGGCAGAACAGACTTGATGGGCTGAATGGCCTAACTTCTGCTCCTATGTCTTATGGTTTTATGTACAATGTCCATGGAGTCCACAGAGCCACAAAATCAAGTTGGGCTGAGAGTGCGGTTATATGGGATTGCTGTGTGCATCTCTCTCCTCCTCAGGTCCCTGGTGGTAAATGGGAAGGTTCCTGCATAGACAGGCCTCCACTGGGGAACCCCCCGACTGCCTGGTGGTTTGTGTCCCTTCATCTCAGACAATTCTATACATTATAAACAACATGGATCCCTCTGCTCCACCACACCTTACATCTTGCCAGCCAGACAAAGGCCCATTTATAACTGCCCCCTGCTTCCTGTTAGCCAGTCAATCTTCTCCACAACCTCACCATCAAACCAGCAGACGATGGAGGTGGGGTGGGGGGGAATGCGCGCAGTGGCAGTTTGGTGCATCAACCCCTCCACAGCTGAAGCCAGGTGTCAACTAGCAAACACCTCCTCCTATTGTTCCCTCGACCATGACCTCACCTCTCATCATCAAACGATCATCTCCCAGACCATCCACAACCTCATCACCTCAGGTGATTGCCCACTTACAGCTTCCAACCTCATAGTTTGGGAACCCCACACTGCCTGGTTCTACTTCCTGCCCAAAATCCACAAACCTGACTGCCCCACTCAACCCATCGTCTCAGCCTGCTCCTGCCCCACTGAACTTATCTCTGCATATCCTGACACCATCCTGTCCCCTCTGGTCCAGAATCTCCCTACATATATTCGGGACACCATCCACACCCTCCACCTCCTCCATGACTTTTGTTTCCCTGCCCCTAACACCTCATCTTCACCATGGACACCCAGTCCCTGTACACATCCATCCGCCATGACAAAGGCCTTCAAGCCCACTGTTTCTTCCTTTCCTTGGTGAATGTGAGGAATGCAAATGCTAGAGATTAGAGTCACGAGTGTGTTGCTGGAAAAGCACAGCAGGTCAGGCAGCATCCAAGGAACAGGAAAGTCAATGTTTCAGGTAAACACCCTTCATCCTGTCTTCCTCTCCTGCCAACCTAACCAGTACCCTTCCACTGACACCCTCATCTGACTGGCTGAACTGGTCCTCACCCTCAACAAATTCTCCTTCCAATCCTCCCACTCCTTCCAGCCCAAAGGGGTAGCCATGGGCACCCACATGGTCCCCAGCTATGCCTGTCTCTTTGTCGGGTACGTGGAACAGTCCATCTTCCGCATTTACACCGGTATCATCCCCTGTCTTTTCTTCCATTACATCGATGACTGTATCGGCGCCACTTCATGCTCCCATGAGGAGGTTGAACAGTTCATCAACTTCACTAACACCTTCCATCCCGACCTCAAGTTCACCTGGATGTCTCAGACACCTCCTTCCCCTTCCTGAATCTCTCCATCTCCATATTCGGTGACCGACTCAACATGGACATCTACTTCAAACTCACCAATTCCCACAGCTACCTGGACTACACCTCCTCCCACCCTGCCTCCTCCTGTAAAAATTCTCTCCCTTATTTCCAATCCCTCCACCTCTACCCCATCTGCTCCCGGGAAGACCAATTCCACCATAGAACATCCCAGATGGCCTCCTTCTTCAAAGACTGCAATTTCCCCTCCTGGGTGGTCAACAAAGCCCTCCAGTACATCTCTTCCACTTCCTGTACCTCCGCCCTCGAACCCCACCCCTCCAATCATGGCAAGGACGGAACCCCTTGGTCCTCACCTTCCACCCCACCAACCTTCGGATATAGCGCATCAGCCTCCGCCATTTCCGCCACTTACAAACGGACCCCACCACCAGGGATATATTTCCCTCCACACCCCTATCAGCGTTCCAGAGAGACCATTCCCTTGTTAGATCCACGCCTCTAGGACCCACAGTGCCATTTGGTAGGGAATTCCAGGATTTTGATCCAGTGATAATGAAGGAACAGTGAAACATTTCCAAGTCAGGATGGTGAGTAGTGTGGAGGGGAATTGCAGGGGGTGGTGTTACCATGTATCTGCTGCCTTTGTCCTTCTAGATGGAAATGGGTCATGGGTTTGGAAAGTGCTGTCTGAGGATCTTTGGTGAATTTCTAAGGATATGAGAAGCCTATATAAGTGCAAGCGCTCCCTTTGTACATTCAATTTGTCAATTGGGAAAAAGGATGGGTGAATCTACTCCTCATGAGGAACTCAACACCAATGTGCCCCGTGCTCTGCGGGCTGTGGGCTGGGGTTCCCATGGTTCTGTGCTTTTCCTCACTACCTTTATGATGCCAATCATTTCCACACCTGTTGGTTGCACTGATCACAAATCCAATCACCAAATGCAAAAAGTGTTGGCATCAGAAGTGGAGCTGGCATTGATCTGCATTGAGACCTGGGCACAAGTGAGTTCTCAGAATCGTACCCACAATGAAGAGATATGTAGACCATTTATAGTGCCAACCTCAAAACCAAAGCCATTAGCTCAGTGTAAAGGATTCTCTTATTTTGGCAAAGTGATTCAGGTTTAAATGCAATGGCGTGCATTGAGAGCAGCAGATAGATTTTGTATCCCTGTGTTAACTGGCAACCAAGTACACATTCATTTTGTTGGCTTTTTAGTGGTGAATAATTTTAAGGGCCCTCCTTAAAATATGAGAGGCCTTTTGAGAATTGGTGCCATCTTGTCACCCAGTGGCTGCTGAGGACCTGTCACAGTTATCACTTACCATCAAGGTTCCTGTCCTGATGCAACAGGATCAGCAGAAAGAATTACTGAGAGTGAAAAACAACAATGGAAATGTTTATCACTCATCTTCAGAAGAGATTTCACTCTCACATCATTGATTTCTAAAATCTCAACATTGAAGTATACATCCTAAATAAAATGCATGGACGTTTTTTTTATTTTTATTGATTACTTACATGCTGTGTTAATATTTTGGTGATGGTAAAATGTTGTAGTTGTTCCATTCAACTTAATATTAAATGCATTATAAACCACATACCAAACAACATTAAGAAAGGACAAATTGCAGCAGTGATCAGGGATAGAAGTAATGTTGCTCTCTTTTTTTTTCGATCTGAACATTATAGGCATAATAATTCTCAATGTGATAAAACTCTAACAGTTTTTGTTCTTTCCAAGATAGCACAGCTCCTTACTTAATCTAACACTCAAGCCCCATCACCCTCTCCCCAACAGACTTTGTATGTAGATTCTCCTCATCAAATTGGAGAAAGACTCTCCTTTGAACCTACATTGAAGAAGGTACACTTGCCAATTTTGTAATTCTGTAAATCATCTCCCGTTATATTCAAATGTCTCAGATTTCTGTGTCCTGCCAAGCTGATTGTATGATTTAAAGGGGTTAATTGGCATGCCTCTTAATCTGAGAGTGAGCTGTGGACATTTTTAATTTTTATTGCCCCAAACAATGATTCACTCTGAGGGTTTAGAACATAAGACATAGGAGTGGAAGTAAGGCCATTTGGCCCATTGAATCCCTTAATTCCTTACAAGATTAAGATATAAGATTTAACTTCACTAACATGTCCAATACATGGAACTTTGCAGGATGAAGGAGATCTCTTAGAATCTGGAATTAAGACCCATTTCCATCTAGAAGGACAAAGGCAGCAGATACATGGTAACCGTGAATCCATTGTCAAGGGTTGGAAAAACCCATCTGGTTTAGTAATGTCCTGTAGGGAAGGGAACTACCACCCTTACCCGGTCTGGCCTACATCTGACACCAAACCCACAGCAATGTGGTTGATTCTTAATTGTCCTCTGGGCAATTAGGGATGGGCAATAAATACTGGCCTAGCCAGTGACACCCTCATCCCATGAACTGATAAAAAATAAAGGCAGATGTACGAATGCCTGACTTATAAACATGAACCCCTACAGGGGTGTATTAACAATAATTTGAAAGATCTGTTGTGGTTCTGTTCGCCGAGCTGGGAATTTGTGTTGCAGACGTTTCGTCCCCTGTCTAGGTGACATCCTCAGTGCTTGGGAGCCTCCTGTGAAGCGCTTCTGTGATCTTTCCTCCGGCATTTGAGGTGGTTTGAATCTGCAGCTTCCGGTTGTCAGTTCCAGCTGTCTGCTGCAGTGGTCGGTATATTGGGTCCAGGTCGATGTGCTTATTGATTGAATCTGTGGATGAGTGCCATGCCTCTAGGAATTCCCTGGCTGTTCTCTGTTTGGCTTGTCCTATAATAGTACTGTTGTCCCAGTCGAACTCATGTTGCTTGTCATCTGCGTGTGTGGTTATTAAGGATAGCTGGTTGTGTCATTTCGTGGCTAGTTGGTGTTCATGGATACGGATCGTTAACTGTCTTCCTGTTTGTCCTATGTAGTGTTTTGTACAGTCCTTGCATGGGATTTTGTACACTACATTGGTTTTGCTCATGCTGGGTATCGGGTCCTTTGTTCTGGTGAGTTGTTGTCTGAGAGTGGCTGTTGGTTTGTGTGCTGTTATGAGTCCTAGTGGTCGCAGTAAGGACTGCACAAAATACTACATAGGACAAACAGGAAGACAGCTAACGAGCCACATCCATGAACACCAACTAGCCACGAAACGACATGACCAGCTATCCTTTGTAGCCACACATGCAGATGACCAGCAACATGAATTCGACTGGGACAACACTACTATTATAGGACAAGCCAAACAGAGAACAGCCAGGGAATTCCTAGAGGCATGGCACTCATCCACAGATTCAATCGATAAGCACATCGACCTAGACCCAATATACCAACCACTGCAGCGGACAGCTGGAACTGACAACCGGAAGCTGCAGATTCAAACCACCTCAAATGCCAGAGGAAACGTTACAGAAGCACTTCACAGGAGGCTCCCAAGCACTGAGGATGTCACCTAGACAGGGGACGAAATGTCTGCAACACAAATTCCCAGCTCGGCGAACAGAACCATAACAACGAGCACCTGAGCTACAAATCTTCTCACATACTTTGAATTTGAAAGATCTGACATGTGAACATTCCCTAACACTTGTGAACAGCTGTTTTATACCGGCCTGTATTGTGTTCCCACTTCCACACAAATTGACTTGTGAATGGGCTTGATTTTATAATTGTGTAATTTTTACATTATTCTGCACGTCACATGCATTTCAACAGAGAAATCCTCTTCATGTCAATGTCAGGAATGTTATGAGATGTCCAAACAGAAATCTGTATATGTGCACTTGAGAGAATTCTGCAATCGTATAGGTGCCCCTAATATTGAATGGTTCTGCTCTTACCCAAGTGAATTAAACAAGAAACACCAGGTCCTCTGTCACCTCTGATCGTCAATGAGATATAAAATTCTGTTGGATGTCAGGAGACAAAAGGAAAAATTTTAGTTCCTACAAATAAAGAGATTGTAGATTTCATTATAAATTGACAATTAGTTCTGCAATAAGATTTCAAGGAGGGTCTACCTCTTCAGACTGTTTGATCTTCAGATATTCTAAGAGATTTATTTTATGCCATATTTCTCTTTCTACCTGGAATCGGTAGTTTAGTGGTTATGTTACTAGACCAGTAATCTACCTTGTATTGCATGGATTACTGATCTGTGACATGACTTCAAATCTCACTGCGGCTGCTGGGGAATTTAAAATTTAGTTAATTCAATAAATCTAGAAACAAAAGCTCATCACAATAATGGCGAGTATGGAACTATTTTAAAATCCCATCTGGTTCAGTAATGTCCTATAAGGTAGGAAATCTGCTATCCTTACCTGGTCTGGCCTACAGGTGACCTGTACCACACCCTGTTTGAACTGCAGTTCAGTCCCATCATCTCGATGGCAATTAGGGATAGGTAATAAATGCTGTCCTCTGTGGTGATGTCCATGTCCCATGAATGAATAAAGAAAGCTAATCCCTCCCTCGTCCATGTGAGGACAATAACAGAATCCATCCCAAACAGCATTATCTTCCATCAGTGTTCGGACAGAGAATTTCCACATTTTTACAAACTACCTTTAATTTGGTCTAAGTGTTGCACACCTAGAAAAGACCAGGAGCTGGACGCAAATAAAAGATCTGCTGAATATTATGGAATAGGTGAGACAACCTCAAATTCATGAAGAGATTGAGACTAGGCAAGAACTGAATAATTGGATAAGCAATACATTCACAAATTTCAAACTCACTGCCAGAAGTCACAGATTATTTAAAGGTTTTCAATGGAGTCTTAACCTCTTGCAAAGACATACAATCAAGGATTGGAAATAAAAATCTTTTTCATTTGAATGTTTGGAATCTCAGACAAACGGTGAAATCAAGGCTAACAAGATGAAGCAATGACTTTGCTCCTCTTTATATAGAGTTATAGAGATGTACAGCACAGAAACAGACTCTTCAGTCCAAACCGTCCATGCTAACCAGATATCCCAACCCAATCTAGTTCCACCTATCAGCACCTGGCGCATATCCCTCCAAACCCTTCCTATTCACATACCTATCTAAATGCCTTTCAACTGTTGCAATTGTACCAGCCTCCACCACTTCCTCTGGCAGCTCATTCCATACACATACCACCCTCTGCGTAAAAAAGTTGCCACTTAGGTCTCTTTTATATCTTTTCCCTCCCACCCTTAAACCTTGGCCCTCTACTTCCAGACACCCCCAACCCGGGGAAAAGACTTTGTCTATTTATTTTATCCATGGCCCTCCATGGACGTCTATAAAATCTCCATAAGGTCACCCTTCAGCCTCCGACGCGCCAAGGAAAACAGCCCCAGCCTATTCAACCTCTCCTTATAGCTCAAATCCTCCAATCCTGACAACATCCTTGTAAATCTTTTCTGAACCCTTTCAAGTTTCATGTTTAGAATAGAATCCTCCACTTTATCAAATAGAATCCCTACCACTTCGAAAGAGTCCATTTGGCCCATCAAGTCCACACCTGCCTTCCAAAGAACATCCCACCCCCATCCTAGCACACTATGGACAATTTAACATGGCCAATCAACCAAACTTGTACAACTTTGGCATATGGGAGCAAACCAGAACACACCCACACAGACACAGGGAGCATGTGCAAACACCACGCTGACAGTCACTCAAAGTTGGAACTGAACCCAGGTCCCTGGTGCTGTGAGAGTAGCACGAACCCACTGACCCACTATGCTGCTCTGTATTTGTATCCATCATGTGTGCAAGTACAGAAGAACTCCACAGTTTGGTCAGAAATTAGTGAAGAATAAAATGACCAGTTACCTAACTGTCTCACACAATGACAAAACTGGCTTTCCCTGAGACCCACAAAAGCACGGCTTCCTGGAGATAATTGTGGCACAAGAATGGCATTGTGGTCTCAAATGCATTCAAATCAAATTCATTATTTTTAGATTTATGCAGAAATCCTGTCACATCTAAATTTTCTCAATCACCATGTGTTGTATCTGACATGCATCTACATAAAACCCCTGCCTCACACATTTATAAAGATTAGATTCCCTACCATGTGGAAACAGGCCCTTTGGCCCAACCAGTCCACACCAACCCTCTGACGAGTAACCCACCCAGACCCATTTCCCACTGACTAATGCACCTAACACTATGAGTAATTTATCATGGCCAAATCACCTGGCCTGTGGGAGGAAACCAGAGAAACCCACACAGACACAGGGAGAATGTGCAAACTCCACACAGGCAGTTGCCCAAGGCTGGAATCAAACCTGGGACCCTGGTGCTGTGAGGCTACAGTGCTAACCACTTAGCCACCGTGGTCTGCTGTAATGAAGCCAGCTTCCTGCAATTATTGTGGTCCCTTTATGCCATTCTGACCACTCGCGATTCAACCCTGTGGCACCATTGCTGAAGTGTGCACAACCCAGGCAGAGATAGTTATAACCACATCTCATAACGGCATTGGAGGACCCTGACTTGAACATAGATTCTGATTTCTCAATAAAAAGAGACCTGTGAAGTAACTTACTCACCATTATTAACCATATGGTGCCCAAGAATGGGTCGGTTTGGTTGTGAGTTTTCAAGTTAACTGCCTTGAGTAAGCAATTTTATAATTTTCTGCATGTCACACACAATTCAACAGTGAAATCCTCTTCATGTCGATGTCAGGAATGTTATGAGATGCCCAAAGATAAATCTGTATAAGTGCATTTGAGAGAATCCTGCAATTATATAGAGTTTGACAGGAACTGCCATGTCTTGTTCAGTTGTTTTGGAGTGGGAGGGAGTGAGGGGTCACAGGGTGTGTTAGAACCATGGTCACAGACTTTATAGATTTCGACTCAAATGATTCTTGTGCAAAAGCCATTGAGGACTGAAATCCTCCCCTCTCGAAACAGTCAGGTCTTATTCTGTGGACAATGCCATGTTGGTTTAGCAAAGTAGGAAGCACATTGGACTATTGTTGCATGGTTGTGATCCACAGCTTGAGAATGTTTGTGTCGATGGGAGCAGGTCATACCTTGCTTTCAGAAAGACACTCTGCCTCCCCTTTAGGAAATTGCTCCTCCAACAAGGCACAGGGGAAGAATCTCTGCCTTAGTCTTCCCAAAAATATACTTCATTCAGAAAATATCGAAAAGTACATTCCAAAATATTTCAGGTCCACCACGATGGATAACACAATAATATTCAATCTTTCTCTATAGAACATGCTGCACACATAGGGTCCTCAGTATAATTGCAATGCCTCTGACATTTACTGTATAAAAGGTAAAGTCAGCATAGTCCCAGAGGACTGCTCCCTTACTATGGAGACAACTGGTGATTGTTTAACCCAACAGTCACCATGTCTCTGGTGAGGGGCAAGGTAACATCTTAATGATAATCTTAGCCAGTGCGGGAATTGAACCCATACTGTTGACGTCACTCTGCATCCAAGTTAAACAACTCTCTAAGTTACTGTACCTATGTTTAATAACAAGCACAAGGCTCGAGGGCTTCTAGAACCTACCAGGCCATTGTTGCATTATGGTGGGAAGGCTATGGACAGCAGCCTTCCCCATTGTGTCTCTGTGATAGTCTCTCCAAAGTTAAAGTGTCCCTCAGCACAAATTCTTGGAGCTTCTGTCATTATCCCCAGGTAGTGGAAACTCCAGAAATAAAACAAGGTGCCACGGACCTGTTGAAATAATTCCACCGAGGCTGGTATCCTGTCACCATTTCACCCTTTATTTGCACATGATCAATCCTTGACCATAGTACTGCCTCATACAGAGTCAGGCAGCCACAGTGTCAGTATCCCTGACACTCACATTTTTAGCTGTCAGCCAAAGCTCCCTAATTGGACCCGATTAACAGTTCCAAGTGCAGAATTCACATTCATTCTAATTCCTACATCTCCATGGTGGCCAGTACCCTCCATTGGTCTGCATCATCTTCTCAGGGGTCTGGCAGAGGGGATGTTTGAAGACTTCATGAAGGGTAACTTTATGAAATGACAGAAGGGTAAATGAGAGAAAAAAAACACAAGATCAGAAGAGTAGAAAGATCCTACAATGCAGTAAAATACTTTTGTCTGGCCATTTCAATTTCCTTCTGGCCTTACTCCTGTGTCTGTGGGATGAGACAGCAATGGTGAGAATGGAAGAATAATCACAGCCAGTAGCCCCTCCTTAAACAACATCCAGCCATGTTACAGCAAGTGCTGGGATAGCCCAGCAAGCACAACAGAAGAGGATGAACTGGTTACTGACTGGGCAGCATTCGACAGAACTGTTGACCTTTCCCACCCACCCCCTATCCCCTGGATCTCTGGTGAGGACCTGGCAATTCACTGGAGTCCATTGGGATGATTTTTCTGGGAAATCCCTGATCTTCTCTGAGATATCCCTCTTTTCTAATGAAAAGCAAAGTACAGTGGGTGCTGGAGGTCTGAAATAAACCCAGGAAGTGCTGGAGAAACTCAGTAGATCAGGGCAGCAAAGCAGCAAAACATTGGACTTAAAATGTTAACTCTTGTTTTTCTCCTTCTCTCTCACACGCTGGTACAGTCCACCCAGGGAGTTTCTCCAGCTCTTTCTGTCTCCCTGTTTTTTTAATATTAATTCATCACCTGCGCACAGGTTTCTCAGGGAAAGTGATCTGGAAGGCATGCACTTCTCTGACAAGTTTTTATCTGCACAGTGTTGTTACCCAGATAGATAGTGTTGGTTATAGTGACCTTGCTGTTGTTAGCTTTTAGACACCTATCAATCACAATCGAGCTTGTCCTCTCTGTGTGGTTTTCTTAGTCCATTTTACTGATGCTGAAAAGAATAACCCAAATCCATTTATCTGCCATTTTAACCTAATGCTTTAAGTGATATCAGCAAATTAGATGTGCTCTGTAAATGTGGAGAAGATTCTTATTTCACCTCCTGTAAACACAAGGTCATCAGCAAAGATTTGTATTTAGATCTAAGTGTTCAGCTATATATTTTGTTTAAAAATTAATGTTAGATGCATTTGGAGTGTTTCCTGAAGGGAGGTATTTGTTGACCTACTTAAGCTTTGATATCAAAATGATTTACTTAACATAATGCAACTTCCTTCAAAAGTTGAGAACCTCATAATTTCAGCAACAAAACACAAGCATTGATGTATAACCCCTTCTAAGTTACTCAAACCCTCCTACTCTCACTGCTGGACAGAAATGTTTTGAAGCATCGTTGTGTTCGATTTACAAATTTTCTCTTTTAGTTGGATGTTGCATTAATGAGGTTGGGGGATATCAGGGATTAAAACATTCTTTCAAATTTTTCTACCAAGTACCAATGGTGAAGACTCTCAGCTGTGGAGTTAAACTCTCTCTGAACATTCCCTTTAGTCAATGTATCAGAACTCACAACTTTCAGAATATCATCCTTTACATCATTTCCAGGGGGCTAGTTCTAGATGAGATTAAATTCCCTACAGTGTGGAAACATGTCTTTTGGCCCAACAAGTCCACACCAACTTTCTGAAGAATAACCCACCCAGACCCACTCCCATACCCTACATTTACCCCTGACTAACGTACCTAACACTATGGGCAATTTAGCATGGTCAATTCACCGAGCGTGCACATCTTTGGACTGTGGGAGGAAACCCACACAGACACGGGGAGAATGTGCAAACTCCACACAGACAGTCACCCGAGGGTGCAATCGAACCCATTCACCCTCGCTGGCCTTGAGGACTGAGTGACTTTTTGTTTGGTGACTCTTCTTTACAGAACCTCCTGGCACCTCATCCCATCAGCGATATTACACAAACACAGTTTCTCGCTCTTTCTAAGTGATTGTGGGTTCATGCCAGTCAGGGTGATATGTCAGGGTTTTGTAATGTTTGAATAGTCACATTTCAGGCTTTATGGCGCTTAGGTTTGTTCTCTCGGTTGGGTTTTTCTAGCAATCAACAATCATTTCATGGTCATCATTCAACTCTTCATTCCAATTTTTTTTTATTGAATTCAAGTTCCACCATCTGCCATGACAGGATTCAAACCCAGGTCTCCAGAACATTAGCAGGGTCTCTGGATTAACAGTCCAACCATAACACCATTAGGTCATTGCCTTACCAAAATAATGTTCAGCTATTTAGATTTCCGAGTTGCAGGTTACATATTCTCATTCAAAAGATGAGTCGAGAGTGTGATGCTGGAAAAGCACAGTGAGTCAGGCAGCATCCTGATGAAGGGCTTATGCCTGAAATGTCAATTCTCCTGCTCCTCAGATACTGCCTGACCTGCTGTGCTTTTCCAGCACCACACTCTCGACTCTGATCTTCAGCATCTGCAGTCCTCACTTTCTCCCATTCAAAATATGATACTTGATAACACTTTTTGACAAGTTGGGCAGTTCCACGGTACATACAATACTCTGCAAAGTGAACAACCACACAGGGCATCTGACACCTCTGCCCTCCCCCTCTACCTGAGAACCCCTCGTGCCAGCACACACTCCCCTCCAGTGGATCCTGGGATCTTCTCTGCACAGATACCCCAACTCTCGAAAGGGGTACATTCCTTAGTCCAAAGGAAATGAACTGGGAATCAACTTGGTCTAATCTAGAGATTTAGTCTTTAATTATACTCAAAGCTGAGAAAGACTAATTTTAATCAGTAAGGGGGTCAAGGGTTATGGAGGTAAGGCAGGAAATGAGGCTGAGGAGAAAATCAGCCATGACCTAACTGAATGGTGGAGCAGATGTGATAGGCTGAATGGCCTATTCCTGGCCCTATGTTCTCATCGTCTAACCAGCCTAGCCTACTCATCCCCAGACACCCTTCCCAATTTAGCATGGCCAATCTATCTAACCTGTATACTTTTGAACTGTGGGAGGAAACCGGAGTACCCAGAGAAAGCCCACACAGACATGGGGTGATTGTACAAACTCCACGCAGTCACCCGAGGATGGAATTGAACCTGGATCCTTGGTGCTGTGAGGCAGCAGTGCTAATCACTGAGCCACCCATGGAGCAAATTGCTTGAGAATTGGATCAGAACCACTCAAATTATTTGCAATTATTAATCTAATTCCGTCAGAAGGTATCCTGTACCCCATTCTAATTCGTAGACAGCATTGGATCTCCTGGTGTTATACCTCATGGTGTGAAAATACTGGAAATTATCAGATTGATTTTGAGTCCTTTGTGCAGGGCACCTGGTCAAATGGTTGTAGGGTGACTCTGATAAACAGCACAGTCACCTGCACGAGAAGCAAAATCCTTAAAACTATCAAAGAGACACAAGATAAATCAAAGAACCGAAGATGCTGGAAATCTGAAACAAAAACAGATATAGCCGGTGAAACTCTGTGGGTCTAGCAGCATCTGTGTGAGAGAGAAAAACAGAGTTAATGTTTCGAGTCCAATCTGAAGAAGAGTCACTGGATTTGAAACATTAACTCTGCTTTCTCTCCACCGATGCTGCCAGAGCTGCTGAGTTTCTCCAGGAATTTCTGGTTTTGTGGTGAATGAGACACTCTGGCTTGACTCATCTTGTGCACTTCAACCTGGAGCTCCTGGCTTTTCATTTTTAATGAATTCTTCCTTTTGGGGGCATTTCTAACATGAAATGCAGTGAGACCTGATCACCTTTAAATATCATAATGTGATCCACACGTTACCTCCTGTATCAAAAAGACATTGATTTATTTGATTAACCATGATCTCATTGAACAGTGGGTTAGACTTGATGGCCGAATGGCCTAGACCTGTGCCTATTCTCCGATGAGATACGGATCACATCATACTCAAGAACTTAAATAACTTGTATTGCATTCTATGTATTGATATATGTACATCATAAACAGAGGAACATGTATGTGTAGACCCATGCTGGGCAATTCAAATGGACTGGAGCATGTTCCCAGCAGCATGTCATGCTTCAAGAGGATAGAGCTCAGTGAGATGGAGCCTAGGATATTTATACCATTAGGTCACGTGCCATGGACCAGTGAGGACATCTGGAGCAGGTCCCTTAAAGATATATCACATAGTTGCTGCTGTCATTTGCTGCAACGCCAAACTGCTGGGGGCCCTACTGTCACGACCCTCATATTAATGCGTTGGTTTAATGCTTGGCCCAACAACTGTCCAAAATTCAAACAAGCAAGACTGATGTACACTAAGGACCATGCGAACCTAAAGCCCTTTAGGGGAGAGGAGTTAGTTCAGTTTGGACCTGGGACAATGGAGGGGTTTACCACAGGTGACCCTGCACTTACCACATGAGCCATACTAGACTGCGGGGAATGTGAAGTGTCATGCATTATTGCCAGATGTGAATAGCAGTCACACAGACATGAGTAGGTGCTTGGCATAGTTCCATGGAAGGCATTTTGTGTAGAAACCCTATGAGGTTTCAGTCAGTGGTGGCTGAAGGCCAACCCTTGATATATCTGTTCTTTCATGGTCACCGACGTCATCTCCTCTTCTCTCTCTCTCAGTGATTCACCCCATGCTCTTTCTCCTGCAACTCTTTGATATTGAGATATTCACTGATTGTTGGAGGTGTTAGAAATTTGGTGAACAATACACACCCACCCAACCTGACACAGACACACACACATTCTCACACAAACATACACACTCTTTCACAAACACACACATACACACAGACACACATGCACACAAACCCCCCCACACATCCTCACATCCACACACACCCACCTCCACACCCAGCCACACATCTACACACCCACGTACATGCACACCCACACACACACATACCCACCCACACACACACATTCTCACACATACATACACACTCTCTCACAAACACACACAGACACACCCACACATCCTCACATCCACACACACCCACCTCCACACCCAGCCACACATCTACACACCCACGTACATGCACACCCACACACACACACATACCCACCCACACACACACATTCTCACACAAACATACACACTCTCTCACAAACACACACATACACACAGACACACATGCACACACACACCCACACATTCTCACATCCACACACACCCATCTCCACACCCAGCCACACATCTACACACCCACGTACATGCACACCCACACACACACATACCCACCCACACACACACACATTCTCACACATACATACACACTCTCTCACAAACACACACAGACACACCCACACATCCTCACATCCACACACACACCCACCTACACACACAGCCACACATCCACACACCCACACACATACCCACACACGCACCCACCCACACATCTATCCACACACACACACCCATTTACACATCCACCCACACACACGCGCACACCCACTCACACACAGACACACAGATCTGGATTCTTATAGAAGCAGGAACCATTTGAAGAGTGCTGCTCAGACCGACCTCTTGAAGTAAGATATTGGTGTTATGATGTTGTCGTGTGAGTCAGTGAGAAAGGAAATGGGGCAGAGGAGTACTTCACAAAGATGTTTGCTTTGATTGGCTGGAGACACTTCCATTGCCTGCAGTCTCCATTCCTTTCTTGGCCTGTATGCCGAACCCTGAAGCTCTGTCCTGAAGATTTAAGAATAGTTAACATTCTGCCAGATTTTCAGTCATTTCTCCATCTGTAGACAGTTGCTGTGGGGAAATGGTTGATTTAAAACTCAGCCCAATCCTTCAAGGAGTTCATCAGTACTGGGCACCTGAGGTGAAATACGACTGCGTACCCAGAGCATGGGAAGCAATCAGGGTTGATGTAATCGTATAAGACCATGTGTTAAATCATACTCTTCCAAATATCAAGTCATTCAACTTCAGTGACTTTGAACCAAACAGATTAAAGGATGCCTAGAGCTTTAGGAAGTCATTAAGTTGAGGCTACAGCTTTACTTCAAAAAGACAGAGTGTAATGAGAGTAGATCTCTTTCTACAGGCATTTGCTCAGATAGCCAGAAGATTAAAAGATACTTTTTTTTATTTCGGTGATACCCACAGAGATTCTGCAGCACTGAACGGTAGGCCAAGCCACACAGGGAAGAAAATCTGCCATCCTTACCCAATCTGGCCTACATGTGATTTCAGGCTCACAGTAATGTGATTGACTCTTAATGGATATTAATAAATGCTGACCTGGCCGGCGACACCCATATCCAATGGATGCATTTTAAGAGTTGTCAAAGTGCATGGAAATATTTCCAATTATTGCCAATATAGTTTCATATTAGTGCTTGGGAATATCGTTAATGAAGGAATCTCCTCCTGGAGGTAAAGCGAGAAGGAATGGAAGAGGCCATTTAATTGCTCATTCCTGTTCCTGTTCCTGTTCAATGTCATTATGGCTGCTTGGTGATCCAGCTTCATATAGCCACCTTTACACCACTTCCCTTCATACTTTCGGTTAACAAAGGTCTTATCTCCTGCCAATTGGACAGAGTTTTCTAAACTTTGACCCACCCAAAAAAAGTCTTCCCCAATTTCACACCACAAGGTGTGGGACGGTACAGTGGCACGGTGACACAGTGGTTAGCACTGCTGCCTCACAGCGCCAGAGACCCGGGTTCAATTCCCGCCTCAGGCAACTGACTGTGTGGAGTTTGCACGTTCTCCCCGTGTCTGCGTGGGTTTCCTCCGGGTGCTCCGGTTTCCTCCCACAGTCCAAAGATGTGCAGGTCAGGTGAATTGGCCATGCTAAATTGCCCGTAGTGTTAGGTAAGGGGTAGATGTATGGGTGGGTTGTGCTTTGGCGGGACGGTGTGGACTTGTTGGGCCGAAGGGCCTGTTTCCACACTGTAAGTAATCTAATCTAAAGGTCTGGCTCTACTTTTTATTGTATTGTCCTAGATTCCTCAACCAGCAGGGGTGCTTTCTCCTAAATGACCTTTATATCTCCCGGTGGTACCTTTCCATTCTGATCTGGGGAGAGTGCATTGAAAAAAAAATACAAAATGGAATGAAGCAACTTAGGTGATCAACTGATGGGTCTCAGATACAACGCTGGAGCTTTAACAATTCATTAAGAATACTTTATGTTGTCATCATCATGAAAATATGCTAGCTGTAATGTACCACAGAGAGAGAAACAAAGTTAACATTTTGACTTCCTGATAAGATTCTTCTCCCTAGATAACCATCGCTTTTTCAGTTCATTTCTGCAGGAAAGGTAGGGAAATGAATATTATCCCATTCCATGTGAAAGAGAAGGTGGCCAGAGACCAGGTCAGATTTGAGACAAAAACAGAAATCGTTTGAGAAACTCAGCAGGTCTGACAGCATCTGTAGCAAGAGAAATAGAGTTAACATTTCAGACCAAGGCTGGTCTGACTCTTCTTCAGAAATAGTCACCAGACTTGAAGCATTAACTTGGTTCCTCTCTCCACAGATGCTGCCAGACCTGCTGAGTTTATCCAACCCCTCCTATTTATTTCAGATCCTGATCATCTGCAGCTCTTTGCTTTATCTCTGATACCATGTGAGTTTCCATGCTCAGCCCCTCCTCCAGCCAGGGGGCCCGAGTGTTCTAACACCTTGGCATCCTGCCAACCTACCTGTGGCACACCTGAGCAGTCAGATGTTGTTTGTGGTCCCACTCCCTGAAGGTCTTGGAAGTTCTGTTGAAATATTCATCTTCTTCACAAAGAGATTGTACAAAGGAACATTTCTTCCTGAGCATCACTCCTCATTGTGGAGTCCTGGGCTCACTGGAGGGAGAGTGAAGCATTCTGTGAGCTATTTCATCCAGAATGGAGAAACTAAACAGCCATACATTAGCAGTGGTAAACGGACACCTTATAGAACTATAGTCCACTCCAAGAAGCGCTACCAACATCAGAGTCAACTTAACCACGGTCTGATAACTGTATAAGACTTTAGTTCAGTCGCATTAGGAGTATTATGTACAGTTCTGGGTACAAAAGAGGTTTACCAGGATGTTGTCTGTGTATTGAAGTGTATTAGCTACAGGGAGAGGCTGGACAAACTTGGATTGCTTTTGCCAGAGTGTTGGAGGTTGAGGGGTGAGCTGATAAAAGTGCATAAAGTTGTGAGAGGGCTGGAGATGATAGGTGATCAGGGCTTCTCCCAGGGTGGGAATGTTTATGCTGAAGGCATACGTTTAAGCTGAGAGAGGGAAAGTTTAAAGGAGATGTGCAAAGCAAGCTTTTTGTGTAAGAGGGTGGTAGGTGTCTCAGTGGTTAGCACCAGGGATCCAGGATGTATTCGACCCTAGGGTGACTATCTGTGTGGAGCTTGCACATTCTCCCTGTATCTGCATGGGTTTCCTCCAGGTGCTCCCACAATCCAAAAATGTGCAGATTAGGGTGGATTGGCTGTGCTAAATTACCCATAGCGTCCAGGGATGTGCAGGCTAGGTGGGTTAGCCATGTAAGAGTTGGATGGGATGATCTTTAGAGGGTCAGGCTGGACTTGATGGGCCAAATAGCCTGCTTCCACACTGTAGGATTCTATGAGGTGCCTGGAGTATGCGGCAATGAGAGCTGGTAGAATCATGTATGATAGCAAAGGTTAAGAGGCATTTAGACAGCAGCAGGGAATAGAGGGTTATGGACTGTATGCAGGCAGATAGGATCAGTTTAAACTGGCATCATGTCTCGGTGCAGGGCTGGGTGGGCTGAAGGGCCTGCTCCTGTGCTGTACTGCTCAATGTGACATGTCCTGTCAGGGGAGTGCCCTAACTTAATGCTGCATCAGCATCCATCAGATCATCTTAATCGGATTCCTAATGTTAAGGAATGGACAGATGCTGACTGATACTGATGTACCTGGTGGTCTGCTTCCATCTGAATCCCAGCACATGCTGAGGGACTGAACATGCAAGAGATGGAGAGCAACTTGATGATCTGTTCCAGCTAGCCTTCCTGTTGGAATAGCTCATTGAATGCTCAGGCAACGCAATATAGTCCTGGGATCACCCATTTGTCTGGTCAACTTATGCCCCAAGAAAACGCAATGGTACCATCAGTTGCAAAGTATTTCCTGCCTGGGCAGCACCATGACGGCAATTAGTCAGACTAAAGGTTATTATCATTGCTTACACACACAAAAGGGAAGGGCATTTGTGACACTCATTATTTGCAGAGTCTGTTGGAATAATAAATGATTCGAATCATAAGAAATAGGAACTTCAGAAGCACCCAAGGACCCATTGCCTCTCAATACTTGAACTTTGTGCAATTTATAGCCAATTAGAATCATCCGTTATTGCCTGATTAATCTATTGCAGCTTACAAGAGATGGAACAATGCTTAAACATGTGGAATTTTAGCTCTTTAAACACTGACTCATTAATAGTTTGACGTCTTGTTGAGTTTACAATAAAAATTCTGACAGATGTTTTGTCAGGTCGCATGAGTTCTTGCCAATTGTACTGTCATTATTGTTAATTAAAGCCGTGTGAGAGAACCAGGTAACAGCAGTGTTCAAATGGGAAGCAGTGAATGTACCCGATCTAGTTCAGATTGAAGAATTTCCTTCAGATTGCAGCTGCAGTGCACTAATCATTGAAAAGTGGATCAGTTTTAATTTCAATTCACGTGATGCGTGTGAGTCGGAAGGTTGCTACAGGAGTCTCACTAATTGAACATTTAAAGAGTACCTCACTTTTCAGTACCTACATCAGATAACATTGGGGAAATTACCTTCAGTGCTTCTCTAATGTTGAATATTACAAGCAGCCTGAAGATTGTATTAATTTGTCACATTATTTCAATGCTCTCGAATATTTAAGTCTAGTATTTTTGATCTTGAAGCAGAATTTCTGGTGTCGCCCCATAGGGTTCAGCCTTTAGTGTCCTTGAGAGGAGGATAATGAATAAGCTTGGATTTTCACATAACAATCAGTGATTTCAGTCCATTTTGCAGACTTTGTGACTGTATCTATATGTAAACAGGGCTTTCACTGCGGTATGGGACCCTGTTAACTCTGTTATTCACAGTCTCCATTCCTTATCATTACTGTTTTGTTTGGGACACTTTGAGCCAACACAGTTTGGAGATGAACATGAAGGGAGTTGAGAGCATGTATGACCTAAAGGAATAAGAACATTTTCAGAGAAAGAAAGCTTTGCTCTGCAGGGTAACAGGACGCCCTTTCTGCTAGTTTCTTGGGAACTGTAGGTGTTACTTTTCATTCTGTCAGATACAATCACACATCAGTTTATGTGTGCACAGCACGACAAACCCTTCCCACGCAGGCCATTTATCCTTCTCCCTATTTCCACTGCAAAAGTGTGTCCTCAGCCGTCTTAAATACACTTTGGATTATGCCCCACTCTTACTTGCCACAATGTGTTAGTCATGAAGTGATTGTACACATATAGCTCCCCAATACACATTGCAGGGGTGAAACAGAAAGCTACCAAGGTAACAGTTGGAGTGGCTCTTACAACTGACGAGATTGTCACCGATGGCAGGTTCATGTTTTTAAAAAATGGTTTCACTGTTACTTTTAAGAATAGCATTGATCAGAATATCTTACACTTTAAAATGGGAGATGGACACTGCCAATGTGCAAACTTTGATAGGTCTATCATTCGAAAGAGAGAAAAGTTAATTTGGTCACCTTGTGTTGGCAACATTCTAATGTAGGCGAAAGTGAGGACTGCAGATGCTGGGGATCAGAGCTTAAAGATGTGTTGCTGGAAAAGCGCAGCAGGTCAGGCAGCATCAATGGAGAAGGAGAATCGACGTTTCGGGAATCAGCCCTTCTTCAGGAATGAGGAGGGTGTGCCAAGCAGGCTAAGATAAAAGGTAGGGAGGAGGGACTTGGGGGAGGGGCGTTGGGAATGCGATAGGTGGAAGGAGGTTAAGGTGAGGGTGATAGGCCGGAGAGGGGGTGGGGGCGGAGAGGTCGGGAAGAAGATTGTAGGTCAAGAAGGCGGTGCTGAGTCTGAGGGTTGGGACTGAGATAAGGTGGGGGGAGGGGAAATGAGGAAGCTGGAGAAATCTGCATTCATCCCTTGTGGTTGGAGGGTTCCTAGGCGGAAGATGAGTCGCTCTTCCTCCAGGTGTCGTGTTGCCACGGTCTGGCGATGGAGGAGGCCAAGAACCTGCATGTCCTTGGCAGAGTGGGAGGGGGAGTTAAAGTGTTCAGCCACAGGGCGGTTGGGTTAGTTGGAGCGGGTGTCCCAGAGGTGTTCTCCAAAAGTTCCGCAAGTAGGCGGCCTGTCTCCCCAGTGTATAGGAGGCCACATCGGGTGAGTGTTTCCCTCTGGTTGCTTTAGACATCTCAGAAATTAGCAACCAGTCAATGGGTGGCACGGTGGCTCAGTGGTTAGCACAGCTGCCTCACAGCACCAGGGACCTCGGTTCGATTCTAACCTTGGGTGACTGTATGGAGTTTGCACATTCGCCCTGTGTTTGCATGGGTTTCCTCCGTGTGCTCTGGTTTTCTCCCACAGTCCAAAGATGTGCAGATTAGGTGGATTAGCCAAGCTAAATTGCTCATAATGTCCAGGGATGCCTAGGCTAGGTGCATTAGGTAGGGGGAAACGGAGAGTAATAGGGGAATGGGTCTGCATGGGATATTCTTTCGAGGGTCAGTGTGGACTTGTTGGGCCAAATGGCCTGTTTCCACACTGTAGGGATTCTAATTGTAATGTCTGGCTGGTGGCAAACTATGGAAAGGAGTTCTGGAAACACCGAAAACTCTATTCTGGAATATCACGTGAAATTTTGGACTTCTTATCTGAGGAAGGCTGTTCTGTTTTCAGAGGAAGCTACAATCTGTATGCTTGCTTTCATCAGTCGAGGCATAGAGTATAAAAATTGGCAAGTCATGTTGTCCCTGTATAGACCTTTACTTCAGCCCCATTTGGAACATTGCGTACAGTTCCAGTCACCTCAGGAGGATGTAGAGACTTTGGAGAGGACACAGAAACTGTTTACAGTGACGTTGCCTGGATTGGAGGGCATCATTGGATGAGGAGAGATTGGAAAAACTTGGTTTGTTCTCATTTGAATGTCAGAGGCTGAAGGGTGACCTGATGGAGGTTTACAATGTTATGACAGGCATGGATAGAATAGCTTTTTGGAGTCTTTTTGCCAGGGTAGAAATGTCAATTACTAGGGGACTGAGGTTTGAGGTAAAAGGGGGAAAGTTTAAAAGGAGAGGTGAGGGGTAGTTTTTTTACACAGAGGGTGGTAACTGCCTGGAAACACTGCCAGAGGAGATGGTGGGGGTGGATACAATAACAACATTTAAGAGGTATCTTGATGGATACATGAATGGGCAGGTATTAGAGAGATATGGACCATGTGGAGGCGAAAGACTGTTAGTTTAGAAAGGCATCATGTGTTGGTACAGGCTTGATGGGCCAAGTGGCCTGTTTCTATGCTGTACTGCTTTTTGTTATAGAGCCATAGGGTCATACAGCACAGAAACAGACCCTTTGGCCCAGCTCATCCATGCTGACCGAGTTTCTCAAACTAAGCTAGTCTCATTTGCCTGCATTTTGCACATATCCCTCTAAACCTTACCTATTCATGTACCTGTCCAAAAGTCTTTTAGATGTTGTAACTGTACCTGCATCTACCACCGATTCTGGCAGCTAATTCCACATATAGAGTCATAGAGATGTACAGTATGGAAACAGACCCTTCGGTCCAACCTGACCATGCCGACCCCATATCCCACCTGCCAGCACCTGGCCCATATCCCTCCAAACCCTTTTTATTCATATACCCATCCAAATGCCTCTTAAATGTTGCAATTGTACCAGCCTCCACCACTTCCTTTGGCAGCTCATTCCATACACGTACCACCCTCTGTGTGAAAAAGATCCCCCTCAGATCTCTTTTAAATTTTTATCCTCTCACCTTAAAAATACTCCCCCTTGCTTTGAACTCCCCCACCCCAGGGAAAAGACCTTGATATTCACCCTATCCATACCCTTCATGATTTTATAGACTTCTATAAGGTCAGCCCTCAGCTTCCTACACTCCAGGGAAAAGGTGTTCACTTTGTTCTTTGTACAAAGGTTTACCAGACTGATTCCTGGAATGGCACAGTTGACGTAAGATGAGAGATTGGATTGGTTGGGACGATATTCACTGAAATTTAAAAGAATGAGGGGAAGGTTAATTGGAACCTTAAACATCGAAGAAGCCCAAACAGGGCGAACACAGGATGGCCGGGGAGTCTAGAAACTGAAGTCATGGTTTGAGGATGAGTGGCCTATTTGGGAATGAGATGAGGAGAAATGTCTTCACTCAGAGAGTCGGCAGCCTGTGGAAGTCTCTGCCACAGAAAGTGGTTCAGGCCAAAATATTGAATCTTTCAAGAAGGAGTTAAATAGTTCCTAGAGGGTAAAGTGATCAAAGAACATGAGGGGTAAAGTGGGAACAGGGGTCTGAATTGGATGATCATCCGTAATCATATTATAGTGCTGCAGAGTTGGACAGCTCGGTCCAACCTGTCCACGCTGACCAGATATCCCAAATTAATCTAGTCCCATTTGTCAGCACTTGGCCCATATCCCTCTAAATCCTTCCGATTCATATACCCATCCAGATGCCTTTTTAATGTTGCAATTGTACCAGCCTCCAACAATTCCTCTGGCAACTCATTTCATACACATATCACCTTTTGTGTGAAAACGTTGCCCCTTAGGTCCCTTTTAAATTTTACCCCTCACACCCTAAACCTATGCCATTTAGTTTTTGATTCCCCTACCTTTGGAGAAAGATCTTGTTTATTTACCCTATCCATAACCCTCATGATTTTATAAGCCTCTATACGGTCACCCCTCAGCCTCCACACTCCAGGGAAAACAGCCCCATTAAGGAACTGTACAGCAGGCTTGAAGGGCTGAATGGCCTGCTCCTGCTCATATTTCTATGTTTCTAATTCATTGGCATAAGATCAGTGGGCAGTCACCCATTTCAGACTAACAGAAACCCAAAGAAAAACATAACAAGAGGAAGGACCTGGAAAGTTGTCCTTTCACTGACCTTTGAGGAAGGGGAGATTGGAGCACAGGCTGGAAATTTGTATCCTTTTGATTTCTAACAGAGCTGAGGAACAGAGAGATCAAAATGTACAGATAGATAGATCTTAAAACTGGAAGCACAGATAAAAGAAGACAAATGAGAACCTTAGTTTAATAACCTGAAAGTAAAAGTCAGGGAGTGATGTCAGATTTCTGCACGACATGTTGTTAGCTCATATGCAGTTGTGATACCTTTTAGAGGAAGAATTTTAAACCATGGAAAAGAAATATCATAATTCACTGAAGTTAAACCTGGAATGAGCAGTGTCACATAGGAAGAGAAGGTTTGAAAAATTAAAAGAATCTTCACAGAACTGGAAAAAGCAAAGGAGGAAAAGTGACAGAGGTTTTCATTCTTGACTGGTTTTGAGAGGGTTAGTAGTGAAAGATTATGTTTGATTAGTGGGCAAAGTTATAAATGAAGGATTAACAATCCTTGGGGTCAGTGGTTAGCACTGCTGCCTCGGAGCTCCAGGTTCGATCCCACCCTCGGGTGACTGTCTGTGTGGAGTTTGCACATTCTCCCCGTGTCTGCGTGGGTTTCCTCTGGTTTCCTCCCACAATCCAAAGATGTGCAGGTTAGGGTGGTTTGGCCATGGAAAATATGTTGTTATGTGGATAGAGTAGGGGGGGGTCGGTCTGGGTCGGATGCAGTTTGGAGGGTCAGTGCAAAGTCGATGGGCCGAATGACTTGCTTCCACGCTGTAGGGATTCTGTGAATAGGAGTATGTGAGAAAAAGTGAAAGAATACTCTTCAGGTGGAGCATATTCCAACTTGGGCTGTGTATCTCATGTGATTACTTAGTTAGGACAATAACGTCATTTAAAGGGAACTGGATAAATATTTGAAAAGGACAAATATAAAACAATACATGGCAGGGAAATGGGATTAGAGTAGATAACTCCATTTGAAGTGCTAATATTGGCATTGATGTATTGTATTGATTAGTCTACTTTGCTGTAATTTCTATGATTCTATGCTGTGCTAATACATTATGTTAGTTGAGAGGGCCCTAATAGTAGGTAGGAATAGACAGACATAAAGCTGTACAAATAACACAGACATCAGAACTCTTTGCATTTATTAAAGTTCCTTATTCATTGCTGTATGTGGCCACGTCTGAGAGACAGAACCAACAACACAGAGTTAGTCCTCCCCAAATAACTTGCAGTTTTGCTCTATAAAAAACCCCCATTGACCAGTTTGAGATGATATAGCTGAAAACCTTCCTTTTAAGTGTGAATCTGTGGTGGTGCAGATATGGGGAACAATACAGCAAAGATGACTGGAAAGCATAACAGCAATAAAAAAGAGATGATAACCTCTTTGACATATTGCAGCAAGCTCTGAGTGAGATTGCAGTCTCAAGAAGCATGAGTCAATGCTCCTCAGTGGAATACTTGGCTTTAAGACATTACTTACTTTGAGAAGTTTTCAAATTGTGGTCCTGAAGATGGTCAAAAGCCTTTAACATAGAATTAAATGAATATTGAAAAGAGGAAGTCATAGTGACATGATAGGGAAGTGGAACTAATTGGATTGTTGTTTGAAAGAGCCAGTACAGATTTGAAGGGCCAAATGGCCTCCTTCTTTGTTTTACTGTTCTACAATTATATGATTCTAATTCTGAACTCTCACAGAACAAAGCCCTCTATGAAACCCAAAGGAAATGACACTTTGCCAAAATAAGATACGATCCAACAAGGTGTCTGTGGATTTGTACATCACTTCCTCTGTAAGTGGATCCATATCATCTGGAAGATATGCCTCTGCCTTTCTCTCCACACTAGTGTGCCCGAGGTAGTTTAAAAATGCATATCTTTCTCATTTGTAAGCAGACTGATCAGGATCTTAGAATCCCTACACTGTGGAAACATTCCATTCAGTGAAAGGAGCCCACACTGGCCCTCTGAAGAGTCCTCCACCCCAATGTTCCCTGTGGCCAATCCATCTGACCTGCACATCTTTGAACTGTGAAGGAAGCCAGAGCACCCGGAGGGAGAATGTGTAAATGCCATACAGACGGTCACCCAAGGCTGGGATTGAACTAGGGTCCCTGGTCCTGTGAGGCAGCAGAGTTAACCACTGTGCTGGCTGGGATCATTGGCTGTTCAATGCTCTTCAGATACTTCCAGGAGATGTCCACGAGGAATTTGCAGCTGCTTGATTCAATTTGCATTTCCCACTGTATCAAAGGCTAGAGCCACAGGACCACAAAAACAGCATGTATAGGCAAAGCAACATGTTTAATCAAAGCAGTGGGTTAGTGCCCGAATGGATTGGACCAGATTGAATTGACTCCACTTAAACTCCTTTCGAGTTTGGGTCAGTGCTCTTTGTTAACAGACCTTAGTAACAATGCAAGGGATGAGCACAGGCCAGAGACCAAAATCAAAAGCCTTTATTCATTTGACTCAGGGCTTCTTGAGACCGCAATTTTGCTCTGACAGCTTGCTAAAAATATGTCAAAAAGTTAACAACTTTTTTACTGTTTACAAATATTTTCATAACTTTGATTTCATTAGACATGCTGTCTCCCAGACTGATATGACAGCTGCTTCAATCCATCCACTATAAAAACATCAAACCTTTAAATAATACCATCGAAATGAATTTAATTGGTGGAAGCTGGATTCCTTCTCTAGATCACCCATAGTAATTATTAATAAGTAAGAGGTAAGTGAAAGAGTGAGTAAAAACAGAATAACTTCGCACATTTCTTCACTTTTCTACTTATTTGCCATCTCTCACAGTGCTGTGCTCAGTAAATTGGGGAAGTCAATTCTGGGGAATGGAGGCATTGTGCTGGAAGGCAGAGGGGCAATTATTGTGAAGGAGGTAAATGCAGCACATGGATGGGGGGTGGAAAGACTGCAGTGTTCTGGAGGATAGGGGTGACTCGAGGAAGGGGAGTCATTGATGTCACAACCACTCTGGCCTACATAGGGGTGGGGGGGTGGGGGCGGGGGAGGGGGCACAGTCCACAATGGTTGACATCACTAAGCTGTAGGGCAGGGACTAAGGGTAATGTTGGGAGATGAAGCCATAATTTACAGGAGTGTGGGGGATAATGTGGAAGCTCAGCACTGACAGGGAGTGTAAAGAAAAAAGAAAAAGAAAAGTTTGGGGGTGGGTCTCTCTTTGTTAGTAGGGTGCTCCAGTTTCCTCCCACTGTCCAAAGGTGTGCAGGTTAGGGTGGACTGGCCATGCTAAATTGCCCATAGTGTCCAGGGATGAGCAAGCAAGGTGGGTTAGCCACAGGAAAGGCAGGGTTACAGATACAGGGTAGGGGGTTGGTCTGGGTGGGTTGCATTTCAGATGGGGTGGTTGTTGTGGACTTAATGGGCTGAATGGCCTGCTTCCACACTGTAGGGGATCTATGATATGCATAAATATGTGTGTGATACTAATACTGTAGGTTCAATTCCCATCAACAGCAAAGGATACTATAAGGACTCTCCTCCTCAAGCTCTCCCTTTGCCTGAGGTATGGTGACCCTCAGGTTAAACCCCCAGCAGTCTAACGAGAGAGCAGCCCTACGGTCTGGTAAGACTATGGTCAGTTGAGTGAGGTTCCCTTCTCACTATGTGTGGGATGAAGGGCAGCCCCTTACTGACAGCTTTTGACTGGGTACGGGGTTGGGCTTTAAAATGTTGCAAGGGTCAGGAATCCCAGAGGTCTGAGTTTGAACTTGAATAATGTTATTGCACAGTAGTGCCCTCTGGCAAAATGGGAGAGTAGGGTGCCATTGAGGCATTGCTAATGAGTTGAGAAGTCTGATCAGGGCTTACAGAGAGGAAACACCCTATGAAACTTGCTAATATTGTCACATTGCTGATTTCTATGAGAGTTTTGATCAGAGTGGTGCTGGAAAAGCACAGCAGGTCAGGCAGCATCCGAGGAGCAAGAAAATCGATGTTTTGGGCAAAAGCCCTTCATCAGGGATAGAAGCACGGAGCCTTGGAGCCTCCAAGGTGGAAAGATAAACGGGGGAGGGGGGGAACTGGGGCTGGGGAGAAGGTAGCAAAGAGTACAATAGGTAAATGGGAGTGGGGATGGAGGTGATAGGTCAGAGAGGAGGGTGGAGTGGATAGATGGGAAGGGAGATTGGCAGGTAGGACAGGTCATGAGGACAGTGCTGAGCTGGAAGGTTGGAGCTGGGGTGAGGTGGGGGAGGGGAAATGAGGAAACTGGTGAAGTCCACAACTTTTTCAGAGGCGTTCTTGTAGATTCCCAGAACATTACCTAGGTGTCTGAATTAATTACCTGGCCAAATCACCTCTAGGCCTTCGCCTCCCCGTGCCCTCTCTTATATTTACCTCAGAGAACTCTCTGCCCTGTGTCATGTGACAGCCACCTGCCAGTTCCCTGTCCGGTCCTGCACTTCTTCCTGCAGTGTCTGTCTGGGGCCTGTGTTATCACAAGGGGCACTGCTCACTGTCCAACCTGCTCAGGCTCCCTTCCCGGTTAACTAGGAAATCCTTCGGATATGCAGATCCCAATGTGCTCACTTCCTCATGCTTCCCTTTTAGTTATTTTAAATCTCTTGTGGGATGTGGGTGCCACTGGCTGGGCCCAGCATTTATTGCACGTCCCTAATTGCCCATTGAGAAAGTGGTGGTGAGCTGTCTTCTTGAACCGCTGCAGTCCACCTGCTGTGGGTTGACCCACAATGCTCTTAGGGAGGGAATAACAGAATTCTGACCAAGCGACAATGACGGAACGGCAATATCATTTCAAATCAGGATGGTGAGTGACTCGGAGAGGAACTTGCAGGGGGTGGTGTTCCCATGTATCTCCTGCCCTTGTTCTTCTCGATGGGAGGTGGCTGTGGGTAATTAGCCTCGGACTAGGAAGGGCAGTGTGAATGAGAAGTAGCTCCGTGATAGTGTTTCGTGTTACTAGAAACTTTGTACACACCAGAATTCTGTACATGTTTGGGAAATATTCCTATCTGGATGTTCACCAACAGGAAACCCTGGATGAATCAGGATATAGAGAACCTGCCAAAAACCAGGCGTGAGGGCTTCAGATCAGGAGACCCTCTCAAATATAAGGAATCCAAGTATGACCTTTGCAGAGCCACAAAGACAACCAGGGACCAATACCAATCCAAACGAGAGACCCAGACAGACACCCGGCAACTATGGCAAGCACTGAATGACATCACAGGTTCGAAAAAGAGACAGTGCAAGATAGCAGACGATGACATATCCCTCCCAGATCATCTCAACGCTTTCTGTGCCCGCTTTGAACAGAATTTTAGCAGAGAGGTAACACTTTTTCTGACAAGTCCTGATGAATCTATCCCAACATCCATTGCATCATAGGTCAGATCAATTTTCCTTCGTGTGAATCCAAGGAAAGCCGATGGGACCAGATGGAGTACCAGGCCGTGCACTCAGAGCATGTGCAGATCAACTGGCAGAGGTCTTCTTGGACATCTTCAACCTCTCCCTGCAGTAGGCCACTATCCCTGCCTGCTTCAAGAGGGCCAACATCATCCCTGTGCCTAAGAAGACCCATGCAGCATGTCTCAATGACTACCGCCCAGTGGCCCTAACCTCGGTGGTCATGAAGTGCTTTAAAAGGCTGGTCATGGCATTAATCAAATCCAGCCTCCCACTTCTCTTGACCCACTCCAATTTGCCTATCAGACCAACAGATCCACCTCAGATGCCATATCACTTGCCCTTCACTCCTTCCTAGAACATCTGGAACCAAGAACAGCTATGTTAGAATCCTACTCATTGACTACAGTTCAGCCTTCAACACTATTATCCCCTCAAGACTGATTACTAAACTTAATGATCTCGGACTCAGCCCCACTCTCTGCAACTGGATCCTCAGTTTCCTGACCCACAGGCCACAATCAGTGAAGATTGGGGACAATATTTCATCCTTACTAACAATCAACACTGGATCCCCTCAGGGGTGCGTACTCAGCCCCCTACTGTACTCACTGTATACCCATGACTGTGTTGCCAAATACCAGCCTAATGCCATTTACAAGTTCGCTGATGACACCACCATAGTCGGTCGAATCTCAGATGGCAACAAAACAGACTACAGACAGGAGGTGAAAGACCTGGAAAAATGGTGCACTGAGAACAACCTAGCTCTCAATGCCGGCAAAACCAAGGAACTCATTACTGACTTTCGGCGGGATGTTACTCATGCCCCCCTACAAGTTAACAGCACAGAGGTGGAACGAGTGGAGAGTGTCAAGCTCCTGGGAGTGGTCATCCACAACAAGCTTTCTTGGACTCTTCATGTGGCCGCACTAGTTATAAAGGCCCAGCAACGTCTCTTCTTCCTCAGGCAACTGAGGAAATTTGCCATGACGGCAAATATCCTTGCCAATTCTTACAGGTGCGCCATCGAGAACATTCTGTCTGGATGTATCACTACCTGGAATGGCAACTGTACCATTCAAGATTGGAGACGGTTATAGAGAGTCGTGAACTCGGCCCAGACAATCACAAAGGCCAACCTCCCATCTATAGAATCCACCTAGCAGGCCTGCTGTCAAGGAAAGGCTGCCAGTATTCTCAAAGATCCATCCCACCCTGGCAAGTTTTTTCTACAATCTCTACCATCGGGGAGAAGGTACAGAAGCCTGAACACACACACCAGCCGGTTTCGTAACAGTTTCGACCCTACTGTGATTAGAATACGGAATAGAGTCACAAACTCTTAACATTCACCTGTACCTGTGTTTTTGTTTTTGCTGCTGTTTACCTGTTATTTACTATCTCTGCTACTCAATTACGTAGCAGAGAGTCGAGGAATAGGGAGAGAGAACAGTTAAATGGGTGGCTACAGGGATGGTGCAGGAGGGAGGGATTCCGGTATCTGGATAACTGGGGTTCTTTCTGGGGAAGGTGGGACCTCTATAAACAGGATGGTCTGCACCTGAACCTGAGGGGCACCAGTATCCTTGGGGGGAGGTTTGCTAGTGCTCTTGGGGGGGGGGGGGTTTAAACTAACTCTGCAGGGGCATGGGAACCTAGACTGCAGCTTTAGGGTGCAGGACCTGGAGTGTAGGGAGGTTAGGAACATGGCATCAATCTCAAAGGAGGGTGCCTGTAAACAGGAAGGTGGCTTGAAGTGTGTATACTTCAATGTGAGAAGTATACGAAATAAAGTAGGTGAACTTGCAGCGTGGGTTGGTACCTGGGATTTCGATGTTGTGGCTATTACGGAGACGTGGGTAGAACAGGGATAGGAATGGCTGTTGCAGGTTCCAGGGTTTAAATGTTTTAGTAGGGTCAGAGGTGGGGGTAAAAGAGGGGGAGGTGTGGCATTGCTTGTCAAAGATAGTATTACAGCGGTGGAAAGGACGATGGACGAAGACTCGCCATCTGAGGTAGTTTGGGCTGAGGTTAGAAATAGGAAAGGTGAGGTCACCCTGTTAGGAGTTTTCTACAGGCCTCCTAATAGTCCTAGAGACGTGGAAGAAAGGATTGCGAGGATGATTTAGGAGAAGAGTGAAAGTAATAGGGTGGTTGTTATGGGGGACTTTAACTTTCCAGATATTGACTGGGAAAGCTCTCGCTCGAGTACGTTAGATGGGTCGGTGTTTGTCCAATGTGTGCAGGAGGGTTTCCTGACACAATATGTAGACAGGCCAACAAGAGGTGAGGCCATACTGGATTTGGTTCTGGGTAGCGAACCAGGCCAGGTGTTAGAATTGGAGGTAGGTGAGCACTTTGGGGACAGTGACCACAATTCGGTGACTTTTACTCTAGTGATGGAGAGGGATAAGTGTGCACTGCAGGGCAAGAGTTATAGCTGGGGGGAGGGAAATTATGATGCAGTAAGGCATGACTTAGGATGCGTGGCTTGGAAAAGTAGGCTTCAAGGGAAGGGCGCAATCGATATGTGGAACTTGTTCAAGGAGCAACTATTGAGTGCCCTTGATAAATATGTACCTGTCAGGCAGGGAGGAAAGGTTCGTGTGAGGGAGCCGTGGTTTAATAAGGAATTGGAATCCCTTGTTAAAGGGAAGAGGGCGGCCTATGTAAAGATGAGGCGTGAAGGTTCAATTGGGGCGATTGAGAGTTATGAGGTAGCCAGGAAGGATCTGAAGAGAGAGCTAAGAGCAGCAAGGAGGGGACATGAAAAGTCCTTGGTTGGTAGGATTAGGGAAAACCCAAAGGCTTTCTATAGGTATGTCAGGAATAAAAGAATCACTAGGGTAGGAATAGGTCCAGTCAAGGATAGTAGTGGGAAGTTGCGTGTGGAGGCTGAAGAGTTTGGGGAGACACTTTTCGTCAGTATTCACTCAGGAACAGGACATTGTTGCCGATGTGAATATTGAGTCACAATTAATTAGAATGGATGGCTTTGAGGTATGTAGGGAAGAGGTGTTGGAAATTCTGGAAAGGGTGAAAATAGATAAGTCCCCTGGGCCTGATGGCATTTATCCTAGGATTCTCTGGGAAGCAAAGGAGGAGATTGCAGAGCCATTGGCCTTGATTTTTACGTCCTCGTTGTCTACAGGAATAGTGCCAGAAGACTGGAGGATAGCAAATGTGGTTCCCTTGTTCAAGAAGGGGAGTAGGGATAACCCTAGTAACTATAGGCCGGTGAGTCTCACTTCTGTTGTGGGCAAAGTCTTAGAGAGAATTGTAAGGGATAGGATTTATGAACATCTGGATAGGAATAATGTGATCAAGGATAGTCAGCATGGTTTTGTGAAGGGCAGGTCGTGCCTCACAAACCTTATTGAATTCTTTGAGAAGGTGACTAAGGAGGTGGACAAGGGTAAAGCGGTAGATATGGTGTACATGGATTTTAGCAAGGCGTTTGATAAGGTTTCTCATGGTAGGCTACTGCAAAAAATACGGAGGTATGGCATTGAGGGTGAGTTTGAGGTTTGGATTAGGAATTGGCTGGCTGGAAGAAGACAGAGGGTAGTTGTTGATGGTAAAGGTTCGTCTTGGAGTGCAGTTACTAGCGGTGTTCCGTAAGAATCTGTTTTGGGACCATTGCTGTTTGTCATTTTTATAAATGACCTGGAGGAGGGGCTTGAAGGCTGGATGAGTAAGTTTGCGGATGATACGAAAGTCGGTGGAGTTGTTGACAGTGAGGAAGGATGTGGCAGGTTACAGCAGGATATAGATAAGCTGCAGAGCTGGGCAGAAAGATGGCAAATGGAGTTCAATGTAGCTAAGTGTGAAGTGATTCACTTTGGTAAGAGTAACAAGAAGATGGGTACTGGGCTAATGGTCGGATACTTGGTAGTGTGGATGAGCAGAGAGATCTTGGTGTCCATATACACAGATCTCTGAAAGTTGCCACCCAGGTAAATAGTGCTGTGAAGGAGGCATATGGCGTACTGGCTTTTATTGGTAGAGGAATTGAGTTCCAGAGTCCTGAGGTCATGCTGCAGTTGTATAAGACTCTGGTGCGGCCGCATCTGGAATATTGTGTGCAGTTTTGGTCGCCATACTATAGGAAGGATGTGGAGGCACTGGAACCGGTGCAGAGGAGGTTTACCAGGATGTTGCCTGGTATGGGAGGAAGATCATATGAGGAGAGGCTGAGGCACTTGGGGCTGTGTTCATTGGAGAAAAGAAGATTTAGGGGTGACTTGATAGAGGTGTACAAGATGATTCGGGGTTTAGATAGGGTTGACCATGAGAACCTTTGTCCACGTATGGAGTCAGCTATTACAAGGGGGCATAGCTTTAAATTTTAAATTAAGGGGTGGTAGGTATAGGACAGATGTTAGGGGTAGATTCTTTACTCAGTGAGTCGTGAGTTCATGGAATGCCCTGCCAGTAGCAGTGGTGGACTCTCCCTCTTTATGGGCATTTAAACGGGCATTGGATAGGCATATGGAGGATAGTGGGCTAGTGTAGGTTAGGTGGGCTTGGATCGGCGCAACATCAAGGGCCAAAGGGCCTGTACTGCGCTGTATTTTTCTATGTTCTATGTTCTATGTTCCACGTGGTCTGCCTGTATTGCTCGCAAGACAAAGCTTTTCACTGTGTCTTGGTACACGTGAGAATAAATTCAATTCATTCATTCTTTCCTATGTTAGATCACTCACATGCACATACACACACACATATAACCCCTTGGGGTGAATTTGCATTAGCAGAATTGTATTTGCAGATACATTCTGTTTTGTTCAAAACGCACTCAATCTGCAGGCCAAGTGGTTGTGGGGTGCTGTCTGAGGATCTTTGCTGAATTTCTGCAGTGCTTCTAGTAGCTGGTACACACTACTGCTACTGAGTGGCGGAGGTGGAGAGAGTGAATGCTTGTAGATAAGGTCCCAAAGCTGCTTTGTCCTGGATGGTGTCAAGCTTCTTGATTGATGCTGGGACTGCAGCCATCCAGGCAAGTGAAGAGTATTCAATCACACTCCTGACTTGTACCTTGTACCTTCAAGGAGTCAAGAGGAGAGTTAATTGCTGCTGTATACCTCATCTTTGACCTGCTCTTATAGCAGTTATGTGGTGAGTCCAGCTAAGTTTCTGGACAGTGGTAACCCTCAGGATATTGATAGTGGGAGATTCAGTGGTGGTGACAGCATTGAATGTCAAGGGGCGGTGGTTAGATTGTCTCTTATTGGAGATAGCCGTCACCTGGCATTCGTGTGGAATGAATTACTTCCATTTTTCAGCCCAAGCCTGGATATTGTCCAAATCTTGTTGTATTTGGACATGGACTGCTTCAGTATCTGAGGGGTGGTGAATTGGTCTGAACATTCTTATTAACATTATGCACTCCACAGTTTGGTTAGCCGAACAATCGCTGATTATGTTTAACTGATTCAGAGGCGTTCTTGTAGATGTATTACAACTGGCCATTCCATCCAGCTCTGTCCACGTCTGCAGCAAATGGGAAAACTGCACCAGAAGTCAAACAAAGTTCCCTGCCTGTGCACCTAGACTGAAGACAAACCCTGCCCAATATTCATTTCAACCATATTTGCTTAAGAGAAGTTAGAAATTTCTTTCATTTGATCTGTACATCAATGTACGTTGGCAATAAGCAGGTGGCTGCCAGGACAAAAATCTGTCAGCGTTCCCGATCTGCCTTTGTTCAATGTCTATTTATCTTGACTCAGGTTTGAGCAGGTGCTTTCAGCTCGACATGTTGGCACCAGTTCATTTAATTCCTGCAGCTTTCATCGAATCCAAACAAAAGCTCCTATTATTTTGTAAGTTAAGTGCTTCGTTTTGCAGTTCTAAAGTGAGGAAATATAAACCTGGGATCAGGCAAATCTTTTATTTCCAAAATGAAGACCCCCTACTTGCCCAGAGGCCTTGATTTTCCCAGCCCTGACATGGTGAATGGGGAAGTAGGAGAAAGGTAAGGAGTGAGCAGTGGGACAGCTGTTGGAAAGGTTCCTCGAGACTGAGGAGCTTTCCCAGAGCTCGAGTGAAAAATCCATCAGATACGCCCTCCACCCATCCCGTCTCTCATCTGTACCCTGCTTCCTTTCCTTGTCCCACACAGGTTGAGCCAATGGAGAGCTTACATGTTGAAATGCCCTCAGTCTGTTAGAGGAGGTGATGGTCTAGTGGCATAATTGCTGAACTGTTGATCCAGGTAATATTCTACGGACCTGTCTTCAAATCTTACTATGGAAGATTGTGGAATTTCTCCTCAATAAAAATCTGGAATTATGAGTCTATTGATGACCATTAATCCATTGTAAAGGGGGAAATCCCCATCTAGTTCATTAATAGCCTTTATAGATGGAATCTGCTGTTCTGACTTGGTCTGGCTTATATCTGACATCTAACTACCTTCTGGATAATTAAGGATGGGCAATAAATGCTGAGGCAGCCAATAATAGCCATATCCTGTGAATTAATTTTTAAAAACGGTCTGCAGAGCATACTATTCTTGAACTGCAGGCTCAGTTTGGACATCACTCAGGCTTGCATTTTGTCCTGTTATCTGGGTCCTGAAGACTACGGTGAAATCCAGCCCAAAGTATTTCTGACGTTTACAGTTCACGTCCAATTTCTGTACTTGGCAACTTCACTGCGCTTTATCTTGACTACTACACTTTAACTGAAACTTTGATTTGGAGGAAATACAATATGGCTTTGCAAGAATGATAGCTGGACCTCCATGGGCGAGGTTATGAGGAGAGATTTGACAAGTTCGACCTATTTTCTCGAGAATTTAGAATGTTAAGGGGTAATATAAGTAATGTGTTCAAGATATTAACAGGAAAAGTCAAGGTTCAGAAAGATAAACTGTTTCCACGGGCTGGGGATTCTAGAACTGGGTGAGGTGGAGGGTTTGGGAAGCATTGTCTCCAAATTAAGGAGAGATCATTCAGGAGAGCATTTCTACACACAAAGGGTGGTCGGTGTTGAACTGTCTTCCACAAATGGTAATAGGTGCTGGATCAGTTGTTAATTTTACACGTGAGAGCGATAATGTTTTTGTTAAGCAAGAGTATTAAGGGATATGGGCCAAAGGCAGACTGATGGAGTTCAATCACAGTTAAACCGCAAACTCATTGAATGGCAGAACAGTTTTGAGGGGCTGAATGGCCTACTTCAGTTCCTATGTTTATATGTTTCCTGGAATTCCTTCTGCACTTTTGTAACTTTATTTTGGGTAGATGATACTGTCTGTCAGAAGCTAGGGCAGTGAGGACTCTCCCTGAGAAGTGTGCAATAATTGTGAAGAGATAATGAGGGAGGGTCTCAGTATTTGTGAGGACAACATATTTGAATTATATAATTTTAGGTTAAGTGTTTATGGATAAAAAGCCTCATAGGATAGTCAGTTAATCCCTCCCTAATAGTGTTGTGGGTTTGTGTTTCAGCACAAGGACTATAGTGGTTCAGGAAGGCAGCTCACCAGCACCTTCTCAAGGGCAATTAGGGATGAGTAATAAATGTGGGCCCAGTCAGCTACACCCCCAGCTCCCAAGAGAACAAAAATGAAGATCTAGGAACATTTCTGTGGTTACGTCCAGACTCACATGTCCATGTGGGGTGGCACGTGTTGTCTACTGACAAACCTGAAGCTTTCCATGAACATTGGGCATCACAGAAGCTGGAGGGCATCAGCAGTACCTCTTAAACTCCCCTCCACTACCCCCTCATTATTCATTGACACTGATGGTGGGTTAAAGATTTGGGGGCACATGGTTATGATGTCCCAAATTGGGAGTAAATCTGAATCTGAATAAAGGTTCGCTTCTAGTCTCCTCCTTCACCAACTGGCTATCGTTAATACAAGGGGAGTGCTGTGTGAGGATTTGTATCGACCTTCCTATGCAGGGAGCCACTCCTTTCGATGGTGATATGTCGACATGCTCTCTGCATTGCAATCTTTACTCCAGAAAGACTTCAAAACTCGAAGGAGTTGCTAAGCTGCCAATGTCGGGACAAATGAATGGGGGAAGGTAAGAATCTGAAGTTGGTAGGGAGCAATCGGAGGTTGCAGTGAAAAAGAGGAGTGGGGGCATTGAAGGATCGAAACACGAGTAAGAACTTTTCCATTGAGAAATTGGTCTGGGAGCTGGTGTAGTTCAGACAGCCAGTGGGTGGATGGGATTTGGCGCACTAGGATTTTTAAAAGTTTATTCACGGGATGAGGACATCACTGACTGGGCCAGCATTTATGGCCCAGAGGGCAATTAAGAATCAACCACATTGCTCTGGATCTGGAGTCACATGTAGGCCAGACTGGGTCCTTCCCGACAGGCCATTAGTGAACCAGATGGGGTTATTCCCACAATCAACAATGGATTCCCAGTCATCATTAGACTCTTCCTTCGAGACTTTACTGAGTTCAAAACACATCACCTTCTGTTGCAGGATTTCAATCCAGTTCCCCAGATCATTATCTGGGTCTCTGGATTAATAGTTTAGTGATAATGCCACTAAGCCATTGCCTCCCCAGGGCAGGGATTAAAGGTAAAGACCTGAGAGAGAGAACTGATGGTGGCTTAACCTGAGGGTCACCATGCCTCAGGTGAGGGGAGAGGTTGAATTCTTTGGGGTATCCTCAGCTGGTGTGGGAATTGACCCCAGGCTGTAGGGTATTACTCTGCACCACAAACAATGCTGTCCAGCTAACTGACCCCCTCAGCCGTGGGCTACAGAGCATTTGATAAGCACATGTGGGTGCAGAGTAGAAGAAGGGAAGTGAATGTTAGAACAATCAAAACAGAATGGTGGAGTTTTCAGCAGCAAATGGGCTACATTAGGGGCAGAGGCAACAATGATAGAGGTAGACGGTCTTGGGAATGAAGAGGAAATGGGGGTCAGAAAATCAGTTCAGGGTCAATTAGAACATCAAGGTTGCAAACGCCACCAGGAATCTCAGAAACCCATTTAATAAAGACAGACTTTGACTGATTCAGTCACAGTCAATCAGGGTCCTGTTTCTTGTAATCAGCAGCTATAAGGATGATGGCAAGCTGAGCAAGTACACTGCAGCTTTTTTTCGATTAGATCTGGAAAGCTGCAAAGCCTCATACCTGTGAAGAAATCATTCCTTCCTCCTGCTCTCCCCTCACCAATATTCTGCTTGGAGCTGAAACCCCCTGATGGTAAAATTGTTCCTGATAAGCTCCCTGTTGAGATAAGTTTGATGTTTTGCAATCAAAGGTCAATGTTAAGAGTTTGCTTTCATTGCAGTCATATCATTAACTTTGGGGCGGCACGGTGGCTCAGTGGTTAGCACTGCTGCCGCACAGCACCAGGGACCCAGGTTCAATTCCTGCCTCGGGCAACTGTCTGCGTGGAGTTTGCACATTATCCCCGTGTTTGCGTGGGTTTCCTCCCACAGTCCAAGGATGTGCAGGTTCGGTGAATTGCCCGTAGTGTTAGGTGCATTAGTTAGGGGAATGGGTCTGGGTGGGTTGCTCTTCGGAGGATTGGTGTGGACTTGTTGGGCCGAAGGGCCTGTTTCCACACTGTCGGTAATCTAAAAAAAAACTTGGATTCGGGATTTGCTATTGATAAGAATCATTCCGACTCTAGGTATTGGCATGAGGAGCAAATTGGTGATCTGAAGCTTTAGGTGCCAATAAGTTGCCCAGAAACAATTAACCCTGTGGCTAACTAACACTCTGTATCGATTTGGAATGGAGATCTTACCTTCCTTACCATAATGACCCATTCTTCCCTCTGAAATATTGGGTTGAATTTTCCCAGTCCCTGAGCGAAAGGGGCATTGGCGGGACAGTTAGGGAAAGCATAGGAGGTCAGCAGTAACAAGATTCCATTTTCCAACCAAGCTCCTCATTAGCAAACAAGAGGCCTTTGTATACGTATTAACACATCATGGTGTGTAATGTGCAAGAGTGCCTTTCTGTGGGCAGAGAGGCTATCACTTTAGTTCACTGCCAGATTGCCATTCCTTACATTTAGCATGAACTTATTGGCTAGGAGAAAGTGAGGATTGCAGATGCTGGAGATCAGAGTCGAGATTGTGGTGCTGGAAAAGCACAGCAGATCAGGCAGCATTCAAGGAGCAGGAGAATCAACAATTCGGGCATAAGCCCCTTCATCGGGAATTTCAGGCTTATGCCTGAAACGTCGATGCTCCTGCTCCTCAGATGCTGCTTGATCCACTGTGCTTTTCCAGCATCATATCCTCGACTCTGAACTTATGGCTGTGTGACACATATTTGGATTTCAGGAATTCCTACAGTGTGGAAAGAGGCCATTTGGCCCATTGAATCTCCGGAGCAGAGGAAATGAGGGATTAACAGCAATGTCTGAGGATGAAGATGAGGATGCAGATCAGGTCACTGCTGTGGAGGCAACATCCAAGATGGTGTGACAAAGAACTCAGGAAGTCAAATGGAACCTAATCAAAACCCATGTTCCTTTAATCATGTAACTTCCTGTGGGTTATATGACAAGCAGTCCTTATTTAATGCAAATTACATGGGGACCTAGTTATTTTGGCAGTTCTTGACTTTTTTAATTGCTTAATAAATGTTTCATTATCCATTTTGTTATACTCTAGATATCTTCAGCTAATCCCACTTTCAATTATCTGCACATGACATGTCCATAAGACAATACGATTGTAAGGTGCAGGAATCGAGGTAGGCCATTCAGCCCATCGAGTCAGCTCCAACATTCAGAGATTGTGGCTGATCTGATAATCCTCAACTTGACTTTCCTACCTTTACCATAACATGCACTTACTGACTGAACTATCTGTCTATGTCATCCTTGAACATTATTAACAACCCAGCGTTGACAGCCCTCTGTGATAGAGGTTCCCACAGATTAACTAGCTTCTGTGTAGAAATTTCATCCCACTTCTATACGACCCCTTATCCTGAGCTTATACCCTCTGCTCCTCGACTCCCCTTCAAGGGGCAATATCAGCTCCACATTGACCCTGTCATGCCCTGATGAATCTAATGTGCTTCATCAAGATTGCCTCTTCTTTCTGACTCGTTAATAGACGGTTCCTCTATTTGTGGGATCAATCGAGTGAACCTTTTTTGGATGGCCTCCAATGCCCCAGTCTATCTTTCCCTGGGTAAGGGGCCCAAAACTGTCCACAGTTTTCCAGCTGTGGCCTAGTGTAGCTTTCGCAAATCTTCTTTTATACTCCATTCCCTTCAAAATCAAGGCCAACATTCCATTTGCCTTCCCTATTACCTGCTGAACTTGGATGTTAACTTTTTGTGATTTCATGCTTCTTCAGAACTGACTGTAGCTAGGAAAAGGTTGGTATATATGCTGAAGATGGGGTGGGGGAGGGGGAGGAGTAAACAATAAGTGATTGAACCCAGAGAGAAAAAACGGAAGAACAAGTAATGGTCAGCCTGGGGGTATCAAGAGCTGCTAATGGGGACCATTGATGGCTGACAATAAGTTGATTGTGGTAGCAGCCCCTATAATGACAAGGCCTGGATTTCTGCAGTTTTTCTCCGTTTACATAACACTCAGATCCTCGATTCTTCTTGCCAAAGTGCATTATCTCACATTCAGCTCATTGTTTCTAAAGTCCCAGTGGTTTTCAACCAGGATGGAACAAGACAGTGTCATGGAGATCAATCTTCCATTCCTGGAGACTCCAGGCCAATCCTAACAGATTGGCAACTGTCCCTGATTCCCCAGTATTCCAATCTCCAATGCTGTCCCCTCCAGACAAGGAAATTAACTTGGATTCCCCTCCATTGATCCTGCAAGACCAGCTGAGTATTTACAGCATTTCATTTTTTTTCATCATGTTTTCCTGTTCAGATTAGAACAGGAGCCAGCCACACCTGTATCTACATAACACTTTTGACATAAATTTTGAGTTTAATGAAAGCGATCATGTTACTCTAATATGAAATGCATTGACCCAGTTCAGATTAAATCAAATTCAACATTCCTGTCTGGGTGGAAAAACCTACTGAACCTGACCAATGATCAGAACGACTCACAAGCAAAGTTTTTGTTGATGAGCTTTTGACATTTCAATTTGGTTCTTTCAAAGTTGGAATCATTGCTGGGTTTTTTAAAAAGAGATTTTACATGCTTTTTTCATGGAATGTGGGCATCGTTGTATGGGGCAGCATTTATTGCCCGCCCCTAGTTGCCCCTTGAGAAGGTGGGGGTGAGCTGCCTTCTTGAACCGCTGCAGTCCACAATGTCATAAGGGAAGGAATTTCAAGATTTGGCCCAGCGACACTGAAGGAACAGCGATATGTTTATGAGTCAAGATAGTGAGTGGCTTGAAGTGGAATGTGCAGGCTTTGGTGTTCCCATATATCATCTGTCCTTGTGCTTCTAGATGTAAATGGTCATGGATGTTGTAGGTGCTGCCTGAGGAGTTGTGGTGAATTTCTGCAGTGCATCTTGTAGATAGTTCACACTGCAGCTACTGACTGTCAGTGGTAGAGGGAGTGGGTGTTTGTGGATGTGGTGCCAATCAAATAGGCTGCTTTGTCCTGAATGGTGTTAAGTTTCATTTAAAACAGAACACTGTAAAACAGACACTTTAAAGCAGTTCCACACTCTATATTGAATTCAAGCTGTGAATTTTGCTTCATGTTATTCCTGCCAGTGTCCCACCCCTGAACCACAGACTGCAGCCTATTCTTTGCTGCTCCCAATGTCACTTTAAAAGTAACTATTTGAAGATTTATGCCAATTTGCTTGTCACCCTGATTTTAAGCCCAAAGTCTACTAGATACAGATTACAGGCCTCCAGAGAATCTTGAAATCAAACAGGAATTCCTTCACAAGCAAGTAACTTTACTTAAAGTCAACTCAGTACAGAATTCACTTTGCACGCTGATTCACCCAGGCAAAACTCCTCTTGATGGTTGATGAAGTGGGAGCAAAGGATCATAATTGATTAGTGCTTCTTCAGAATATATTAACCATCAGGAGCCATTACTAGTAAAGTAAGCATTGTTTGCTTTTCAAATTTGTGATGTTTTAATTGCTGTTTGCATTCTGGCAGGATCCTGGAGACGGGGAAGCAAAATACAAATAAAAAGGAAGGTGCGTTGTAAAAGACTGATCAAGAATGGGAGCTCCAGGCATTGATTTGGGGCATTGTATCCTCCCCACGGTGAACCAGCTGGTGAGATTGAGCCACAGTGTGTAGACGATGGGGGAATCAGACACTATGTATTGCAGTGTATTAGTGTGCCATGTTGTCTGTTGGTTAGTAAGTCAGACTCTGCGGTCTTGCACTTAAACTCACTGCAGTCTCCGGTGGTTCACAATGCTTTACAGGCTAGATTCCTGCTCACTGATTTTATTAATTATTAACTGCAAACTGGCTTATTAGAGAGACTGATATTAGACTGTGTCTCTCTTCAATGTTTCGTATTGGTGGTCGCAATTATTGTTCTTTGCAAAACGGCCCCATGTAAACATTTCCAGAAGAATCTCTGCGGAAAAGTAAGGTAAGGCATTTTAAGAATACCTTGTCCTTGATGTTAATCAGGACAATTTCACATGTTTCCAATGCACTCTAGAAAGGGGAAAAACTGTCAACAGAGTTTCCAATATTTGTCCCCCATTGCTCCACTGACTGAAGTTACTCTGGAAATGTTGGAGGGATGGTTGCGAACTAAGCATTTCCCCAGATGTGGGGCTAGTGAGAAATGTCTTTGGTGCCTTCCCACGTACAATGTTTCCTGACAGTTCAATGTATTCTTCAGATCTGCCCGGTGGCAGTGAGCAGGTTAAACCACAACAAATCAAAGTCTGTAAAACCTTACTGACCCATATGTAATATTTATTTTACTTGATTTTGATCCGAATTACAACTGACACATTGGAAGAAGGCCTTGAGTGAAACACTCAGCGATAGCCCCAGGCAATACCACCATGTATGTTGCATTCCATATAATAAAACCATATTAAATATTAACAGCAATATATGAAAACTTAATGGGCTTGAGTTTTATTATATGGCAGCACTCACACTACTAATTAAACAGAATGTTAAAGCACCACTATTTGTGTGGCTGGAAGTTTCCACTTAAAAAAGACATATATATGTACAGGTATCTTATAGCTTGACAGTACTCCACCTCACAATCCCTGGAAAATGAAATCTCTGGTCCTTCTTGGTAAACAGTGATATTAATTCATAATCTTGAATATTGCCTAATTTCTACCAAAGAGCATATCATTTTTTGGATGAGATTATTTTAACATGTTGTAAAAGCCATCATTCTTATGGTCTGAATTGATACATGTTGACAACCAACTGTTTTCTAATTCATTTACAGGATGTGGGAACTACTGGGACTGGGTTAGTACTTGGACCTATCCCTAACTGCCCCAGAGAAGGTGGGAGTGAGCTGTCTTTTTGAAGCACTGGTAACCATGAAATGGAACTACACCCACAATGCTGTTAGGGAAGGTGTTCCAAGAATTTGACCCAGAAACATTGAAAGAACAGCATGATATTTCTAAATCAGGATGGTGTGTAGCTCAGAGAGCAACTTGCAGGAGATGGTATTTCCATGTCTCTCCTGCCTGTGTCCTTCCAGATGGTAGTGGCTGTGGGATTGGAAGGTGCTGCTTAAGGATAATAAAGGACATTGGAAACCTGCAGGGTTTAATTTCTGCAGGATTCTGACCTTCTCCATCACAATGGACAAAATATTTGATAAACTAGTGGGACTAGTGAATGCAAACAGATCACCAGGACACAATGGCCTGTATCCAAGGGTTTGTAGGAAATGACTGCAGAGGTACTGAATGTTTGGTCAAAATGTTCCAGAATATTTAACAATTTACTGGATTTTTGGGAGGGTTTCAGCTGTTAATCAGCTCTTCTGGTTGAAAAGGGGAGGGAGACAGAAAGCTGAAAACTATAGACCAGTTAGTCTAACATCTAGAGAATCCATTTGCTGCTTGGGAAATGCAAGAGTTTAATTATGAGGAAGAAATAGCAAAACATTTGGAAAGTCCAATGTGTTTAACAGAGACAACATGGTTTTGTGAAGGGAAATCATGCTTGAAAATTTACTGGATTGCTTTGAGGATATAACAAGCAGGGTTAATAAAGGGGAACTAGTAGATATAGTGCTTTGGGATTTCCAGAAAACATTCAATAAGGTGCCACATAAAAGATGATAGAACAATAGTAGCTCATGGTATCAGGGGTAATATATTAGTATGGTTTGAGGATTGGTTAACACACAAAAGGCAGAGAATTGGGGCTGATGGGTCTTTTACACGTTAACTAGAGTTAACTACCATCGTACAATAAGGATCAGTCCTTGGGTCTCAGTTATTTACTATCTATGCTAATAATATGGGGGAGGGGAAATTTGCTGCTGATACAAAAATGGGTAGGAGGACCTGTTGTGGTGACAATCTGAAAGGGGATATAGATGGGTGACTGCGTGGACAAAAGCTTGTCAGATGGAATTTAATGGAGGGAAGTGTGAGGTAACACATTTTTGTAGGAAGAATTAAAGGCAGACTATTACTTAAATGGAGAGAGACTCCAGTAAAGTGTAGTGCAAAGGGATGTGAGTGTTCTTGTGAGTGAAACACCAAATGCAGCATATAGGTACCTCAAGTACTTAAGAAGGCAAATGGAAAGTTGGGCTTTATTGCTAAGGGATTGAGTTTAGAGACAGGGACGTGTTGTACAGGTATTCATGAGGCTACACCTGAAGTACAGTATGCAGTTTTAGTTCTGATGTTGCAGAAAAGATAGACTGGCTTTTGAGGCAGTTCAAAACAGACTCACTGGCTGTTTCCTTGGATGAAGGGTTGACTTATCCATTTTCCATGTCCTTTATCCATTACAATTTGTAAGAGTGAAGGGTGATCATATTGAAACATGCAAGTTTCTAAAGGGGCTTGACAGTGTAGATGTTGAGAAGATGTTTAACAAAGGGATAAAGTAACAGAATAATAAGTAACAAGCATCGTAACAGAATAAAATTGAGATGTGAAGGAATTTAACCTATCCGAGGGAATGCTCTCCGCCAGAGAGGGCTAGATGACTGACAGTATTGAAAGAGATTTTATTGGTAGAATTTTGAAATATTGATGAGTTGAGGGTTATGAGAACCTGACACAAAAGAGGAGTTGAGACCTGGGGCAGATCAGCCGTGACCATGCACAATTGGAGGGGCCTGGCTTGATGGGCCGAATATCCTGCATCTATTTTTTATTCTCTGTATTCACTTTTCTTATTCAGCAGAAAATATCTCACTATGTGACAGGTACATCATATTGGGAAATTGATGCAACACCATTTGTTCTGAACATTAATCACTATTTTTCTCTGAAATCACCTGTTTTTATTTAAGGGTGAGGGTAAGACTGATTGGACCATTTATTGCCCATCCCTTATTGCCCAGAGGGCAGTTTATAAACAGACACCTTGCTGTGGGTCTGGAGTCACATGGAGGCCAGACCAGGTAAGATGGCCATTTCATTTAAACTCCCTACAGTGTGGAAGTATACATTTGGCCCATCAAGACCACACTGACCTTCCAAAGAGCATTTCACCCAAACCCATCCTATCCCTGCATATCCCTGGACACTATGGGGAATTTACCATGGCCAATCCACCTAATCTGCACATCTTTGGACTGTGGAAAGAAACTGGAGCACCTGGAGGAAACCTGCACAGACATGGGGAGAACATGCAAACTCCACACAGACAGTCACCCGAGGATTGAATCGATCCCCTGTCCCTGGTACTGTGAGGCAGCAGTGCTAACCACTGAGCCGCGGTACCACCAAGGATGTTAGTGAACGAACACTGGTTTCATTGTCTTCATTCCAGATTTTTGTACAACTCAAGTCCCACCAATTGCCATGATGGGATTTAAACCCTGGCCCCCAGAACAGTACCTGAGTCACTGGTTAATAGTCTAGCTATAAGACAACTACATCATCTGTATATCACAATATGACCATTGTTTAAAGAATTCAGAGTTTGCTCAGAAATCCGAAAGTCTCAATGAATGCCAGTCATTGTCCTTGTTACAGAAAGATTCCTATATCCTGGGCATAACTGATCCAGCAGGGGTGGGTTTCCAAAGCACTGCAGGAATGGGGCTGCTGCTGAGATACATAGGAGGAGTGGAGATTGGGAACATAAATGTTCCTCATGCAGTGGGCCTGAAGCATATGGCAGTGTTAATGCTGCATCATATAAAAGCCACAATTTTAAAAGATTCTTTTAAATGTGCCAGCCTCATAATTGGGGAACATGCATCTAAGATTGGTGTGCATGATAATTTGTTTTAAAGAAAGCAGATTTGAGGAAACTATGAGTGTCCAGAGTAAGCTACATCAAATTTATTAAAGCTACCTGGATATACTATCTGTTCTTCAGAGGTGGATGGTACTGGGAAAACAAACATTTATTCTTCATCCACGGTCTCTCAGAGAAGATAATATTAAGTCAACTTTCATGATGCTCCCTCAATGGAGTTAGGTCGAGGATTCTTTTAGATGGGGACACCAGATGGGAGACTCAATTATAATGGGTTGATGGGTGATTGAAAGCTTTCATCTTGCACTCATGAGGGCAATTTGCAAGAATACTCATTCAAGGTGAAAATCCACATCAATACTACATGAGAGGACCATGCTGACTAGTTCACAAATGGACTCTGATTGGTAGAAGAGCTGCCATGGAGACTGCACCCAATAAATCTGAATGGAAGTTAATTTGCTTAAGTCTTAAACCTACTCTGATTGGTCATGGCATTGTCCTTAGAAATTAACTCGCAAATTGAGCTCTTCTGTTGAGTTGAAAGAGGGTAATGTGTGTACAAAGAACAGGGTCCTCCGTGTTAATCAATGTTGATTCCAGTACACTCAAGTGTACTCACTGTGAACTCAACTGACAATCCTAAAGTTAGTGTCAGCATCATAGTTTGTAGACTTAGGATTTGCCAGCAAATATTGTCCAGTATCCCATCGAATGTTGGAGACAGTGTTGCAGGTTTTGCAAGTATGGGGAAACTGGGGACAGTCAGTCCTTTGGTTTCTGCCAACAGCTGAATGGACATACCAGAACATAGAACATAGAACATAGAAAAGTACAACACAGAACAGGCCCTTTGGCCCACGATTTTGTGCCGAGGATTAATCCTAATGTAAAATAAAATAACTTAACCTACGCACCCCTCAATTCACTGCTATCCATGTGCATGTCCAGAAGTCGCTTAAATGTCCCCAATGACTCTGCTTCCATCACCACCTCTGGCAATTCATTCCATGCATTCACAACTTTCTGCGTAAAGAACCTATCTCTGACGTCTCCTCTATACCTTCCTCCTAATATCTGAAATCTATGACCCCCTTGTGTCAGTCAATTCTGCCCTGGGGAAAAGTCTCTGACTATTGACTCTATCCATGCCTCTCATTAGCTTGTATACCTCGATCAGGTCACCTCTCTTCCTCCTTCTCTCCAAAGAGAAAAGTCTGAGCTTAGTCAACCTTTCTTCATAAGGCAAGCCCTCCAGTCTAGGCAGCATCCTGGCAAACCTTCTTTGCACCCTCTCCAAAGCCTCTCCAATCTTTCCTATAATAGGCCGACCAGAACTGGACACAATATTCCAAGTATGGTCTCACCAGGGACTTGTAGAGCTGCAGCACAACCTCACGGCTCTTTCGATACCCCTGTTAATGAAAGCCAAAACACCATATGCTTTCTGAACAACCCTATCCACTTGGGTGGCAACTTTGAGGGATCTATGTACTTGCACACCCAGATCCCTCTGTTCCTCCACACTGCCAAGAATCCTGTCTTAAATCCTATATTCAGCATTCAAGGTCGACCTTCCAAAATGCATCATCTCGCATTTATCCAGGTTGAACTCCATCTGCCATTTCTCAGCCCAGCTCTGCATCCTGTCTATGTCGCGCTGCAGCCTGCAGTAGCCCTCGATACTATCAATGGCACCTCCAACTTTTGAATCATCTGCAAATTTACTAAACCACCCTCAACCTCCTCATTCAAGTCATTGATAAAAACTACAAAGAGCTGAGGCCCAAGAACAGAGCCCTGCGGGACCCCACTCAACACTGACCTCCAGGCAGAATACTTTCCATCTACAAACACTCTCTGCCTTCTATCAGCCAGCCAATTCCGAATCCAGAGAGCCAAATCTCCCTGTATCCCATTCTTCCTGACTTTATGAATGAGCCTACCATGGGGAACCTTATCAAATGCCTTGCTGAAGTCCATAGACACCACACCCACTGCTCGACCTTCCTCAACCTGTCTTGTCAACTCCTCAAAGAACTCAATAAGATGTGTGAGGCATGACCTGCCCCTCACAAAGCCATGCTGACTGCCTTTAATCACTCTATGCTTTGCCAAATAGTCCTAAATCCTATCCCTCAGAATTCTTTCCAAAACTTTGCTGACCACAGACATAAGACTGACTGGTCTGTAATTGCCAGAGATTTTCCTATTACCCTTCTTGAAAAGAGGAGCAACATTCGACTCCTTCCAATCCTCCAGTGTGACTCCCATGGAGAGTGAGGAAGCAAAGATCTTCGCCAGTGGCTTAGCACCCTCCTTTCTTACTTCCCGGAGCAGCCTAAGATAAATCTGGTCTGGCCCTGGGGACTAATCAATCTTAATGTTTGCCAAAATTTCCAGCACATCAACTTCATCAATCTTGATCTGGTCAAGACTGTATCCCAGCTCCTCAAAGTTCCCATTCACAACAAGGTCCCTTTCCTTAGTGAAAACCGAAGCAAAAAACTCATTTAGGACTTCCCCTATCTGCTCAGACTCCACGCACAAGTTCCCCCTGCTATCCCTGATCAGCCCTACCTTCTCCCTGATCATTCTCTTATTCCTCACATATGAGTAAAACGCCTTTGGGTTCTCCCTAATCCTTCCTGCCAAGCCTTTTCGTGCTCCCTCCTGGCTCTCCTCAATCCATTTATGAGCTCCTTTCTACCAAGCCTGTAATCCTCTAAAGCTGTGCTAGATCCTTGCTTCCTCCACCTTACGTAAGCTGCCTTCTTCCTTTTGACGAGAAGCTCCTCTGATCTCGTCATCCAAGGTTCCTTAACTTAACCCCTTCTTACCTGTCTCAGAGGAACAAATTTGTGCATCACTCGCAACAATTGCTCCTTAAACAGTCTCCACATGTCTGATGTGCCCTTTCTGTGGAACAATTACTCCCAGTCTGTACTTCCCAACTCCTGTCTGATAGCATCATAATTTCCTTTTCCCAATTAAATATCTTCCCTCGATAACTGCTCCTTTCCCTCTCTAAGGCTATGGTAAATGTGAGGCAGTTGTGATCACTGTTGCCAAAGTGTTCTTTCAACGTGAGATCTGACACCTGTCCTGCCTCGTTGCTGAACACCAAATCCAAAATGGCCACTCCCCTCGTCAGCCTATCTACATACTGAGTAAGGAAACCCTCCTGAACACACCAGACAAATATAGCTCCAATGAAACCATCTACACTAAGGAGGTTGCAGTCAGTGTTGGGAAAGTTGAAATCACCCATAACAATAACCCTGCTGCATCTGTATTTTTTCAAAATCTGCCAACCTATGGGTTCTTCAATCTCTCTACTGCTATTAGGTGGTTTGTAGAAAACCCCCAATGCGGTGGCCGTTCCCTTGCTGTCCCTAACTCCCACCCATACTGACTCAATAGACAAACCTTCCTCAACAACCTTCGTTCCTGTAGCTGTGGTGTACTCTCTGATTAGTAATGCTGCACCCCCTTCTCTTTTTTCACCTTCCCTGTTCTTTTTAAATGTTCTAAAACCTGGACCATCAAGCAACCGTCCCTGCCCCTGTGAAACCCACATCTCCGTTATGGCCACAACATCATCGTCCCAAGTACTGATCCATGCTCTAAGCTCATCACTCTTATTTCGGACACTCTTTGTGTTAAAGCAGGCACACTTTAACCCATTCCTTTGTTTCATCACGTGAGAAACCTTCCCAATAGATTCCCTACATCCTGTCACTGCCCCATCTACAACGGCCCTCCTCTCAGATATGTGGCTCTGATTCCAACCCTCTGCCAAACTAGATCTCACCCACTTAAAACCTTCCCGGCAGCGCTCGTTTCTCTCTGCCCTCTCTCCTTGCTGCTCTGTTCAAACTAATGTTTTTTACTCAACTTCCCAGCAGTCCTCCACTCCTCCCTCGCATCTCTCAGCAAAATACTGTTTGATTTGATCTGCCAGTCTTTGGGACTTACAACCTACATACCTGGCATCACACTGGCACTGAAACTCATATACCACATTACTCATTTGTGCAAAACATCCTTCTGCTTTGGCAGGAGCATTGTTAATGGCGGACACAACTGATGTTGCTACTGCAGTGTAGCAGCACGAAACAGCGAGCTTCACTACATACTCAAACATTTGAGAGACCCTACCCTTCCAGAACAATCAGAGATAGGTCCAATTCAGTAAAGTAGCTGGCAGCCATTCACTGGTCCACCTCATATTGTGACCAAATGGAGCCAATGGGCCTGGTTTAGGTTCTACACAAAGGCAGTAGTCACAGGTACAGGGGCATGGCCATAGCCAACGGTCAGTCACGGAGCTCAGTCATGTCTAGGGGCTGCTCATTGAAGCTGGTCAGAGGTTTGGGGCAAAAATAGTCCTTCGGGGTGCATCTACTGATCTTTGAGGAAGGTGTAAGGGTTCCTACAGGGACAATGGGGGCGGGGGGGGGGGGGAGGTTACTGTCCAAAGAAGTGGAGGAGTCAAAGCTGGTGTAGGAGGTGAAGCAGAGGCGTGTGTGGAGGTGGGATCAAGAACCGTGATGGGAATCAGTCTCAAGGTGGATGGGAGGCAAGTGGACCAGCAGTACAGGCCACAGTTATTACAGGAAGGAGTGTTATTGCCAGTAACCACCGCCGTGGCCTTCCCAGGTAGGGGCTATAGAGGACCACAGTGAGCACCACTATCGTGTAATATCAGGACCTAGGGGCTGGGAGGCCAGTTAGAAGCAAAGTTCAGTGTGGCAGATCTCCATGTCAGGAGGATGGGGGAGATGGATTGTCAGGCTAGTGTGAAGTAAACGTCAGTGACCAGATGGAGCCCATTCCAAACAATATTCACCAAGAGATCTATTCCCTACCATGACTCACTGTTCTAAATTCAAAATGCAACCAGAAAATGGCTGGGACAGTGTCCATTGTGGGCAGAGTCAGTGTCAGTTTGATAGGAAAAAGCATGTATCTGCCTCTGTTGGACATAAGAATGTTGAACGGTCACATACATGATGTAAGCATTTGCAAAGTCCTGCTACATTCCATTCACTATCGTTAGCTGTAACTCTGGTATGTCGGATGGATCAGTTTTTGTCCAATGTGTACAGGAGGGTTTCCTGACAAGAGGGGGCCGACAAGAGGGCCAACAAGAGGGGAGGCCCCACTGGATCTGGTGCTTGAGAATGAAGCAGGCCAGGTGTTTGATTTAGGTGCAGGTGAGCACTTTGGAGAAAGTGACCATAATTCAGTTGCGTTTAGTTTAGCGATGGAAAGGGACAGGTACATGCCACAGGTCAAGAGTTATCGATGGGGCAAGGGCAATTATAATGCAATTAGGCAAGAATTAGGATGCATTGAATGGGTTAGCAAAAATGCAGTCAATGGAAATGTGGAGCTGCTTTAAGGAACAGATATTGCATGTCCTTAATAGGTGTGTCAGGTAGGGAGGAAGTGATAAGGGAAGGGAACCGTGGTTTACGAAAGAAATTGCATCTCTTGTTAAGCAGAAGAAGAAGGCTTATGTGTTGATGAGGCAAGATGGTTCAGATGAGGTGATGGAGAGTTATAGGTCAGCTACGAAGGATTTAAAGAGAGAGTTAAGAAGAGCAAAGAGAGGACACGAGCAGTCTTTAGCAAATAGAATAAAGGAGAACCCTAAAGCTTTCTATAGGTATGTGAGGAATAAAAGGATGACTAGGATAGGCATAGGGCCAGTCAAAGACAGAAGTGGGAAATTGAGTGTGGACCCTGTGGAAATCGGAGAGGTGCTAAATGAACATTTCTCATTGGTTTTCACTCGGGAAAAGGAGAATATTGTAGAGGAGAAGAATGAGGTATCAGATATCAGACTAGAAAGGATCGAGGTTAGTTATGAACAGGTGTTATCAATTCTAGAAGGAGTGAAAGTAGACAAGTCCCCTGGGGCAGATGGGATTTATCCGAGGATTCTCTAGGAAGCGAGGGAGGAGATAGCAGAGCCTTTGGCTTTGATATTTGAGTCATCATTATCTCCAGGTTTAGTACCAGAGGACTGGAGGATTGTAAATGTTGTGCCCTTGTTCAAGAAGGGCAGCAGAGATGACCCAGGTAATTATAGATCAGTGATGCTTACTTCTGATGTAGGAAAGGTTTTGGAAAGGATTATAAGAGATAAGATTTACAATCATCTAGCAAGCAACAATTTGATTTCAGATGGTCAACATGGCTTCGTCAAGGGCAGGTCATGTCTCACAAACCTCATTGAGTTTTTTGAGAAGGTGATCAAGCATGTAGATGAGGGTAGGGCAGTTGACGTGGTATACATGGACTTCAGTAAAGCCTCTGATAAAGTTCCACATGGTAGGCTGTTGGAGAAAATGCAGAGGCATGGAATTGAGGGAGATTTAGCAGTATGAATTCGAAACTGGCTTTCTGAAAGAAGGCAGCGAGTGGTGGTTGATGGAAAATATTCAGCCTGGAGTCCGGTTACTAGTGGTGTGTCACAAGGATCTGTTTTGGGACCACTGCTGTTTGTCATTTTTATAAATGACTTAGATGCAGGTATAGGTGGATGGATTAGTAAATTGCAGACAACACTAAAGTTGGTGAAGTAGTGGACAGTTTGGAAGAATGTTACAGGTTGCAGGGGGACTTGGATAAACTGCAGAATTGGGTGGAGAGGTGGCAAATGGAGTTCAATGCAGCTAAATGTGAGGTGATGCACTTTGGGAAGCATAACAGGAAGGCAGAGTACTGGGTCAATGGAAAGATTCTTGGTAGTGTGGATATGCAGAGGGATCTTGGAGTCCATGTACGTAGATTCCTGAAAGTTTCCACCCAGGTCGATAGTGCTGTTAAGGCAACATACGGTGTTAGGTTTCATTCATTAGGATTGCGTTCTGGAGTCGCAATATCATGCTGCAACTATACAAAATGCTAGTGCGGCCACACTTGGAATATTGTGTACAGTTCTGGTCGCCATATTTCGGGAAGGATGTGGAAGCATTGGAAAAGGTGCAGAGGAGATTTACCAGGATATTGCCTGGTCTGGAGGGAAGGTCTTATGAGGAAAGGCTGAGAGACTTGGATCTGTTCTCATTAGAAAGAAGAAGGCTAGGAGGGGATTTGGTAGAGACATACAAGATGATCAGAGGATTAGATAGGGTAGACAGTGAAAGTCTTTTTCCTAGGATGATGACTTCAGCTTGTACAAGGGGGCATAACTACAAATTGAGGGGTGATAGATTTAAGACAGACATCAGAGGCAGGTTCTTTATGCAGGGAGTGCTAAGGGTGTGGAATGCCCTACCTGCTAATGTAATCAACTCAGCCACATTAGGGAGATTTAAACAATCCTTGGATAAGCACATGGATGATTTTGGGATAGTGTAAGGGGATGAGCTGAGAATAGTTCACAGGTCAGCACAACATTGAGGGCCGAAGGAACTGTTCTGCGCTGTATTTGTCTATGTTCTAAGTTCTATTACTTCACCCATTTGCAATGCAGGCAGAGTGTGAACATACTTTAACTTCAAATGCTGTTCAAAGACAATGTACACCATGTCACTGGTATTTGAAAATGTAACATTGCAAAGTTAATAAATTAATTGTTAAAGTTCACGTCAATAATTTAAAAAGAGGCGAATGCTGGCTAAAAGTGTTTCCTTGTGTGTCATGAAAGCCTGATGGTGGACTCTACCGAATACAATGAAAACATGAATGATTTATGTGGTTGTGGGATGGGAAGGAGGTTGGTGTGAAGCACCCCCTTATTTAATATAATGTGTTGGGTACTCAGCCAGTGTGGAACCTTCACCAAGTAGATGAATATGTTATAACTATGAGCGGTGGTAGAGCAGACAATAGAGCTGCTGAAGATGTGATCTAACTGCTTGGACTGTTTGAGATGGGCCCTCTAGTATGGTCCGGCCGATTGAGATATGTCATCCTGTCATGCTGTGCTCTGCACAAATGGAGCAAGCCACAAGATGACGTGATGGATGCTGTGGAACCGAGAAAATGGGAGCAGTCTTCTTCTGAGAGGAATAAGGACACTGGGGGAAGAAGCTCTCCAAGTCCATGACTCAACTTGGGTCCATTGCATGCTACAAGTCAGACAATCTGATCAACATGGTTTCAGGAGATGACAGCTGGGTGCACGAAGATGAACAGAAAGTGGTAGGACAGGTAGACTGTGTAATCAAACAGCAACTAGGGTAAAAGAATGGAGTTGTATGTGTGAGATAGTGTCAGCCATTAGCTGCATGGCCTTGTGGATACTGTACCATTACACTGCTGGCAAGTGGCAACAGTGGATTGCCAACACTTGTTCCAGTGCACAGCAGCCTTTTGAAGATTGTGCAGACACAAGAGCTGTCTGTTTTTGGCAGACATCCGCTGAGAGAATAATTGTTCTGGGAACAGCACGTGGTTAGACTTAGCTGGAATTGGATGAGAGGGATGTCAGAGGGGCAAGGTAGGTAGTTAATGAGGTGAGTTTGACAGTGAGAAATCCCACTGGGCCTTATGGTGATAATCCCTCCAAAAGAAAACTGGACACAACTCACACTTAGCTTAAAAAGCATAAGATTTAACCCCAAGATCCTGATTTGGATTGGAATGGCCACTTCATTATGAAGTAAGTTGAAAATCGTAGTGTCATCAGCAAACAGCCTTTCTCTTCTGTGTCATTTACAGGTTTCACATGACATTTCCCATTCTCACTGTGGTACAGACTGAAAGTGTAACACAGACGTGCAACAGTCACATTGGCTGCATTGTGGGAGCAAACGTTTTAATGCTGAATAAAATTTTGAAAGCTGGTTGCTAACTTTTTAAAAAAAATTAACCTGTGTTTTCCTCCTTTCAGTGTAATCTGTACTTGAAAAGATTAAGCTTGTTTTCACATTGCCTAATTTTCCATTATCTTCCTTTCTCCTTCTCCAACCTTTCTGAGCATTTGAACCAATCAGATTCAGTTGGCAGATGGGACAACATGTGACCATGATGGACATTTGTGTTTGGCATTGACTCAAACTGAAGAGGGTTGCTCAAAAATATCAGGCATGGGTGAACTTCTGTTTCTATGGGTTACACTGAGGTCTCTTGTTTACCACCAAGTCCAACAAGTAGGAAATTTTCTTCATTGCTTCAGTGACGGGATTGGGTAAACCATTTAATACTTTGCCAAAATAACCTTTGGACCCACATTGCGAGTAATCACTCTTGGGAAAGGAGTGGATGCCCACAAGAGGGAGAGTAGAAACTTGGTGACTGACAAGTCAACGTGAGTAAGAGATATGGACTTATTCTTGGTTTGCTGATGTGAAAGCACTTCTGCCCTCAAAAGTTCAACAGCAGCTCCTTTTTGTTGTTGCCTGTTCCTATGACCCAGCGAATGTGTCTTTGCATTGTGGCGTGAATAAGGATAATGTCACCATAGTCCCAGTACTCTCCCATTAGGCTGATGGTGGTTTAACCTAAGGGTCACTACACCTCAGGCACGGGGTAAGGTTGAAAAGGAAAGTCCTTCACAGTAACCTCAGCCAGTGAGAGAATCAAACCAATAGTGATGGCATCACTCTGCATTACTAACCAACCCGCATAGAGTCATATACTGATAGAGGTGTGCACTCATAAAGGAATGTAGTCACAGAGGTGTGCACACTGGGAGGTGTAAGCTGGAGGAGTTACCAATCATCCCATTTGCATTAAAATGTCTGAGCAGTAATGCATGGAAATAAGAAAATCCATATTGGATCAATTGCCATTTGTAAGAATGCCTCTAAACTCAGTGTGAGTTTCTAGTGAGTCAAACTTTATTTCTAAACTGAATGCAACCTGCTTTATCTCTCAAATTTGCATATCATAAACCAGATAGTCGTAGAGTCCAACAGCACGGAGACAGGCCCTTTGGCCCAAACTGATCCATGCTGACCAAAATGTCCATCCACCTTAACCCCATTTCCCTACAATTGGCCCAGATCCTTCTAATTCTTGCCTATCTACGTATTTGTCCAAATGCCTTTTAAATGTTGTTAATGTATCCACTAACAACCACTTCCACTGGCAGCTCATTCCATATGCATACCCACCCTCTGTGTAAAAATGTTGCCCCTCAGGTTCCCTTTTACTCTTTCCCCTCTAACCTTAAACTGATGCCCTGTAGTCCTCAATTCCCCAACCCTGGAAAAAGTTCTGAGTGCATTCACCCTATCCATGCCTCTCATGAACTTATACACTTCTATAAGACCCCAGCCCCCTCTCAGTCTCCTATGCTTGAAAGAAAAAAGTCCTAGAGATTTGAACAATTTTTGTTCTGTCTCAAACTTCTGCACTTAATGACCTAAGGGAAAATATTTGCATATGTGATTTAGTGCAAAATCATAAACATATTCTCTATGCACGATATAACTAACATGCGGAGCAAAATGTCCCCAAGTTATCAAAACCAGTTTTTCTGCTCACTCTTTGATGTGGAAATATTCACATAAACCGAACAATACTTCATACAACAACAGAACCTTATATTTATATAGTGCCTTTAACAAACAAAATATTTCAAACTCACATTACTAGCTAAAATTGAGAATGAGGCAAAGGATTGCACAATGTGACGAAGAGCTTGGTCAAAGAAGTTGCTTTTAGTTGGCATCTTAAGAGGAGTGACAGGGAGACAAAGATTTGACAGATTGGATCCCTGAACCTAAGGCACATTAATTGTACAATAAAGGGAGTGGGGGACTGACAACAGCAACAATGGAGTCATGATGTGGAGGTGTTGGTGTTGGACTGTGGTGGACAAAGTTAAAAATGACACAACACCAGGTGAAAGTCCAATAGGTTTATTTGGAAGCACTAGCTTTCGGAGCGCTGCTCCTTCATCAGGTGGTTGTCACAACCATCTGATGAAGGTGCAGTGCTCAGAAAGCTAGTGCTTCCAAATAAACCTGTTGGACTATAACCTGGTGTTGTGTCATTTTTAACCTAGCAACAATGTAGGAACACTGATTTATTACATGAGGAAAACTTTTCTTTTACAGTAAGCTGTTGGGATCTGCAATGCACTTCCTGAAAGGGTGGTAGAAGTTGATTCAAAGAGAATTTACTATAGACAAACATAAAAATATATAACAGAGGAGTGGGGAAAGAGCACAGGAGGGGGATTAATTGGTTTGATTTCCCAAAAAGCCAGCAAAGGGCCAGATGTTTTCCCTCTGTAATGAATCATTCTATGCTTCTGTGATTGTCTTAGCTGTAGGGCTGCAGGAGATTACAGAGATGTAGAGGGAAGAGGCCTTGAAATGTGAGAGAATGAGAATATCATCATTGAATCCATGGACTTGACTGGGAACCAAAGTAGATCATGGGTGTGATTAGTCATTGGAACATAGAGCAAAATAACAGACTGAAATTTGGGCATTTTAAGGACGGTGGAAAATGGGAGATCGGGAAGGGAGCATTGGAATAGTCACGTTTAGAGAAAGCAAAATCATGGATTAGACTTCAAGTAGCAAGTGAATTTAAGCAAGGATGGAGATAGATGATATTATGGCAATGGAAGGGTTTGATCTTGACCGTGGAGACAATATGGGGTCAGAAGTGTAGCTCAGCACCATAAACAAGACCCGATGTTTGCAGATAGTCTGGCTCAACAGTTAACAATTGCCAAGGTGAGGGGACAACTCTGGCAGATACCCTGCAGGGTATTACCTCCTGTTTATACAAAAGCATACTGAAATATACCATTTATTCCATGCCAAAATCACACTTGGATGTTAGCTATGTGAAAGAAAATTGAATTGCAGGGTACTTTAATTTTCTAAACGTACAAAACCTGAGTCTTCCCAATCTTTTACTGAAGGCAAGGGAAGAATGCAAACGGTGGGTTAGCTTTTGGGGTGCAGAGATAGTGTCCCTATCCCTGGAACAGGAGGTCTGGGTTCAAATCACACCTGCTCCAGAGGTGTGTAATAACATCTCGGAACACGCAGATTAGAATGATGGATTAATTCCACTGGAGGTTACCTCAAATGTGTAAGTGAATCGATTCCTGCTCATTTACTGTAACCTGATCTTAATCCTGAGGTTCCTCCCTGTTTATGATGAATATAGAATAATGAGCTAACGGTGAGGAAGGGGATCACAATGCAGCAGGAACATCAGCAATTATAGACAAGGTTTTGAGGTGAGCGACAGAATAGGCTGTGCACAAGGAAAATAATCTTACCTAAACGGGTAGAATGAACAATGATGTAATTTAAGAAGTTTAGAAGTAATATTCCAGACTTAAGTGATTAAAGACTTAACAACAATCTACATTTGCTCAATAATTTGCATCAGTTGTATGACACTTTGATCTTTTACTTAAATTCTGTGTCCTATGACCCTGCCCCATGAGCTGCCTGATGAAGGAGCAGCACTCCAAAAACTAGTGTCTCCAAACAATCCTGTTGGACTATAACCTGGTGTTGTGTGATTTTTAACTTTGTCTACCCCAGTCCTACACTGGCTCCTCCACATCTCAGTTATTACTGAGGAAGAGGGAAACGTTCCCAACCCAGAACAGGCCACATCTCACTCGAAGAGAGACCTGAATATTTTTCAAAGCGGATTTAAACCACGAACTATTGGACAACTGGATGAAGCAAACTGGACTTTCTGCTTGGAATGGAGGAAGCATCGAGGACTCATTGATCCTAATGCAGCATTCAGGTGAATATTGAGAATCACTCTTTAATGCGAAGCATCTGCCTGAAGTTGGATCTTTCCAGACAGGTCTTGATGTGTCAGTGCCAGTGAATGGCTGGTACACATGGAACCTCTGTTGTGCTTGGGAACCCTGATGTGATTTGAGTGGAACCCACTGAGTGGACCTGCATGTGGAACCTGAATGTCAAACTTGTGGTCAATGAAGAGACTGCAGGATGGTGCACAGAAGACCAATTGCTCTGCTTTTAGGAGCTTGATTTCCAATGACCATCAGGGGTATAACTATTCACCCATCCCCTGTCAATCCTTTCATGACTCACCACCACCTCCATCCTCCCTAATCCTTGCCCTCGCCATTCCTTCCCTCCCTCACTCTACTGCTCAAATGGCCCCCATTGAAAATTGCCTACCGCCCTCTATCTACCTTGACAACTGCTTGCATCTACCACTCCCTCCACTGTCTATCATCTGCCACTACCCACCCGCCCAACAGCCACCACCTTCCCCTCCTCAGCTAGCCTGCCCTCTCCCTCCTTCCCTCCCCTACCCAGCACTTCCCCTCCTCCCACCCCAATGGCAATCAGCTGCCCTCCCTTCCCCTACAGCCTCCAGTGGCCATTGCGCTCCGCACTTTCCATGGTGTGCCCACTGTCTCCCTCCTCCACCATTGACCATCAATGCCCCTAGCTCTTGGCCATTGCCTCCCCCACTGCCATTGGCTATCACCACCTCCTGCCCTCCCTGCACTCTGCCAGCCAGGCTCTGTGGGGGATCCAGTAGATTTCTTCTCTCCCAGTATCCAGGATGCATTTGCCCATCAGAGTTATTTGCCCGCCTTTAACTCCATAATTCCAAATAAATCCATCCTTAAATTCTGAGACCCAGGTCTTAGCTCATCTTCAAGCAATGGTCAGGAAAGCACAACATTGTCTCTACTTCCTCCGAAGGGTAAAGAAGTTTGGAATGTCACAAGGACTCTTACCAATTTTTACAGATGTACCATAGCAAGCAATCTATCTGGATGCATCACAGCATGGAATGGCATCTTCTCTTCCCAAGGTCAAACGACACTACAGAGAGTTGTGAACACAGCCCAGTCCATCACCCAAACCAGCCTCCCATCTATTGACTCCATCTACACTTCCCACTGCCTCGGGAAAGCAACAACATCATCAAAGACTCATACCAACCCAGTTCTACTCTCTTTTACCCTCTTCCATCTAGTGGAACATGTAAAAGTTGTATAGACATACAAACACATTCAAGCACCGCTTCTTCCCCACTGTTATTAGACTTCTGAACAGATCTCTCAAATTTTAACTTTAATGTTGATCTCGCACCATTGTATTTCTCACTCTGTTTTGTTACTCTACTGTACTTTGTATTGTATGATCTGCCTGTACTGCACACAAAACAGAACTTCTCACTGTACCCAGGTACATGTGGCAATAATAAATCAAATCAGCGTTGGCCTCGTTTTATGTTGAGTCCTATATTCCAAACTGGACCTAGTGACGGAAAGCAGGGCATTCTCTGTGTTCCATGTAAACTTCAAACAGACAAAGCACTCGATAACTTTCACTAATGTTCTCACCGTGGGGACAAATTCTATTGCCCTTGTTCTGCTAAGTAGCATTAGCACAATGCTAACACTATTTAGTGACTTGTAAGCCATGTACCGATTTCTACTCTGGAGGGGCATCCCTAACAGTATTAGTGACCTTTGCCATAGAAACTCACTTTAAAGAAAAAGATAATTGATTTCTTTCAATTGACTTGTGTCTGGGGAAGAAAATAACCCTTCAAATCTGCTGTGCTGGCAAAATGATGTAATTTCTGCATGTTAAGAGTCTGCTGGAAATGATTTTGATTGAACGTCTGAATACAAATTCAATGCCATGGTTCTGATCCTCTTGAATAAATTGCTGCTTTCTCGGACAATGGGGGGAGGCCAGCATGCATCACCCAACCACCCCTCAGTCACCCTGAGAAGGTGATGAGCTTCCCTCCTACTTGAACCGCTGCAATCCTTGTGACAAAATCGCTCCCAGAATCTTTGAGAGACATTCTGCTTAGAATCACCCTTTTGCACTGTGATCAGCCTAACCACATATCAAAGCACATCTAGGGAACATATTGTACATTCACTCAGCATGAGCTAGTCCACTCCCCACTGCAGGAGGATTTAATAGAAGGAAAATGTTGTCTGCAGCACACCCGAAACACAAAATGACAATACGTTTTGTCAATGTTTTGTGCAGTTCAGCTGTCTGTGGAGCATATGTGGGCATTGTGTGTGTTGGAATGGGTAGCTATGATGTGGAGATGCTGGTGTTGGATTAGGGTGGACAAAGTCGAAAATCATGTGACACCAGGTTCAGAGCGCTGCTCCTTTGTCAAGTGAGGTCCCACTTCATCTGATGAAGGAACATTATTCTGAAAACTTGTGATTTCAAATAAACCTGTTGGACACATAACCTGATGTCATGTGATTTCTGACTGTAGAATGGATATCAATGGATCATTGTAAATCAGAATGATTTGATATCTGAGAATTGTGTAGAACAGGGCTTCCCAAAAAGGGGGTCAGGATTCCAAGGGGACTAGCAACATGAAATTCTGAGATGGTGAACTCTGAGGAGGTGACAGTTATCCTGGAGTACCAACTGAGTTATATCTGCTTTGTTCCTGCTCTCCCACTGTTCCCTCCCACATTCAAGCCCTCAGCTAGAGATCATGGCAATTGAAATGGGTCCAAAACATTCAGGAAGCGCTCTGTTACCAAAGTGCAGCAGCACTAAGTCCCTTCTCTGGTCACCACATAATTATAAAACAATCCTAAATGCAGTTTGCTGTCCATCATTGAGGGATGTTTATGGATTGGCAGGTGTTTGTAAATCCTCAGCAGCAAATCACTGGGGAGAGAAAAGCATGAAATAACCCTCTTTCTTTTGACACTTTGAAATCTGATGTCTGAAGTGTGACGGATGTATATTACCCAAAAGGCTTCTTTATTGAGATTGGCACGTTGTAAGTGGCTCAGCTTCATGAGCACAGAGGCAGAAGATGTTTACCTTTCAGTTGAGTTGAATTTCTTCCCAGGCTTGCTCAGTTCAGCAATGGAGTAGCTCACAAAGTGAACGTATGGCATTGGTCAGTTTCACCTTCCATCTCGGCTCCTGTGTACTTCTTTGAGGTTTTTATTCATTGCATCTGGTTCCTGGTGATGGAATACTTTAATCTTGCTCGCTAGCTTCTCACCTCGACCAGTAGTTGGAATTTAGTCCTGTCCATGGAGTTTGGTTTCCGTTTCTGGCCAGTATCAGAACCAGTTCATTAAAAAGCTCAATCACAAATCATCGATAAACTGTTGGAACGTGTTGCTCCAGTCTAGATGAGAAACTGACAGCAGAGATAGAACATAACATCGAAGATACACACTTCTGAAGTCTGTATCCCAGATATACACATGACCTTTTCCTGGTAAGCTATTGTACCAGCAATAGTGTATTACCTGCATTATTTTAGAAAACACAAAATAAAAGGCAGTTTAAATCCCTTGGTGTAGATTTAATGTATGGACTTCAATAATGATTTACAGTCCCTGTCAGAAATAATTTGCGTTCACTGTCCAAATACAGTGGATCTTGCTTGAATCAGACGACTGTATCTACAAACATGTACCTTCCACAGTATCATTGTGCATAGATTATCGGCTCGCTCTCAATCCCAGAAGGTGAATATTGCCAGGATTTCCCCGGTCGTAACTAATCCCTGTAAACTTGTCAACAAGTTTCCATGTGTCTGCACTATCCAGTAGACTAGTAACCAGCAGAGACTTATTACACTGTCGTTGAGAGGCATTGTGCAATTAAACAGTATTATGGGCCACATTCGCCCCTCTGCACTAACAAATTGAAGCACAGACATTGGTCTACTGATGAGGAAAGCCTGAGTTTGTGCTAATGGATAGAAACCAAAGTATCCATGCTTGGCCTTCCACACTTGCAAGATTAAATGAAAAAAGCTCATATTTGCTAAGGGCTGCACAGCTGCACAGAAATATGGAGCTAATAAACGGAGGTCGGTATATTACTCACAGCAGGCTGCTATGCCAGTGGTGCAGAACTTGAATCAGGTTTAAACAATTCTGCACAGCAGAGCTGGAAGTGAATGGAGTATCATGGTGTTAGTGAGATAGTGTGGGCTCCTCAGCCAGTACCAGCAGTGACCAAACCACATCAGCCTGGGAGATCTCTGCAGAATACTCTCATCACACAGAGCTGAGCTGTGCATCAACAGCTGTGCAGCATAAACATCATTGGTACATATTTACAGTATGGCAAACATTAGTTTCTTTACTAACTCCTTTACCTGATTAGCTGAGCCAAAAGACTTCCTGGGATCAATTTGGTATCATTTTGGATGAAGGAAGTTTCCTTGATACCACATCAGAGGACAGAAGACAGGATGTGATTTATCGAGTGAATTATACAGAGCTCCTACCATGTATGGAAGTGACATTGCAGTCTGTGTGGTGTTACTGACTCAGTGTTCTTTCTTACAGCGCTTTAATGTTGTCCACGTCATTTGTGATTTTTGCCCTGGTTCTTCCGATAATGTTTTCCCTGGCCATTCCTACAGCTGTGTTGCAGAATGACAGGCCAGTTGGATTGAAAAGACTGAGCAGTGCTGGGTATCACAGTTGGTGAGTGTTCCACGTGCAGGAGCTGGTGCAGGATAACGTACATGTGATCGGAAGCTGCCATTTCATTACTGGCAGTGTGCACCAGCCCATACCACCCCTGGAGACCAGCTCCCCGTGGAATCCTGCAAAGCACACTCAGCAATTCCTTTACAGATCCGAAGAACTTTTCGTCATGGGTCTGCCGAATGGTTTGTCCAGGTAGAGTCGAATAACCTCTTCAACACCTGCTTGGATCTTACACATCAAAAGCCCTGGAGTGCTCCCATTGCCATGATGTCAGGAGCAGTCTCAGTACATTCCAGTTATCCATTTGATTCATTCTGGGCATTTGAGCGTCACTTGCTAGGGGTCAGCATTTGGTGAATTGGCTGCACTAAATTACCCATAGTGTTAGGTGCAGGGGTAAATATAGGGGAATGAGTCGGGGTAGGTTACTCTTCAGAGGGTCAGTGTGGACTTGTTGGGCCGAAGAGCCTGTTTCCATACAGTAGGGAATCTAATCTCTCAAATTTTCAATTTAATGTTGATCTCGCTCTTTGTATACCTTCTCTACTGCTGTACCTCACTCTGTTGTATTGCCCTAATACACTTTGTACAGTATGATATGCCTGTACTGCAGGCAAAACAAAACTTTTCACTGTCTGTAGGTACACGTGATGTGACAACAATAAATCAAACCAAACGTTCCTGTGCTTTGACTGCTCAGTCTGAGCTTGTTTCATATGATGCCAAGTCCCAACCTGAAACGTTCCAGTCTCCTACAAGGAACTGTGTTGGAGAGGCACTCCCTCAATGTGAGGAACACTCTTTACATTTCAACATAAATGTTGCTCAAACCAACCCAATCCATACGGATGCTTTCAAAATTCCGGGTTGCTCATTGACATCCAGCCAAAAACAAATGGGGAATCAAAATTGCTACCTTCGACAAGAAATGATTTAAAATAAACCTGTTGGATTATAACTTTGTAATGTATGACTTCTGACTTAGACAAGAAAGGTGGCATATTTACACTCTGACCTTGAATAAAAATGAATTTTATGAAATAAGTGAAACGACAGATCCAGTCAGTCACATGTGCCAAAGTTGGAATGTGGATTTTCCAGTTTTTAGCCATATAAACAACCAAAAACTAACTACACTGAGCTGCTTACTCAAATTAACAGCACTCCAGACTATAATTAAGTCGAACACTTTGTAATTCAAAGTGCCCGTGAAGTAGTTTCTTTTTACGAAAGAGACCAACTATCAAAATATTTCAAATTAAAACAGACTACAACTGCTTCTCTGCTCGTTATAAGGAAAACAGCAATTTGAAAGAGAATTCCTCTTAATTTAAGATGCCATTGAGTGCACTTTCAAGGGTTACTCTGCTAGGTCATAACATCAGCTACAGTTTACAGTTCAAGTTATCATTGGATTACCCTTTCTCATCCTTCAGAGTTATCAAAATCTGTAATAGAGTAGAAGTCTTCCATATGTAATCATTGCCAAGATGTGGAGGTGCTGGTGTTCGACTGGGGTGGACAAGGGCAGAAGTCACATGACGCCAGTTTATTGACCAAGTTTATTTGAAATCACAAGCTCTTGGAGCGCTGCTCCTTCAGCAGGTGAAGTGAAAGAAAGCACACAAGCACAGTATACCATGTTTCCTTCCTTTAACACTTTTTGCTTCATTATTCACTGTAACTATTTGCCATTAAATTGCCCACAGTGTTCAGGAATGCGCAGTGTATTAATCTGGAGAAATGTAGAGCAATAATGTAGGCAAAGGGGTATGAGTGGGATACTCTTCAGAGGGTCGGTGTGAACTTGTTGGGCCTAATGGTCTGTTTCCACATTGTAGGGATTCTATTTCCATGTATGTTTTTGGTTGTGTGACATAACTTCATCTATTTTGAAAAAAGGCACAGTTTGCCAAAGTTTTGCATCTTACACTCTTCAGAACATCTGCAAGAATACCAAAATAAAGGATAAGAAAGTTTGAGATATTTTCTAACTAAGCCTATTTAGAGATGGTTTGACACACATCCAGAGTAGGTGGGATTTGAACCGGGGTCTCCTGGCTCAGAGGTACAATATTTTATTCTGTGTGAGAGTGCTGATTAGTTGGCAAGTTGACATCAATTGGTACAGATGTTTTCTTGGAGAATCTAACAATTAACAACATAGCTTTATTTACATTTAAGGTTCAGTGATTGGACAACCAACTTATGATTATCAGTCAGCCTCATAGGCACATTTCACTGCAATGGAAGCTACAATAATTAATACACAGGGACTGTTCATTGCAACAAAAGCAACATGTACACTCACTGTGACTGTGTAAACTCAACAAAATGGGCAACAGCCATTCTCTGGATCATTCCTCAGGGCCACGTCTTGACCAATCAGCATTGATTTGCTTGGTTTTTGAGTTAAATAAAGCTCGGCAGTTAACCGTAAGTCATCATGTAACCCATGCATTCTCCATGGAAATGCCTGTACCAATCAGAGTTTACTACCCAACAAGCAGTGGTGTCTCCTCATTGTGGATAAAATATGGTTCCTCTTTAGATTGCTATCCTTGTGAATAACCTGATGGATGCAAGACAAAAGGCTTCAATAAAATGTCCCTTTTTAAACCAATACTTAAATTCTATAGAACCAAGGAGAAAGTGAGAACTTCCTGATGAAGGACTTATGCCCGAAACATCGGCGTTCCTGCTCCTCGGATGCTGCCTGACCTGCTGTGCTTTTCAGTGCCACACTTTTTAAGTTGTATAGAACTTAATGTTTGGTCATTTATTAGCTGGGTCCTTCAAGCTTATCCTCAAAGGTAGATGGTGCTGTTACACATTTACAAATGAGATGTCCCTGTTACCACCCCTTGTACAGTGGTGCTGTCACATCGTCACAGCACAACCTACGCTCGGTTCTTCCTCCCTGTCCTACTGCTTTTCAAAGTACATTTTAAGTTTTTTTCAGCTGGTTCTCTCCGAAGGGAAAAGCAGCAAAATGTTGGGGTGTGGCACACAGTCCTCTTGTTTACTTCAAGGTGGAGCAACAGCCCAACCACAGGGTCCCCTTCCCAGCATCACTTTGTTTGGAACTGGATTTCCCTTTGGGCCAGCAGTGGTCAAGAACATGGATTCTACAGGAGATCGCAGACCTCAGGATTCAAGGCTCATGGTTGGGTTGGACAATACAAAAAGAAGATCCATCTCAGTACCTAGACCCACAGCCAGCGTGTGGGTGTGGCAACAATACAGAGGTTGCTGGGGTCACTGCAAGGGCCAACATGTCACTTCAGTGCAGCAAACCCATTCACAATCACCCCCTTCAACGACTCGGGACATTCCAACCCTGAGGACCTCTTCTTTCCTGCTCACTGTCCTCTCCTCCCTCCCTCTCCTCCCTGCCCTCTCCCCCGCCCTCTCTTCCCTCCCCTCTCCTCCCTGCCCTCTCCCCCCTCCCCCTCACCTCTCCCCCACCCTCTCCCCCCTCCTCCTTCCCCTCTCCCCCTCCCTCTCCTCCCTGCCCTTTCCTCCCTGCCCTCTCCCCTATGCCCTCTCCTCCCTGCCCTCTTCTCCTGCCCTCTCCTCTCTCCCCTCTCCTCCCTCCCCTCTCCCCCTGCCCTTTTCCCCTGCCCTCTCCTCCCTGCCCTCTCCACCCTCCCGCTCCCCCCTGCCCTCTCCCCCCACCCTCTCCCCCTCCCCTCTCCCCCACCCTTTCCCCCTCCCCTCTCCTCCTCCCCCTCACCCTCCCATCTCCTCCCCACCCTCTCCCCCTCCCCTTTCCCCCGCCCTCTCCTCACCACCCTCTCCCCACTACGCTCTCACCCCTGCCCTCTCCCCCGCCCTCTCCACCCTCCCGCTCCCCCCGGCTTTCTCCCCACTCCCCTCTCCTCCCCGCCCTCTCCTCCCTGCCCTTTCCTCCCTGCCCTCTCCTCCCTGCCCTCTTCCCCTGCCCTTTCCTCCCTGCCCTCTCCCCCTCCCCTCTCCCCCCTGCCCTCTCCCCCCTCCACTCTCCTCCTCCTGCCCTCTCCCCTCTCCTCCCTGTCCTCTTCCCCTCCCCTCTCCTCCTCCCCTCTCCCACTCCCCTCTCCCTCCCTACCCTCTCCCCTACCCCTCTCCTCCCCACCTTCTACCCCCTGCCCTCTCCCCCTCCTCTCTGCCATCTCCCCCCTCCCCTCTCCTCCCTGCCCTCTCCCCCCTGCCCTCTCCCCCTCCCCTCTCCTCCCCGCCCTCTCCCCCTCCCCTCTCCTCCCTGCCCTCTCCCCCTCCCCTCTCTTCCCTGCCCTCTCCCTTTCCCCTCTCCTCCCTGCCTTCTCCTCCCTCCCCTCTCCTCCTCCCCTCTCCCCCCGCCTTCTCCCCCCGCCCTCTTCCCCTCCCCTCTCCTCCCCGCCCTCTCCCCCTGCCCTCTCCCCTCCCCTCTCCTCCCTGCCATCTCCCCATCCCCTCTCTGCCTCCCCTCTCCCCCTCCCCTCTCCCCCCACCTTCTCCCCCCTGTCGTCTCCCCCTCCCCTCTCCTCCCTGCCCTCTTCCCTCCTCTCCCCCTCCCCTCTCCTCCCTGTATTATCCTCCCTCCCCTCTCCCCTCCCCCTCCCTCTCCTCCCTCCCTTCTCCTCCCTCCCCTCTCCCCGTCCCCTCTCCTCTCCCCCTCCCCTCTCCTCCCTGTATTATCCTCCCTCCCCTCTCCCCTCCCCCTCCCTCTCCTCCCTCCCTTCTCCTCCCTCCCCTCTCCCCCGTCCCCTCTCCTCCCTGCCCTCTTCCCTCCTCTCCCCCTCCCCTCTCCTCCCTGTATTATCCTCCCTGCCCTCCCTGTCCCCCTCCCCTCTCCTCCCTGTATTATCCTCCCTGCTCTCTCCCCTCTCCCTCCTCCCCTCTCCCTCCTCTCCTCTCCTCCCTCCCTTCTCCTCCCTCCCCTCTCCCCGTCCCCTCTCCTCCTTGACTTCTTCCCTCCCCTCCCCCTCCCTCTCCTCCCTGTATTATCCTCCCTGCTCTCTCCCCTCTCCCTCCTCCCCTCTCCCCCTCCCCTCTCCTCCCTCCCCTCTCCCCCCTTCCCTTTCCTCCCTATTCCTTGTTACTCACTGCTCAAAGATGTGCAGCTTCCTTCATGTGTCAGGACGTCCAGCATCAGTTGCTGACAGTGATGGAAGGCACTGAGCACGGGAGCTGAACAATTCATTGGACCCTGTACCAGCTGGTGCCAACTGAGAGAGAGAGAGAGCAGCTGGGGGCAAGAGAATGGTCTCTCCATGTAAACAAATGGTGTCTTTGATGGAAAGGGGCAGTAGATAGGCAGAGGGATTCCTTAGCTCAATAGTTCCTCACTTAGCCTTAATTTCCCATCACCTTTGTAATGACCTGTCACCAGTGAAATAGAGAATCTCTGCTGATGATCTTTAGACCACCGAGCATTCAAATATCAAAGATTTATACCTTTCCTCTCCGCTCCACACTGCTGACCCCATGGTCAGAAAACTCTTTCAATTGCAATATTTCCAATGTGTGCAATGTCCTCTTGTTCTGTTCATACGCACAGGCAGCCATTCACCTTCCCCATTATTTACTATCCATGCTATTTAACTCTCTGGTCTGCCTGTATTGCTCACAAGACAAAGCTTCTCACTGTGCCTTGGTACACTTGACAATAAATTCAATTCAAATTCAAATTCAATATGTTCCCTGCTAACATCTGCGTAACACCACCTCTTCTACACCACCCTGACCCCAGTACCCCCATTTTAAACATCCCAGATACCATCACCAATCCTTCCAGGATTCTCAAAGAGGTAACTTGACCGAAAATATAAGATCTTGAGGGGTCTTGACAGGGTAGATAGAGATACATATCGTCTTGTGGAATGGGGAGCCACTGTAAAACTAATGGGTTGACAAATTAAGACAAAGATGAGGAGGATTTTTCTCACAGAGAGCGTCACGAATCTTTGGACCTCGCTTCTTTAACAGGAGGTGGAAGCAGAATCTTCGAATATTTTTAAGGCCAAAGTTGTTGGTAAGTGAGGGGGTGAAAGGTTGTAGAGGGGTAGGCAGGAACTATCTTATTGGATAGTACAGCAAGCTGAGAGGCTGAATGGCTTACTGCTGCTCCTGATTTAGATATCTATACTGCAAACCATCCTCTGAATACAATCAGGCTGCATTCTCCTCCCGCCCTCAGTACTTCCATATACAGGGTTTACCGTCAATTCTCAGGAACAACTCTCCCTGTGGTACTGGGGCTCTAAACAAGTTGGTGGAATAACGTAACTGAACAATAATGTGGATATTCATTGACACTGGAAGCAACTGATTTGAAGTTTTGGTATACATATGTACATAATCATCGATCCTCGGCATACAAATATCACACGCACTCCCACAGCAATGTAATTAGAAACAGAACTTAATAATATATTGTACTTTACATGGAGTAAGACAATATATCCCATGACTCAGTATAGGCATGTCACATTGAACTACTATTTAACAATACAGTCAGTATGTTGGCACATACAGATGTTAGACTGCAGGCATTAGACTGATACAGATGAAAAAACTCTTTCCAGAACAGGAAAGGCCAGGTACTGAGTGCCTGCAGTTTGTATCTGAACCAGACAAGCACTTTATAGTTTGTTAAAGTTCCCTTCTGAAAAAAGGAAGAAATTCTCATTAATCTAAATTTGTGTTTCTTTAGAAACAGTTAAATATTGTTCCCGCAGCAAATGATGTTCCTTCTTAACAAAATAAGGAATTGTGCGTTGCATGGTATAGAACTCCTGTCCTGATATTCTCTTACTCACTATAAGCAAGACCATCGGAGATTTCTTTCGATAGTGTGTACATGTTATGTTCCTGCAGAATATTGAAAAACCCACACTGGGCCCATGGTGATGATTATTCAGCATTATAATAAATTTGTAATTGCACCTTTCCGCTATTGTTCAATCCCATAAATGCTTTACTTAAACAATCAGCTACCCACGATATGTACAGATGAGTATTAATGCAAATTATCTTTTCCTTTGCTAAAAACCAAACATTAAAGACACAGTTATTTGAAGCATAGAGGAAATTAATGTAAAATTATTTCAGCTTTCATACTGCAATAATTTTAAATAATTCATTGTCATATTATTACGAGCTCCCAAGTTACAATGTGCGATTGGCTGCTCTGCCTGTGTTATCCTCACATTCCAACACCTCGAGAACAACAAGAAACTAAACAAATGGAGTCAGCCTTGCTCTCACGGCCAGTGTGAAACTCTGTTTAGGTTAGGTGCAGCATTGGCTGCATTTACTCTCAATCTCAGAAAGGTGCGACCTCTTGGGATACCTTCAGCAGCCACCCCTTGGTGTCTCTACCAATTATCAAGTTGCCACTTTTGTCACCAGAATTTGCCAAGTTGCAGCAATTTGTGTCGAGAGATAAGGAGGCTGTACTCAGAGGGGAGTCAGGGAGGGGGTGGCTCACAATATTCACTCCCAGGGTGCTCATTATCTTCCTTTATGTGTTTATGCTTTACAATTTATTAATTTTGAATATTCTTTACCTGAAAATAGTCACAGACTCCAATTACTTCTCTTGCTTATCTACAAACCAACACTTTCTTTTACGCAAAAAAAACATTGTCCCCCATTTGAACTTTCTGTGATAATTTCATCCCAATCATCGTTCTCCTAAATGTTACCGTTGTGAGTTATTTACTAGTGGTCTCGCTCTCTCTCCTCAAAATCAATTCGAGTGCTTGAAAATCCCTGGTTGGTTGATCGTGAATACATGAAATTGACCTGAAATTGATGAATAAATCAATGGAGGGGAATACCACAGCCTTAACTATTGTTGAGTTAGGATTGCACAGGCACATTTCACATTATATGCTCAATACCTTCTGTAGTAATTCCAAAAGAGCAACATTAAAAGTAAATTATAGTTCACAAGTAATGTTAGCTTGAGATTCAACTGTGCAGAACCCAACCTTAGAATCTCCCTTCTTAGTCACTTTTCATAAAAACTTTGAAAGATTTGGTATTTCTAATGTGGTAGAAATGATTCAAATGGAACTAATTTCAATAAATTGGGAAAATTTCCAAAACTTTAAACAAGTTTGGATTTATATTGCTAATTCACTGCGATTATTATAATAAATATCCTATTCTGCATTAATTATGCCATAATATTTGGTTAGGTAACAGCAGTGGCTGTGTTTCAAAGTAGTTAATTGTATGTAAAAAACTTCCAGCCCTGTCTGTTCGGTGTGTAATATAAACACAGGGGCTTTTCCCCAGTATTTGTTCTATTATGTCATAAGATATTAAAACAGACTGAGTCACAAATTGCTGATCTACAACAGTATTTTGATTCAATAGTCAGACTGTACAGTCTCCAAGAGTTGGTTGTTGAATTGGTTCTATCACCATGTCCTCTGATTGCAAGGGACATAATCAAGTGCCACTTTCAGTTACATCGACCAACACAAACCTGCAGCAACTATACAAATTGACCGTCGTTCATTTGAGCAACATTAAAACCGAGCTGCCTGATTTTCTTTCTATCATATCTGAGAGGGTCCAATAAATTGATGACATTCTCTGGCTGGTCCCTCTCTCCTTCTGGGGGAAAGGAAGTGAAAGCTGGAAATTATCAGGTTACCACTGCCCACTCAAACACATCATCATTTCAATGTCAGATTTCATTAGGGTCACACAGGGTCACGGCAAATATATCATTTGTACCCCATCCCCACACCCCAGTGGTATTTACTAACCCTTCCTGACAATTTCTCAGATTTACTTCTGGATTAATTTGATGAATTATTGCCACTGGGTTGTGTTCCTTGGAACAGAGAAAGTGGAGAGTGGAGCTTTGTCATTCACTTACTACATTTCTTTGCTCTTCTATCTAACTGTCTCCACGACTTTCTCTCTCTCTGTCATTTTTTGATGGGTTCTATTTTCTGTGCTTGCTTACTTCCACCTGCCTTTCTGCAGAGGGTCATAGTAAAATAGGTTTATTTGGAAGCACTAGCTTTTGGAGTGCTGCTCCTTCATCAGGTGGTTGTGGAACAGGATCATATAGCAAAAGATTACAGTGTAATCCAATTGAAATTATATATTGAACAAATCTAGATTGCAGTTAAATCTTTCATATTTTAGAATGGGCTGCAGGTTTCGGTTCATTAATATGTAAATCCCAGAACTTCCTCTGAGTCACATTCTTGAGATAACTTAAGGTCTTATAAAAAAAGGTGACATCTCAGCTGAGACAAGGCATTAAAGGTGTGAAGTTGGATTCTGTCTGTATCCCAATCTTGAGTCAGACTGGCTTTATTTTCAAAGTAGGAATTCATAAAATATGACCTGGATTGACTGCCTGCAGATTGTGCACTTTTTGAGCAAAATAGAATGTATCTGCAAATATAATTCTGCAAATACAAATTCATCCCAAGACTTAAATGCTTGTGCGCGTCCATGAGAGAGAGAGTGAGAGCATGTGCATGTGAGTGTGTGTGTGTGTGAGAGAGAGGGTGTGTGTTTGCGTGAGTGCATGCTTGGTAAAGTGTAAATGTGAGTATGATGGAGTATAAACCTGTGAGAGAGTGTGTGTGTGGGTGTGAGGGTGAGGGGTGTATGTGTGTGTGAATGAGAGAGAGAGAGAGAGCGTCTGTATAGGAGAAGGTTTGCGTGAGTGTGTCTAAGAGCGCGTGTGTGTGAGAGAGAGTGTGTATAGTGCAGTGGGTCCCCTGTAGTGCGACATGACCCCAAGGTCCCAGTTGAGGCCATCCTCAAAGGTTCCAAACTTGGCCATCAGCCTCTGCTGGTGTTGTGTGATTTGTAACGTTGTCCACCCCAGTCCAACACTGGCTCCTCCACATCATTACTGCAGAGGGACATAAGACAGGATAGTAAGACAGGGAGAATTTTATCCCTTTATTGAGGGGGTCAATAAGTATAGCATCAAATCCAAATGTGAGAAAATTGGATTTGAATGAATGCATGTTTGCTGGCTAGCATGGACCCGATGGGTTAAAGGGCCTCTGTTTAGTTGTTCAACCACACACACACACACACACTGTAAAAATTCTATGGGTTTAAACATCTGAACCTCCAGGAGGGCCAGTGAATTTTGTGGGTTGTCCTCTGTTCCTGACCAGTGGGTTTATCATTGGTTGAAAGTAGATCACTGTTTCCGGGCAAAAGATGCAAAATGACAGAGACGCAGATGGAAATAAGAAAGCAAGCACAGAAAATCGAACCCATCAAAAAAATGAAAGAAAGAGAGAGACAGAAAGACAGGGAGACAGTTAGAAGAGCAAAGACATTTAGGAAGAGAATGTCAAAGCGAGACAGACGTTAACAGTAAGATGGAAGCAGAAAGGAATAATATCTCCAAGTGAGTGAGCTGAGATATGTAAAATTGGCGAAAACCGGTCTGACATGAATTGTAACGAGTTTTAACTGAGAAACGTTGATAATAAGAATGTTTTGGTGTTACGCTGATTATTCATCTATTTCGCCCTTTAACATGTAAATGCTTGCGAAACAGAGACTGCCGATCCACGTAGAATGAACATGAGAACGCCTGATCAAATAGGAAGGAGGTACAATTACCACCGAGCAACAGCTCAGGAGCTTCACCAGGGAGAGGAGAAATTCCCAAAGTTAGATTCACAATTCTTCCTGAAAAGAAAATGAACAAGATTCCTGTTTCTTGATAAAATCAGTGACAAGGAAATTGTGCACAGCATGTTGTTAAACCGAGTTATGGAATGCCTACAGTGTGGAAACAGACCATTCAGCCCATTGTGTCACACTGACACTCTGAGGAGAATCCCCTGTAGCCCCGCATTTCCTATTGTCAATCCACTGAACCTGCACATCCCAGAACCTTTGGGCAATTTAGCATGGCCAATCCACCTATCGCATACAACTTTGGACTGTGGGAAGAAAAAACAGATCACCCAGAGGAAACCCATGCAGACACAGGGAGAATGTGCAAACTCCACATAGACAGTCACCCGAGGTTGGAATTGAACCCAGGTGCTGTGAGGCAGGAGTGCTTAACAATGTGTCACTGTGTTACCCATATCAAATATAGTTTTCTGGTGAAATGGGCTTGGAGGGTGCAGCTAATTCATTCAGAGCTCATTGTCAGAATTCACTCTCCAGTTTAAAATTCATATTTCCTTGAAAAGGAGAGGAGAGAGTGACAAAATTCGAACTAATTTTCTTCAAAGAGAAGAGGTGAACTAACAGAGGGTTCCATGCTGATTGGATATGTTGATAGAATCACGAGAGTCTTCACAACATTGAAAGAGACCCTTCGGTCCATTGTGTCCGTGCCAGTCAACAACCTCCTATCAATTCCAATTCCATTTTTTGGCACTTGGCCCATACCCTTGTATAGGCAGAAGTGGGTCCTGCAGATGCTGGAGATCAGAGTCAAGATTAGAGTGCTGCTGGAAAAGCACAGCAGGTCAGGCAGCATCTGAGAAGCAGCAGAGTCGATGTTTCGGGCAGGAGCCCTTCATTCCTGATGAAGGGCTTTTGCCTGAAACATTGGTTTTCCTGTTCCTCGGATGCTGCCTGACCCCCATATCCTTGTGTGCTATGTCATTTCAAGTGCTCATCTAAATATTTCTTAAATTATATTAAGCAGAAAAAAAGTCCATCTGCTGAGTTAATGGATTCAAAATGCTTGAAAAACAATCTAGAGAGGATACAAGAATTTATTTTCCACTCAGTTTTCGGGATCTGGAATGTGCAGCCTGAAAAAGTGGTTGGAAATTGATTCCAGATATATTTTTACAAAGGAATTGGATAAACATTGGATGATGAGGAACTGATAGCTACAAACAAAAATGGAAATTGCTGGAGAAACACTGCACGTCTGGCAGCATCTGTGGAGTTAACATTTCGAGTCCAGTGACCTAGGACTTATGTACCATGCTTTGGAACTAGAAGCATCAAGGTAAAGGTGGCCTTTATGCTGAACAGCTTGAAAGATTTAAAGAGAAATACTCTTGGAGAGAGGAACAGAATGTCTTCAAGATGGGCATACCTGGAAGAGATGTAGCAACGGATCAAACACTGAAATAAAAGCAGGAGATCTGTGGTAAACAACAGAGGTTGCTGGAAAAACTCGGCAGGTCTGACAGGAACTGACAGGGTGGTGGTCAAAAAGTGGGAATGTGGGAATATGTAGAACTGTTCTTTCAAAGAATCAGTCCCAGGTATGAGAGGCCAAATGGTCTCCTCCTGTACTACCATTTTCTATATGTTTTGTCCACGTTTAAAATGGAAATTGGAAAGCCTACTTTCTGGAATCATATAAGAGAGTAAGAGCTAGGAGCAGGAGTAGGCCGTCTGGCCTTTTGAGCCTGTTCTCCCATTCAATAAGGTCATGGCTGATCGTTTTGTAGACTCAGTTCCACTCACCCGCCCTCTCACCCTTAATTTCTTTACTGTTCAAAAATCTATCTATCTTTGCCTTAAAAACATTTGAGATATCCACAACTGCTTCACTGAGCAGGGAATTTCACAGATTCACAACCCTTTCGGTGAAGACAGTAACTCGCACAATCTTGCACCTGGTCATTATTGCATAATTCATCATTAATGATCGGAACAAAGATCTACCAACCAAAAAAAAAAGAGCGTTTTGAAGGAACAGCGTGCAATACAAAGGTGAAGGTGCTCATTGGGAGAATCCAGAGAGAAGAGAGTGAATGCTAGGAATCCATCACCAGTGGTAGAGAAAGAGGAAATATTATCCAAGGACACACGTTGGGTGGGGTTGAGAAATTCCCGAGGGAAGGAATTGACTATGAGGGATATATTTTGAAATCAGTTCACAGTAAATATTTTAAAGTCATTAATTAATTCCATTTATGCTTAGATTACTCAATTCACTGTTTGCATTCTAAATTACTAAGAGTCACACAATACGTTAAATGAGCAAAATGGGCGTATAAAATTCAAGCCTTATCTCAATTAAGTTCATACTCTGCATCGTTCCTGTGGTAAACCAATGTGAATAAGTAATTGATTAACAAAGAAGTAAATGAGTTTCTATCAGAATGCTTTGGGTTTTAATTGAAACTTAAGCACCGGAAGATGGTTTCTATATTAAGAATAAAATGGATTAATAAACCTGAAAGAGACAAACGTCTTTTCCAGATTTCACCAATAATATTCAACAAAGTCAAAACTTGCCTTTAAGCTTATTAATCGAAAAGAGACCGTAATCTGAATCTTATAAACTGAAAACAGGTTTACCAATAGAGAAAAACAAGGGAATCAATGTATCAAATTCCACAACTTGCTTATCCAAAGTATGGACTGTAATTGTTCTCTCAATTGAAGCTATATTGGTTCAGACAGATTAAGGGAGGGCCTCATATACTTGGTCTTTATACCTGCAATTTCACAATATTCATCCAGCTAATAATCTGTTGGTTTCTTATTGCAATCTGTGATTCCTCTATGGTAACAGCTTAGGTAAATGGGATAAAATAGTTTAGGATGAATACATGGTTTAAATCTCAGTTTTGGTTAACTGCAATTTACTGACTCTGTTACAACTTGTACAAACATCTGCTCCACTTCAGGACCCAAGATGTAGTTGGGAACCATGTTCCAATTCCCAGCATGCAGTGGCTGAAAGTTCTTCCAAAACATTTAGCTTGTGGCTAAATGAAGAGGACACATCTTGAAACCAATACATCTAACTGAGAGAACAATTACATTGGTGCGGGTTACTGAGTTGTACTGGGCTCTTGTGGTGGCACTGTGGTAGTGTCCCGACTGCTGGCCCTGGGTTCAAGCCCTACCCGCTCCAGAGGAGTCTCACAACATCGCTGAATGGACTCATTAAAAATATTTATAACAGAGTATTTTTTTTCCTCAGAGGGTTCCTTCGAGATCCTTCTCTCCTCACGTATAGTGGACCAAGTTTTCAGGGTAGCTGGATCTTGGGATCATCTCTGCAGGCTCCTACCTCACCATTACCTTAACCCAGTGAGCCGAGTCTCTGCAGCCAACAGCGTGAGGTAGAAATTGGCTGTTGCGTGAAGGAATGTTCCCCCTGCTGACACCTGGAAGGGGGCCCCCAACTAAACCGAGCAGAGAACACGTGGGCAGCAGAGACCGATCTAAATGGGCACCTCATCATCAATGTTTCCCATTTATATCGGAAGATTGTGCTGCTTTCCAATTTAAAAAAAGACCATTCGGCCTACCGGGGCGATACTAGTGTTTCTGCTTCACTCAAGCCTGCTCCCTATCCTTTTAATCTAATTCCATTTGATTATCTCTCTAATCCTTTTTTTTTCTGCCCTTGTACAGATTCCCCTTAGATGAATCCCTCTTATTTGTCTCAATTACTCATTATGGCAGTGAATTCCCCTTTCACACCACTGTCTAGACAAAGACACGCTTCCTGAATTCTCTGTTGGATTTATGGCGAGTGTACTCAACTCAGATGAAAGCGTCTATATGGATATGCAAACACCTTGTGGGGATACAGGATTACCCGCTTTCAGGAGACTTACCCCTTCAAATTCAACAGCAATAAATTCAGTAACACAGTGCTTTCTATATCTTCTCCAGGAACCTTCCTTCTCCAGTGTCATTTCAATAACTTACTGTTACCACAGAAGGGGAGATGATGGATGATAATGTCAATGCACTGGTAATCCATTGGCCCAAGCTAATGCTGTAGGGTCATGGTTCAAATCCCACCTCACAGCTGGTGGAACCTGAGCTCAATGAAAGCTAGTCTCAAGAACAATGACTGAACCAATCATCAATTGTTGTAAAGACTCATGCCATTTTTAGGGAAGGAAATCTGTTGCCATTACCTGGTCTGGCCTACATGTAACTCTAGATCCACAGCAATGGAGTTGACTCGCAACTGCCCTCTGAAATAGATAGATAGATAGGTTCTTGATTAGTAAGGGGATCAAGGGTTAGCAGGAGAAGGTAGGAGATTATGGGTGACATGCTGGCTCAGTGGTTAGCAGTGTTGCCTCACAGCGCCAGCGACCAAGGTTCAATTTCAACCTTGGGTGACTGCCTGTGTGCATTTTGCATGTTCTCTCCATGTCTATGTGGGGTTTCCTCTGGGTGCTCCGATTTCCTCCATAGTCCAAAGATGTGCAGGTTAGGTGGGTTAGCCATGGGTAAATGTTAGGGTTATGGGAATGGGGTGGGCTTGGGTGGGATGTCCTTTGAAGGATCAATGTGGATTTGATGGGCCAAATGGTCTGCTTCCTCACTGTGGGGATTCTATGAATAGGGTTGAGAAACATATCAGTCATGATCAATTGGCGGAGCAGCCATTGGGCTGAATGGGCTGATTTTGCTGCTATACCTTATGGTCTTACAGCCGATTAATTCAAGATGGGCATTGAACTGGCATAAGATGGAGATGTCCATATACCCATCTATTGACATGAGTAAGCTAGGGTAACATTTTCAAATCTAAGAGTACTATTTTCAATTTGTCATATTATTCGAAATCCCACCTTAGTGACAGGAACAGAAAGCCTACTCTGCCATTCATGCTGCTCATCTACCTCAACATCACTTTCCTTCACAATATCTCTTGATGTCATTAGTCTCTGGAAATAAATCAATTTTTGTCTTGAATCAGCTCAATGGCTGAGTTTCCACAGAACCCTCTGATTGAAGAAGTTGCTTCTCATCTCAGTCCTAAATGATCTACTACTTAACTTGAAATTATGCCTCCCTCGTTCCAGACTCACCAGCCAGAGGATATCCTTATCCACATCCACCCTGCCACACCCTGAAAGAACTTTCTAAACTCTGCTCTTTGCTTTCCCTTAACTTCACCAAAACTGATCCTACATCTCAACTTTGATCTAAGATCCACTGCCACTAACATTTTGATCATGTTCCTTATAAACAGTACGACCCTGCTCTCCTTTCCCCTCTGACTATTTTTCCTAAATGATAACTGTCCCTGAATATTTAGATACCTGTCTTGGTCACCTTGCAGCCACATCTCTGTAATTGAATTAAATCATACCGTTGACCTCAATTTGCATCTTCAAATCACCTGCAAATGCTGGGCACATTCAAATAGAGTCACCCTAATTTTGTTATTTTTAAAGTGTTGTGCATCCTGTTCCTGTTTCATGCTTGCTTTCTCTTGGTCTGTCTTCTCATTTTGCTGACTATTTCTCTACCTCCTGTTACTACTTTGACAAAATTTCAAATTCAGGCGATAAATGACTCATCATTTTTGCCCTATTCAAGATATTTTAATTAGCCTGTTCAGACACATTACAACTCACCTCTGGGGCAGATAAGCTTTGAACCTGGCCCTTCTAGTCCAGAAATAGGGACACTACCACACTTTCATTTCAAATTCCAGAGAAAATTGCTTCCTGTTTGTGAGTCAAAGGTAGGTATGTGGAGTTAGGTTACAGATCAGCCATGATCTCACTGAAAGACAAAAACATCCTCAAGAGACAAAATGTTCTAATTGAACCTCATTGACCTCAAGGCTGAGGGAGTTTTAGTCAGGAAGGGAATCAATGGATACGGGGAAAAGGCAGGAAAGTAGAGTTGAAGATGATCAGATCAGGCATGATCTCAATGAATGGTGGAGCAGATTCGATGGGCTGAATGGCCTACTTCTTTTGATCTTATGGTTTTATGGACAAACGTTTTCCTTTCAAAAGACAGTTTAGAATAGCAACCACCAGGCTGAATTTTCCCCAGATTTTGGGAATTGTTGTAAATCTATTTGCACACTCACTTCACCTGTCATTACCCATTTAATTAATCTCACAATGGCAATAGGATAATTTTACATTGCAAACAGAGCGTCATTGAAGGCTTCAGAGTGTATACCCATCCTTTGACTCCTCACTTACATACTTGTGTGCATTTAACTACTGTACTAGTTGTCAAAGTTTATCACCCAGAGTTCAGGAGGAGGTCAGGAACAAAGTGTTCAACCTGTTAGCAGCTTCACCTGACCAGGCTTGAGAAGCCCATTTCCATGAGAACATTGTATTCACAAGAGCAAACAAAGAGCTGCTTGTGAGACCAACTTTCTGGCAAAATCCCTGGGTGTTGTAATCTCTGTAGCATGCTTTCTACTGTGTTTGTTTATTCTATGGTAGGATGTGGACACCACTGTTTGGGCCAACATTTATTGCTCGTCTCTAATTGCTCTTGAGAAGGCGATGGTAAGTCACTCTGCTGCTGCTGTTTGAATGGAGGTGGACCCACGATGCTGTGAGGGTGAGAAGTCCAGGATTTTTTAAAAGGTAAAAACAAGGGCTGCAGATGCTGGAAACCAGATTCTAGATTAGCGTGGTGCTGGAAAAGCACAACAGTTCAGGCAGCATCCGAGGAGCAGGAAAATCGACGTTTTGGGCAAAAGCCCTTCATTCCTGATGAAGGGCTTTTGCCTGAAACATCGATTTTCCTGCTCCTCAGATGCCGCCTGAACTGCTGTGCTTTTCCAGCACCACACTAATCTAGAGTCCAGGATTTTGACCCAGCAACACTGAAGGAACAGCGATATATTTCCAAGCCAGGATGGTGAGTGGCTTAGAGGGGAACTTGCAGGGGGTGATGTTCCTGCTGCCCTTGTCCTTCTCAATGGAAGTGTTACAGGTTTGGAAGGTGCTATCTGAAGAGTTTGGTGAATTTCTGCAGTGTTTCTTGCACCTGGTACATACTGCTGCTACTGAGTGTCAGTGGTGGATGGAATGGATGTTGAAGATGTTACATATGCTAATGAAATAAGTTTAAAAGGGCATTACTTCCACAACATGGTCTGGGGATTTAGAAGCAGCTGACAATTTATTGAAATCTACCTCAAAAATTAAGATTCATCCAACAGCCTCCTTCACTCAATCGAGCCTGTCTGTGACCCATTTGGTGAACATTGAATGTTTCCTTTGTTTTATGAAATTGCTTGATTTCAAGTGGTCCCCCAAACACCTCCAGTTTCTCAGAGTAACTAAAGGTTTGTGCATCACCTACATCCCATTAATATAAGGAAAAAGAAACTCATACCATCATGTACACCTATGCAGTTACTCAAATTGTTAGTCACCACAGCAAATATCTGACAACAATAGAACATTTTCTAAATATGTTATTGAACATAAGATAGTTATTCCACTGAAACTATGGGTGATAAAGTTTTCTTGTCAATTTCTTTATAGGTGTGGGCATTGCCAGAATTTATTGTCCATTTGTAAAGATGGCAGTGAGATGCTGCAGTCCAAATACCAGGGAGTGCAGGCTGGACTGTTCCCATGTATCCTTGTCCCTCCGGGTGGTACAGGTGCTGGGTTTCGAAGCTGTCGGAGGGACCTTGGCAAGTTACTGTGGATGGCCCACAGTGTAGGCACAGTGCCTCAGTGAGGAAGAAGATGAATGTTGACGCTGGTAGTTGATGCTTTGGCTGTTAACGGCCAGTGGGCTGCTGCCCCTTCAGAGAATTCCTTTTTTCTAAAAGGTGAACTATCATCAAAGTGAGTGTAATGATTATGGTGTACACTTGTCATTGGCTCCTGGTGCTGGGGAAATCTTTTGTTGGGAATTGCTGTCCATTTGGAGAAGGTAAGGACTGCCTGATGAAGGGCTTATGCCCAAAACGTCAAGTCTCCTGCTCCTTGGATGCTGCCTGTGCTTTCCCAGCATCCCACACTCTGGATTGCTGTCTATTTCCCTGTGGGCAAGTTGTAAGTTCCAAATTAGACGCTTCCTCCACCTTTGGAGATAACAGCACTTTCATCCTGCCCAAAAATCTGAGCATGTTGCCCTTGACAGTTCTCTGTATACAATTGTCCACGGTGGCTCAGTGGTTAGCACTGCTGCCTCACAGCGCCAGGGACTCAGGTTCGATCCCAGCCTCAGGTGACTGACTGTGTGAAGTTTGCACATTCTCCCTGTGTCTGCATGGGTTTCCGCCGGGTGCTCCGGTTTCCCCCCACAGTCCAAAGATGTGCAGGTCAGTTGAATTGGCCATGGAAAATTGCCTGTAGTGTTAGCTGCATTAGTCAGAGGGAAATGGGTCTGGGTGGGTTACTCTTTGGAGGGTCAGTGTGGACTTGTTGGGCCAAGGGGCCTGTTTCCACACTGTAGGGAATCTAATCTAATCTAAACTAAAATATAAATCTGAAAAATGTGTTGCTGGAAAAGCGCAGCAGGTCAGGTAGCATCCAAGGAGCAGGAGAATCGACGTTTCGGGCATAAGCCCTTCTTCAGGAATGAGGGAGAGGAGATGACCTGGGGGGTGCTGTGAGAAAGGATCTCACTGGAATCCTTGTAGAGGGAGGAAGAGAGCTTCTTCAAGGAAGGCATCCTTGCAAGAGGATTCGTAGGAGGTGAAAATCATCTAGGAGAAAGTGAGGACTGCAGATGCTGGAGATCAGAGCTGAAAATGTGTTGCTGGAAAAGCGCAGCAGGTCAGGCAGCATCCAAGGAGCAGGAGAATCGACGTTTTGGGCATAAGCCCTTCTTCAGGAATGAAAAATATAAAGCTGTCCTAGCAAAGTCAGGTGATTCAGGCATATTTGTAAAATAAACGGGAAATCGGTACATGGAACATGGTAAAAATGAGGAGGAATTGGCACAGTGAGAAGTCGTGTCTGTAAATATTCCAGATATATTTCTCCATGAAACCTCTCCAGGAAGCAACAGCACTCCTTTCATGCTCAATGTCTGAGGTTAAAGAGCATCAGTCCAGAGTAGCAGAGGGCTGGCAGTGTGTAACAAAGCAGTAACTCAATCAAGCAATTCCCACTATGTCATCAACCAGAAGGGCAAAGTTCAAGCAGTTTCAAGATATCAACAACTTATTTCCTTGATGAAACACACTCAGTTCAGATCTTTTCACTATAGTTTTGAGAGGGTGCATTAAAATACAGGCAGGTGAGCTGCTCCCAGCACAAAGCAGTTGAAAAGACAATAAAAATCACCTGATTTTTGTTTTTCTTTGTCCTTGGGGCGTTGGTCCTGCTGGCTGGGGCACCATTTATTGCCCCTCCCTAATTGCCCTGGAGAAGGCCGTGGTGAACTGTCTTCTCAAAGTGCTGCAGTCCAGACTGGAGGAAGGTGTTCCAGGATTTAGACCCAGCGACAGTGAAGGAAGTGTGTGGGCTAGTGCTGCCTGACTGAGTTACATTGCCACCAGTGGCTCAAGGCTGTAGTTTCATGCTCCTCTTCCAGGGTTGAGCCCACAAATCAAGTCTGATGCTGCTGTGCGTCCCTGAGGGAGCATGTTCAGTAAATGCTGTTCCTGCCTGATCTTGTGTAACAAAATCAGAAGTCACACAACACCAGGTCATAGTCCAACAGGACCAGCTTTCGGAGCATGGCTCCTTCATCAGGTCACGCTTCACAGCGTTCCGAAAGCTGGTGATTTCCAATAAACCTGTTGGACTCTAACCTGGTGTTGAAAAGTGTGGCACTGGAAAAGCACAGCAGGTCAGGCAGCATCCGAGGAGCAGGAGAGTCGATGTTTCGGGAAGGGCTTAAGCCCGAAATGTTGATTCTCCTGCTCCTCAGATGCTGCCTGACCTGCTGCGCTTTTCCAGCAACACGCTCTTTGACTCTAATCTCCAGCACCTGTAGTTCTCATCTTCTCGCATAGCCTGGTGCTGTGTGACTTCTGACTTTATCCACCCCAGTTCAACACTGGCACCTCCATATCAGATCTTGTGATGCAAGGGTGCTACCTTGGTGTCCAGTTGATGTTTATTTCATAGCGCACATCATTAAACCAGAGAAGCTGGTTATTATCACAATGCTGTTTTGTGGCAGTTTGCTGTACATAGATTAGTAGCCAGACTTCCTGCGTTACAACAAAAACAACATTTTAAAAGTGCTTCAATACCTTGTGAAGTGTTTTAAGTTGGTCAATAGTTGTGAAAGGTCTATACATGCAATTCTTTCTTCTTTCCTATATTTCCAAGTCAGCATGGTGTGTGACTCTGAGAGGGATGTAGAGCTGGTGACAATGGAAGGACCACATTCTAAGTTAAACAAAAAAAGAAAGTTGCTAGAGAAACTCAGCAGGTCTAGCAGCATCTGTGAAGAGAGAAACACTATTAGTGTGTTGAGTCCAGTGAGTTTTCTTCAGATCATTTACTGAGTCCCCTCTATTTCCAGTATAGATTATGTGCACAGCACCATATGTTAAAACGACCTGGTGAAATGTAGAAATCTAATTGCTGGAAGCTTGGAGAACATCAGGGAGGTCTAAACGAGAGGTCATTCAGAGCTTCATGACATTGGGACAGTGCTCATACACTGCCCACCACCCACTCTACAGTGTACACTGCCCCCACCCACTCTACAGTGTACACTGCCCACCACCAACTCTACAGTGAACCCTGCCCACTACCCACTCTACAGTGTACACTGCCCACCACCCACTCTACAGTGTACACTGCTCCCCACCCACTCTGCAGCGTACACTGCCCACCACCAACTCTACAGTGAACCCTGCCCACTACCCACTCTACAGTGTACACTGCCCACCACCCACTCTACAGTGAACCCTGCCCACTACCCACTCTACAGAGTACACTGCCCACTACCTACCCTACAGTGTACACTGCCCACCACCCACCCTACAGTGAATACGGCCCACCACACACTCGACAACACACATAGTCCACCACCTACTCTACAGTGAACACTGCCCACTACCCACTCTACAGAGTACACTGCCCACTCCCCACTCTACAGTGAACACTGCCCACCTCTCACTCTACAGTGTACTCTGCCCATCTCCTACTCTACAGTGAATACTGCCCACCACCCACTCTACAGCACACACTGCCCACTGCCCACTCTACACAGTACACTGACCATCACCCACTCTACAGCACACACTGCCCACCACCCACTCCACAGCATACACTGCCCACCACACACTCGACAACACACACAGTCCACCACCTACTCTACAGTGAACACTGCCCACTACCCACTCTACAGAGTACACTGCCCACTCCCCACTCTACAGTGAATACTGCCCACCACTCACTCTACAGTGTACACTGCCCACTACCCAACCTATAGTGTACACTGCCCACCACCCACTCTACAGTATACACTACCCACCACCCACTCTACAGCGTACACTGCCCACCACACACTGTACAGTGTACACTGCCCACCACACACTCTACAGCGTACACTGCCCACCACACACTGTACAGTGTACACTGCCCACTACCCACTCTACAGTGAACCCTGCTCACTACCCACTCTACAGTGTACACTGCCCATCACCCACCCTACAATGAATATGGCCCATCACCCACTCTGCAGTGTACACTGCTCACCATCACTCTACTGTGAACACAGCCCACCATCCACTCTGCAGTGTACACTGCCCACTACCCACTCTACAGTGTACACTGCCCACTACCCACTCTACAGTGTACACTGCCCACCACTCACTCTACAGTGTACACTGCCCATCACCCACCCTACAGTGAATACGGCCCACCACCCACTCTGCAGTGAACCCTGCCCACAACCCACTCTACAGTGTACACTGCCCACCACTCACTCTACAGCGTACACGGCCCACCACCCACTCTACAGTGAATACTGCCCTTCACCCACTCTACAGAATACCCTGCCCATCACCCACTCTACAGTGTACACTGCCCACCACCCACTCTAAAGTATACACTGCCCACCACTCACTCCAAAGTGTACACTGCCCACCACCCACTCTACAGTGAACCCTGCCCACTACCCACTCTACAGTGCACACTACCCACCACCCACTCTACAGTGAACACTACCCACCACCCACTCTACAGTGTACACTGCCCACTACCCACTCTACAGTGTACACTGCCCACTACCCACTCTACAGTGAACCCTACCAACTACCCACCCTACAGTGAACACTGTCCACTACCCACCCTACAGTGTACACTGCCCACCACCCACTCTAAAGTACACACTGTCCACTACCCACTCTACAGTGTACACTACCCACCACACACTCTACAGTGTACACTGACCACTACCCACTCTATAGTGAACCCTGCCCATCAACTCCTCTACAGTGTACACTGCCCACCACTCACTCTACAGCGTACACGGCCCACCACCCACTCTACAGTGAATACTGCCCTTCACCCACTCTACAGAATACCCTGCCCATCACCCACTCTACAGTGTACACTGCCCACCACCCACTCTAAAGTATACACTGCCCACCACTCACTCCAAAGTGTACACTGCCCACCACCCACTCTACAGTGAACCCTGCCCACTACCCACTCTACAGTGCACACTACCCACCACCCACTCTACAGTGAACACTACCCACCACCCACTCTACAGTGTACACTGCCCACTACCCACTCTACAGTGTACACTGCCCACTACCCACTCTACAGTGAACCCTACCAACTACCCACCCTACAGTGAACACTGTCCACTACCCACCCTACAGAGTACACTGCCCACCACCCACTCTAAAGTACACACTGTCCACTACCCACTCTACAGTGTACACTACCCACCACACACTCTACAGTGTACACTGACCACTACCCACTCTATAGTGAACCCTGCCCATCAACTCCTCTACAGTGTACACTGCCCACCACCCACTCTACAGTGTACGCTGCCCACTACCCACTCTACAGTGAATACGGCCCACCACCCACTCTACCGTGTATACTGCCCACCACCCACTCTACAGTGTACACTTCCCACTACCCACCCTACAGTGTACGCTGCCCACTACCCACTCTACAGTGAATACGGCCCACCACCCACTCTACAGTGTATACTGCCCACCACCCACTCTATAGTGTACACTTCCCACTACCCACCCTACAGTGTACGCTGCCCACTACCCACTCTACAGTGAATACGGCCCACCACCCACTCTACAGTGTACGCTGCCCACTACCCACTCTACAGTGAATACGGCCCACCACCCACTCTACAGTGTACGCTGCCCACTACCCACTCTGCTGTGTACACTGCCCACTACCCACTCTACAGTGAACATTGCCCACCACTCACTCTACAGTGTACACTGCCGACTACCCATTCTGCAGTGTACTCTGCCCACCACTACAGTGAATACTGCCCTTCACCCACTCTACAGCACACACTGCCCACCGCCCACTGTACAGAGTACACTGACCATCACCCACTCTACAGCACACACTGCCCACCGCCCACTGTACAGAGTACACTGACCATCACTCACTCTACTGCACATACTGCCCATCACCCACTCTACAGTGAACCCTGCCCACCACCCACTCGACAACACACACTGCCCACCACCCACGCGCTACATTGTACAGTGCCCATCACCCACTCTACAGCATACACTGCCCACCACCCATTCTACTCAGAACTCTGCCCACTACCCACTCTACAGTATACACTACCCACCACCCACTCTACAGTGTACACTGCCCACTACCCACTCTATAGTGAACACTGCCCACTACCCACTCTACAGTGTACACTGTCCACGACTCACTCTACAGTGTACACTGACCACTACCCACTCTATAGTGAGCCCTGCCCATCAACCCCTCTACAGTGTACACTGCCCACTACCCACTCTATAGTGTACACTGCCCACTACCCACTCTACAGTGTACACTGCCCACTACCCACCCTATAGTGTACGCAGCTCACCACCCACTCTACAGTGTGCACTGCTCCTCTACCACTCTACTGTGATCACTGCCCACCACTCACTCTACAGCGTATACTGCCCATCACTCGCTCTACAGTGTACACTGCCCATCACTCGCTCTACAGTGTACACTGCCCATCACTCGCTCTACAGTGTACACTGCCCATCACTCGCTCTACAGTTGACACTGCCCACCACCCACTCTACAGTGTATACTGCCCACCACCCACTCTACAGTGTACACTTCCCACCCTACAGTGTACGCTGCCCACTACCCACTCTACAGTGTACACTGTTCACCATCACTCTACTGTGAACACTGCCCACCACCCACTCTATAGCGTACACGGCCCACCACCCACTCTATAGCGTACACGGCCCACCACCCACTCTACAGTGTACTCTGCCCACCACCTACTCTACAGTGAATACTGCCCTTCACCCACTCTACAGCACACACTGCCCTCCGCCCAGTCTACAGAGTACACTGCCCATCACCCACTCTACAGCACATATTACCCACCGCCCACTCTACAGAGTACACTGACCATCACCCACTCTACAGCACACACTGCCCACTGCCCACTCTACACAGTACACTAACCATCACCCACTCTACAGCACACACTGCCCATCACCCAATCTACAGTGTACATTGCCCACCACCCACTCGACAACACACACAGTCCACCACCCACTCAAAAGTGCACACTGCTCACTTCCCACTCTACACTGAATAGTGCCCACCACTCACTCTACAGTGTACACTGCCCGCGACCCACCCTACAGTGAACCCTGCCCACGAACCACTCTACAGTGTACACTGCCCACCACCCACTCTATAGTACACACTGCCCACCACTCACTCTACAGTGTACACTGCCCACTACCCACTCTATAGTGTACCCTGCCCACTCCCCACTCTACAGTGTACACTGCCCACCACCCACTGTATAGTGAATGCTGCCCACCACCCACTCTACAGCACACACAGTGCCCACCACCCACTCTACAGTGTACACTACCCACCACCCACTCTACAGTACACACTGCCCATCACCCACTCTACAGCACACACTGCCCATCACCCAATCTACAGTGTACATTGCCCACCACCCACTCGACAACACATACAGTCCACCACCCATTCAAAAGTGCACACTGCTCACTTCCCACTCTACACAGTACACTGACCATCACCCACTCTATAGTACACACTGCCCACCACTCACTCTACAGTGTACACTGCCCACCACCCACTGTATAGTGAATGCTGCCCACCACCCACTCTACAGCACACACAGTGCCCACCACCCACTCTACAGTGTACACTGCCCACCAACCACCACCCACCTTAAAGTACACACTGCCCACCACCCACTCTACAGTGTACACTGCCCAATACCCACTCTATAGTGAACCCTGCCCACTACCCATTCTGCAGTGTACACTGCCCACCACTCACGCTACAGTATACACTGCCCACCACTCACTCTACAGTGTACACTGCCGACTACCCACTCTACAGTGTACTCTGCCCACCGCCCACTCTACAGTGTACACTGCCCACCACTCACTCTACAGTATACACTGCCCACCACTCACTCTACAGTGTACACTGCCGACTACCCACTCTACAGTGTACTCTGCCCACCGCCCACTCTACAGTGTACACTGCCCACCACTCACTCTACAGTGTACACAGCCCACTACCCACTCTACAGTGTACACTGCCCACCACTCAATCTACAGTGTACACTGCCCACCACCCACTCTACAGTGTACACTGCCCACCACTCAATCTACAGTGTACACTGCCCACAACCCACTCTACAGTGTACACTGCCCACAACCCACTCTACAGTGTACACTGCCCACCACTCAATCTACAGTGTACACTGCCCACAACCCACTCTACAGTGTACACTGCCCACCACTCAATCTACAGTGTACACTGCCCACAACCCACTCTACAGTGTACACTGCTCACCACCCACTCTACAGTGTACACTGCCCACTATCCACTGTACAGTGAATGCTGCATACCACCCACCCTACAGTGAATACGGCTCACCACCCACTCTACAGTGTACGCAGCCCATCATCCACTCTACAGCACACACTGTCCACCACCCACTCTTCAGCATACACTGCCCACCACCCACTCTACAGTGTACACTGCCCACCACTCACCCTGCAGTGTACACTGCCCATCACCCACTCTACAGCACACGCTGCCTACCATCCACCCCAAAGCATACACTGCCCACCACCCACTCTACAGCATACACTGCCCCCTACCCACTCTACAGTGAACCCTGCCCGCTACCCACTCTACAGTGAACACTACCCACCACCCACTCTACAGTGTACACTGCTCACCACTCACACTACAGTGTACACTGCATATCACCCACTCTACAGTGTACACTGCCCACCACTCACTCTACAGCGTACACGGCCCACCACCCACTCTACAGTGAATACTGCCCTTCACCCACTCTACAGAATACCCTGCCCATCACCCACTCTACAGTGTACACTGCCCACCACCCACTCTAAAGTATACACTGCCCACCACTCACTCCAAAGTGTACACTGCCCACCACCCACTCTACAGTGAACCCTGCCCACTACCCACTCTACAGTGCACACTACCCACCACCCACTCTACAGTGAACACTACCCACCACCCACTCTACAGTGTACACTGCCCACTACCCACTCTACAGTGTACACTGCCCACTACCCACTCTACAGTGAACCCTACCAACTACCCACCCTACAGTGAACACTGTCCACTACCCACCCTACAGTGTACACTGCCCACCACCCACTCTAAAGTACACACTGTCCACTACCCACTCTACAGTGTACACTACCCACCACACACTCTACAGTGTACACTGACCACTACCCACTCTATAGTGAACCCTGCCCATCAACTCCTCTACAGTGTACACTGCCCACCACCCACTCTACAGTGTACGCTGCCCACTACCCACTCTACAGTGAATACGGCCCACCACCCACTCTACAGTGTATACTGCCCACCACCCACTCTACAGTGTACACTTCCCACTACCCACCCTACAGTGTACGCTGCCCACTACCCACTCTACAGTGAATACGGCCCACCACCCACTCTACAGTGTATACTGCCCACCACCCACTCTACAGTGTACACTTCCCACTACCCACCCTACAGTGTACGCTGCCCACTACCCACTCTACAGTGAATACGGCCCACCACCCACTCTACAGTGTACGCTGCCCACTACCCACTCTACAGTGAATACGGCCCACCACCCACTCTACAGTGTACGCTGCCCACTACCCACTCTGCTGTGTACACTGCCCACTACCCACTCTACAGTGAACATTGCCCACCACTCACTCTACAGTGTACACTGCCGACTACCCATTCTGCAGTGTACTCTGCCCACCACTACAGTGAATACTGCCCTTCACCCACTCTACAGCACACACTGCCCACCGCCCACTGTACAGAGTACACTGACCATCACCCACTCTACAGCACACACTGCCCACCGCCCACTGTACAGAGTACACTGACCATCACTCACTCTACTGCACATACTGCCCATCACCCACTCTACAGTGAACCCTGCCCACCACCCACTCGACAACACACACTGCCCACCACCCACGCGCTACATTGTACAGTGCCCATCACCCACTCTACAGCATACACTGCCCACCACCCATTCTACTCAGAACTCTGCCCACCACCCACTCTACAGTATACACTACCCACCACCCACTCTACAGTGTACACTGCCCACTACCCACTCTATAGTGAACACTGCCCACTACCCACTCTACAGTGTACACTGTCCACGACTCACTCTACAGTGTACACTGACCACTACCCACTCTATAGCATTCAGTGATAGAACTGGTACAGCCACGAGGGGCTGAATGGTCTCCTTCTGATCTGTAACAATCTCTGAGTCTGTGACTCTTAACGGTTCTCAAGGGTAAGTTAAATAGGAAGCAAGTGTTCACTTAAGCAATGCTGAAAACAACAAATGCTGGAGATCACAGCGGGTCAGGCCACATCCATGGAGTAACAGCAAGCTAATGTCCCATTACATCTGATAAAGAGTCACCGAGACTCAAAGCATTAGCTTGCTCTCTCTCCATGAGTGCTGTCTGACCCACGGTGATCTCCAGCATTTGTTGTTTTCAGTACAGATTCCAGCATCTGCAGTCATTTACTCTCACATTGGCTTTACTGATGATGTCCACATCTCCCGAACAAATATTACTTTTAAAAAACAACAGACTAGTAAACGTTGCCTTTGAATCTCACTCACTATTCCTGAAAAACTCTCCACTGAACTCTTTTCTCTTACCCTCATCATTCTATGACTCTCATTCTTTCAGGTACTTATGTTTTAAACAAATACAGTCATTTTCTGATTGACACTTGTGGGTTAGTTTAACAGATCAGGTCAGTTGCAATGTCCCACAAAGGAAATCATTTTCAGTCATTCAAGAGCAGTTTTCAATAAATTCACTGCAATGCCCCTTGTTTTGCGCAGGGACCTCGAGTAGGGGAAGATGTCAGTTTGTCTGGGGAATATTTGGGTCACTCAGTAAGACTGGGTGATATCTGCCTTGCTGCATCTGACTGGACTGTCAGGAGCACAGTTGCAATACTCACAGTGGAAAGAACTAGGAATTGAGAACAGATCTTAAACACATGGAACGCGAAGATCTCTTGAGAAAATAAATGGAAGTTTGGAAAAGTAACAATAAAAAAGACAAGTGGAAACCATTAATGCCATACAGTTACAATAAAAATTATATTACTGCTCACTAACACGATCTCTTTATATCTCTCCAATTCAGTTACAATTGTGTAAGTGAATTGAGATTAATGCCATTGTCTTTTATCCATCTGTTAACCCATCACTGCATTTCGCTAAATATGATGAAGATTTAGCTTCCAACTTTGCAAGGCTGACAGGAAATCTCTTCCCTTGAGGAGCAATATCAGAAGTTGAGAAAAGCATCTGCCAAAGATACAAATCCCACATTTCGTGAAAATTCTGGAAACCCCCAAGTTTGTGTCATTCCTTCAATAGAAGCTGACTCACATTCCCCGTGTTAAACAGTGGTGAACACAGTTACATTAAATAATATACTCACAGGGACTGTCCAATTGCACTGAGTAAAGATTTCACCTGTTAGAATCGGGGCATGCTCAGAATCACCCTTGGATTTACATTACAGACCTGTACAGAGTGTGACGGATAGAGTCAAATAGCACAGAAACAGAACCTTTGGCCCAGCTTGTCCATGACAACCAGGTTTCTCAAACTAAACTAGCCCCATTTGTGGCCCATGTCCCTCTAAACCTTTCCTGTCCATCTACCTGTTCAAATGTATTTTAAATGCTGTAATTGTACCAGCCTCTACCACTTCACCTGGCAGCTCATTCCATACAAGCACCATTCCCTGTGTGAAAAAGTTGCCCTCAGGTCCCTTTCAGATCTTTTCCCTCTCACCTTAAACATATGCCTTCTACTTTTGGACTCCCTTACCTTGGGGAAAAGACCTTGGCTGTTCACCGTAACCATTCCCCTCATGATTTTACAAAAGGACACCCCTCAGCCTTCTACACTCCAGGAAAAAGGTTCCAGGTTATCCAGCCACTCCATATAATTCAGACCCTCCAGACTCAGTGTGTGTGTGTGTGTGTGTGTGTGTGTGTGTGACTGTGAGAGTGAGTGCTTGTCTGTGTGAGAGAATGAGTGTGTGAGTGTGTGTGTGAGTGTGTATCAGTATGAGATTGTATGTCTGTGTGAGTGTGTGTCTATGTGACAGTACATGTGCAAGTGTGTGTCTGTGTGAGTATGTGTCTGTATGAGAGTGTGCGTGAGAGTGTGCGTGTGTGAGAACGTATTTGTGTGAGAATGTATCTATGTGAGCGTGTGTCTGTGTGAGTGCGTATCTGTGTGAGTGTGTCTCTATGTGAGTGTGTGTCTGTGTGAGTGTGTTTGTGTGTGTGTCTCTGTGAGAGAGTGTGTGAGAGTGTGTCTCTGTAAGAGTGAGAGTGTGTCTGTGTGAGCATGTGTCTGTGTGAGTGTGTGTCTATGTGAGTGTGTATCTGTGTGAGTGCGTGTGTTGTGTGTATCTTTGTGAGTGAGTGCGTCTGTGTAGAGAGTGTGTGAATGAGTGTGTGTGTGACAGTGTGTCTGTGTTAGAGTATGTGTCTGTGTATGTATGTGTGAATGAGCATGTCTATGTAATGAGTGTACATGAGAGTATGTGTCAGTGTAAGTGTGTGTCTGTGTGACTGTGTCTGTGTGAGAGTACATGTGTGGGTATGTGTTCGAGAGTGTGTGTCTGTGTGAGAGTGCGCATGTGTGAGAGTGTGTGGTTGTGTGTGTGTGTGTGTGTGTGTGTGTGTGTGTGTGTGTGTGTGTGTGTGTGTGTCTGTGTGAGGGTGCACATGTGTGAGAGTGCGTCTATGTAAGACTGTGTGTGTGACAGTGTGTGTGTCTGTGTGAATGAGCATGCCTGTGTAGAGTGTGCATGAAAGTGTGTGTCAGTGTGTGTATCTGTGTGAGAGTGTGTGTGCGACAGTGTGTCTGTGTGAGAGTGTGCATCTGTGTGAGTGTGTGTGAGAGTGTGTCTCTGTGAGAGAGTGTGTGTCTTTGTGAGTGTATGTCTATGTGAGTGTTTATCTGTGTGAGAGTTTGTCTGTTTGTGTCTGCGTGAGAGTGTGTCCCGTGTGAGTGAGTGTGTCTGCGTAGTGAGTGTGTGTATGACAGTGTCTCTGTGTAAGTGTGTCTATGTGTGTGTGTAAGAGTGTGTGCATCTGTGAGTGTGTGTGTATATGTGTGTCTGTGTGAGTGAGTCTGTGTGTGAGAATGTATCTGTGTGTGTGTGCCTGTGTGAGAGTGTGTGTCTGTGTAAGAGTGTGTCAGTGCGTGTGTGTCTGTGTGAGTGTGTGTGTATGTCTGTGTGAGAGTGTGTGTATAAGAGTGTGTCAGTGTGAGTATGTGTCTGTGAGAGAGTGTGTAACTGTATAAGAGTGTCAGTGTGAGTGCGTGTCTGTGAGAGAGTGTGTGTGTAAGAGTGTGTCAATGTGAGTGTGTGTCTGTGGGAGTGTCTGAGTGTGTGTCTGTGAGAGAGTGTGTGACTGTGTGTGAGTGTGTGTCTGTGTGAGAGTGTGTTCCCAGTGCAGGCTGCCCATTCTCCCTGTACAGATGAGGTTTAGCGATTTCAGTCTCCAGGGACAGTGATTTTGGGGGTGCCGTTTTCCTCTGTTCACACACAGACAGCACCATGACAGTGTGGTGCCAACACCCCATCTGATGTATGACACTGCTCTATTCAGGGGAGGCTGCCTGTCCCACAAAACTAATGGAAGCCTCTCCCCAGCGTAGCACCCCACATCCCCTCCCATCTGACTCTGCCCCAAGAGATGTACGATCAATGTGACCAAGATCCAACAGAAATGGCAATGAGAGGGTGGACATGAGATCGAAAATAATAAAATTAGTGAGAGGATTGCTTCATTCATCAGCTACATGGTATTGTCACACAACTTGCATTTATATAGCCCCTCTAACAGCAGTTTTGTTTCTAATGCATGTTACAGAGCACAAAGAAGCTAGAAGCTCGGCTATTCCGCCCCTTGAAAGATTGGAGCGACTGGTCTTGTATACCCTTGAGTTTAGAAGGATGAGAGGAGATCTGATTGAGATGTATAAGATTATTAAAGGATTGGACACTCTGGAAGCATGTTTCCGTTGATGGGTGAGTCCCGAACCAGAGGACACAGTTTAAAAATAAGGGGTAGGCCATTTAGAACAGAGTTGAGGAGAAACTTCTTCACCCAGAGAGTTGTGGGTGTATGGAATGCTCTGCCCCAGAAGGCGGTGGAGACCAAGTCTCTGGATCCTTTCAAGAAAGAGTTGGATAGAGCTCTTAAGGATAGTGGAATCAATGGTTATGGGGATAAGGCAGGAACAGGATACTGATTGAGGATGATCAGCCATGATCATATTGAATGGGGGTGCTGGCTCAAAGGGCCGAATGGCCTACTCCTGCACCTATTGTCTATTGTTTATTGAATGTACTGTGCTATTCAATAAGACCATAGCCAAGACTGCAGCTAAAAAATAATCAAGACAAAACAGGAGATGCTGGGGGGAGTTGAAGTGAAACTTGATCCTTTAAGAACCTTAAAGGGGGAGGGAAAGTCAAGGGATTCAGTGAATGCTAGAGTATAGGTGATGGGGCATGACCAGTGTTGGGGGAACGGGACCTTGGCTATCATGTGGTTTGAGATGACATTATGAGTTTGCTTTCAAGACAGACCAGACAAGGAGAAGACAAGGTCAACATCCATTTTCAGGCTTAAGCTTCAAAGTGACAATTTATCGTAAATTAATACTAAATGCTGCGTACGCAGTAATCATCGATCCACCAGGATTTGACATAGGTTCCATTAGGTAAGGACTAATCTCTTTGCTTCGCATTTCCACATCCCTGGGCTCTCAGTAAGTCTCCCAACATTCTGGTGTTGTTTCAGTGCGTTCTAACTCTACTCACTCTGTGGGATTTACACTCAGTGATGTGCAGCTCTGTGTAACATCATCGAAAGGTCGCTACAGAGTCCTAGTGCTCTTACACAACAGGATGGCGTTTGGAGAGAAGGAAGAGGAGCAAGTGAAAGCACAAGAGGTGGGGGTGGGAGAAGAAATAGGAAGACTGGGAAAATCCTTGGAGGAGATGTGGCGAAGGACAAGGGAAAAGTAGCAGAAGAAATGTTTTCAACCATGGTGATAAAGAATTATTGAAGGTGAGGATGGAGGGGGCTAACAAAGAGGGAATTAGAATCCCTACAGTACAGTGAGGCCATTGGACCCATCAAGTCTGCACCAATCCACTGAAGAGCATCCCACCCAATAATCCTGCATTTGCCGTGGCCAACCTAACTAACCTGGACACTATGGGCCATTTAGCACAGCAACACACCTAGCTTGCACACCTTTGGACTGTGGGACAAAGCCAAAGCACATCTACACAGAGAATGTGCAAACACTACCCAGACAGTTACCTGAGCCTGGGATTGAACCCAGGTCCCTGGTGCTGTAAGGCAGCAGTGCTAACCTGCTAATGTGGATATCAACCTGGATAGACAGGAGTGGGAATGGCTGAGGTCAGTAAGGAGTGATTTTCTCCCATCGATAGAAGTTAGAAATATCATAGATTCCTAGAATCCCGACAGAGTGGGGACAGGCCCTTCGGCCCAACAAGTCCACACTGACCCTCCGATGAGTAACCACCCAGACCCATTCTCCACAGGCTGTGCAAATGTTCCAATCACAGCTGGCAAAAGGGCAAAGGCCCTTTGCTCCTGAGAAGGGGCAAATCAGACACAGTGCCCATTCCTGTGGGAATTGCAGAGACTCTCTATCCAGCAGGAAGTCTTGTGGTGTCATGGATGGGGACCCTGTTCCCAAAGCTTTGGGTTTGATTCCCACTCCGGGACTCGGTGCTCAAGGGGAACGTGGTCACGGCTCAGTCAGGTCCTTCTGTGTAGGAATTGGAAGATACAGAGTGTCCTGATTACTGGATCATGGAGTTGTTACAGGACAAAAGGAGGCCAACGAGGAGGTGATGACCCAATGGTACTATCTCGGGACGATTAATTCAGATGTTAATTTTCCTCAGCCACTGCACCACCTACTGGAAATCAGGAAGATGCTGATAATGGAGAAAGGAAGCTTCGGCTTATCTTCGTTTTTCAAGATAATGGTGGAGCAACGGATGGTTTTGGAAGAGGAAAATGAAGCTGAAAGTCCTGGTAACCACCCACCCAGGTCCAATAGTGGCTGGTGATTCACAGTGCATGCTGAAGTCTATGTCCTTTGGTCTGGAGGGAGAACCTTTTGAGTGGTGGGGTGGGGTGGGGGGGGGGGTCACACCAGGAGAAACAAATGGATGGAACATATTAAAGTCTCTACTGGGAATCAAAGCCACAAGTGTGCACATGAGAGAATGGTTACACGGACCAGCATGCAGAAACACAGCACCATTAATTATTGTCAAGGTGCACAGAAAATCCAAAAGACCAGCAGAAGAGTGACCGACGATGGAAATGAAACCCAAGCAAGCAGGGGGATATTGAAACTCAAGAGGTTAGGGAGGCTGAAGAGTAAATTATGGTACATTGTCATCCAGAACCGACAACATAAACAAAAAAAGGGGGTCTTTCATTTCAAAACCCGACACTTTAGTATCCAATAGATTCAAATTATGGTTGCATTTCAGCAGAAACCTGTGTCTTTTTGTGATACCTGATTGACTCAGTACAAACCACGGGTGAAAAGGATGTGAAATTTAAAATGATGGCCTGAGAATTTACAGAAGAGGCGATAGACAGCATTAAGCAGGAGGCAAAGACAATGCTGAGCATTTTTATGAATTACAACAGAGCTCAGGTCTCTAACAAACTGTAATTAAACATTTCAACTAGCTGTTAATTTTCCTGACAAAAAAAATGCATCTTCAGCATTTGCAAATACAATTTTTATGCAGGTTCCAAATAATACAGAAGGCTGATTGATGGTGACCTTGGTAATGCTGACACTATTGAAATCAGATCGATCGGGCAAACTAGGAAAAGAATTTCTGCAGCTAATGGTTGGAGGTGAAGTGAATATGATTAAAAATTGGATAAAATGTGGCTGAATTTACAAATCTGAGGAGCCAGGAGAATGTGGATATCAACCTGGCCAGACAGGATTGGGAATGGCTGAGGTCAGTAAAGAGTGATTTTCTCCCATTGATAGAAGTTAGAAGAATCCTAGAATCCTAGAATCCCTACAGTGTGGAAACAGGCCCTTCGGCCCAATAAGTCCACACTGACCCTCTGAGGAGTAACCCACCCAGACCCATTCTCCACAGGCTGTACAAATGTTCCAATCACAGCTGGCACAAGGGCAAAGCCTGTGACTGGGCCCTTTGCTCCTGAGAAGGGGCAAATCAGACACAGTGCCCATTCCTGTGGGAATTGCAGAGACTTTCTATCCAGTGGGAAGTCTTGTGGTGTCACGGGCGGGGATCCTGCTCCCAAAGCTATGGGTTTGACTCCCACTCCAGGACTCGGTGCTCAAGGGGAACGTGGTCACGGCTCAGTCAAGTCCTTCTGTGTAGGCATTGGAAGATACAGAATGTCCTGATTACTGGATCACGGAGCTGTTACAGGACAAAAGGAGGCCAACGAGGAGGTGATGACCCAATGGTATTATCCCTGGACGATTAATTCAGAATCTCAGTGAAGGTTTCGGCAGATGGTAGAATTTGAATTTAATATAAAAATCTGGAATTAGGAATCTACCGATGACAGTGAAACCATTGCTGATTGCCAGGAAAACCCCACCTGGCTCATTAATGTCCTTCAGGGAAGAAAATCTGCCATCTTCACCTGGCTTGGCCTCCATGTGACTCCAGACCACCACAGCAATATGGCTGACTCTCAAATGTCCTCTGAAACAGCCAAGCAAGTCACTCAGTTCGACAGCAGCGAGGGACGGGTGATAAATGTTGGCCAGCCAGTGATGCTTACGTCCCATGAGTGAATAAAAACAAACATCGGCCCATCATGCCTGCGTTAGCTCGAGTCCCTTGTGTCAATCTCCTGTCTTTTTCCCCTTATGCCCTTTCATACTGAAAGCTAGCCACACTTGATGCAGAGTGACAGCCCATCGATCTCCCATTTCTAGAAGAAACGCGAGGGATGGAAATAGGCCCAAGCACTTTACCCATCTCAGGCGCCTCTAGAGGCAGGAAAGGCCTTGAGTCCAAGCTCTCCAGGCGATCATAGGCATGGCCATTGGGCGAGCACAGCCAATCCTACCACAATCAAAGTCAGTCTAATCAGATGGAAGGTTAAGCTGAGGTGACCAAAGAAAAGTGTTCACAAATCATACATTATTGGAGCACATTCCAGTTGGCACAATGTCAGTGGGCCTCGGGCGATTGTTGAGAGATTTAGGGTGACATTTAGAATTTATGGTTCTATGCAAACCTAGTGAAACCACTCCCTGCCCTGGCATCGTGTCAAACGCAAATGTTGGAAAAAGGGAAGGGGGCAGCTTGCTTCTGCTTTCCAGTTTGCTTTCCCATGGACTTCCATTGTGTGATGGTAAGTATCACTGTTGGGTTGGTCTCATTGAAGTAATATTCTGGCAGAAGTTATGAGAAATTATTTGGAAAAGGCACTTGCAACCAAATAACATGATCTCATCAAGAGTAAAAGGAAAATGCACTTGCAAAGTACTTTGGGTGAGTTTTACAATGCTAGAGAGATATATAAACGTAAATCGCTGTTGATGAGGGGAATCTCACAGGTTCCTATCACTTGTCACTCAAACCTGCTGTTAAAAGGGTTTCCAGAGCTTCAAGCCACTAACTGCCTCGCTCCTTTTCCCCAGAGGATTCCCTGCACTCTATTTATCCCTCTTGCTGAGATTTTCTTCTACTTTGTCCTGGGATGTGGGCACCATTGGCAACTGACACTGACTACCCTTGAACGGAATGATTTACCCAGCCATTTCTGAGTCAACCACATTGCTGTGGGTCTGGAGTCACATAAGCCAATAGTGAACCAGATGGGGTTTTGCAAAAATCACTGACATCACTATGTCCACTATTAGTTAGACTAGCTTTCAAACTACAGATTTTTCATCGACTGAATTTAGGCTCCAATAGCTGCCATAGTTGGATTTGAACTCATGCCATCGAAACATCAACCTGGCCGTTCCTGAATAATTAATCCAGTGGCATTGTCACTTTGTCAGCAGATCACTGACAAAGGAGGGATAACAGGAGTGAGCCACATCCCTCAGTTCCATTGGATTCACGGTCAGTGACATGTGGTGGTTTTACCATCCTGATCAACCAGCCTGGATAGTGTTCAAAGTCTGGATCAGTCCTGGCTATTTGTGGGCCAGTGACCACACCTTTATAACATTAACGACAGTGGGAATCCAGCACCGATATAGTAGACAAGCTCAGTGCTGAATTTGTGACATTCTGGTTGTTAAAATTTGCTCTATCCTGATGAACAAGAAAACGGCTTTAAGCTAAAGAGATTCAGAAGCTCAGTGTGAGCAAGTCCAAGGTCTTGCACTTTGAGAAAAAGAATACAGGCATGGACTATTTTTTAAACGGTGAGAAAATTCATAAAGACAAACTATAAAGGGATCTGGGAGTGCTAGTCCACAATTCTCTAAAAGTTCATTTGCAGGTTTAGTTCGTGATTAAGAAAGCAAATGTAATGTTGGCATTTATCTCAAAAGAGTTGGAATATAAAAGCACTGTTGTGCTACTGAGACTTTATAAAGCTCTGGTTAGGCCCCATTTAGAATACTGTGTCCAATTTTGGGTCCCATACCTCAGGAAGGACATACTGGCTCTGGAGCGTGTCCAGTGGAGATTCACACGGATGATCCCGGGAATGGTAGGCCTAACATATGATGAACGGCTGAGGATCCTGGGATTATACTCATTAAGTTTAGAAGGTAGAGGGGAGATCTAATAGAAACTTACATGACAATGCATGGCTTAGAAAGGGTGGATGCTGGGAAGTTGTTTCTGTTAGACGAGGAGACTATGACCCACAGGCACAGCTTTAGAATTAGAGGGGGTCAATTTAGAACGGAAATGAGGAGTCATTTCTTCAAGCAGAGAGTGGTGGGCCTATGGAATTCATTGCCACAGAGCGCAGTGGAGACCAGGACATTAAATGTCTTCAAAGCAAAGATTGATAAATCCTTGATCTCGCAAGGAATTAAGGACTATGGGGAGAATGTGGGTAAGTGGAGTTGAAATGCCCATCAGCCATGTTTAAATGGCAGAGTGGAGTCAATGGGCCGAATGGCCTTGCTTTCACTCCTCTATCTTATTCAGAAGCTATAACGTCTGGTTATGTCTTGGGTGGCTTCATGTTTAGCAAGTGCTGTGGACTTGAATTTGAAGGACTGTGCAAGGACTGGTGTCTTTAAAAGAGATCAATGAAAGAACAGTGGGACTACCCTTCTACTAACAAGGTGATTCTTAAAACTCACTGTCTTGTGATAGCTGCTTGTTTATTGCAGCCTGGGTTTACAACTTGTCAGCTTCCAGTTTCTGACTTGGAGCCTTATTTGTTTTTTTTTCAGCTGATGGTCAGCCTGGGGCAGAAAAGAGCTTCCCAACTCAGCTCTCCCATTCCTGAAAAACATCTTGTGGGTTCAATGTGGTACCTGGAATGCTGGTCCAGTCCGAAACCTGCTGTCCCCCTGAAAAGTTTACAGGAGAAACCTGGCTACTGTGCTTCCTGAGCAAGTTGTGTTGTCAAAGATCTCAGAGATATCTGCTTCATTACAGAGACATCCATCTTTATTTGTCACAACACCTGACCAACAACTAACTGAACATTCCACTCCTTATCCTTTTTTGGTTAACCTTCAGGATCTAAGACTTACTGGACAAAAATGATTTATTTTTCCCAAAGTGAATCTTTGCAGAGAGAAATCCATTTTGTTCCTTTTATCTGGTGAGTATATGTTGTGGGTTATTTCAGGAATATTTTCATATTACAAATTAAGTGTGTTAATTAGTTCTACGTCTTCACTAAGTACATTTTCTCCATAATAAGTTAATGATTTTGTGTTTATTAAAGAAACCCCGTGATGGATCATTTGATTTTATGTCTAATATAGAGAAGGCAAACGATTGGCCATTTTGGGAATGAATAATTAATTATGCTGTGACCCATGGACTAGTGAGACGAAGATAAAGACTGAGTATTCCTTCCACCTCAGCCATAACAATTACTAAAGGTAGGATTCAGAAAACAAAAGGGAAACAGGAGAGGAGAGAGATTTTATATAAAGTTTAACAGCACACAAGCCCAGTAAGAATGACCAGGAGAAAAGCTAGAATTAAATGATGAACTTTTATGGAAAGTATGTTTAGAAATAAGATTTATTCGCTGTTAATGTTGCAACCCTCAAGAATCCTTTTGCCTCATTCAGAGTCTCAGTCATTCAGCTCATGATCTTTCCAAGCTGTCAATACTTTACTGACCTTGAGAGTTCGGGATATCAAATAGCTGGAATATTCCCATGGTGCTATATCCCACCTAGTGGTAACACGGAGAATGGAATAACAGGAAACAACTGCCAAGAGAGAAACTTTTCTTTTGATCTCCCTCAGGGACTCCAAGCAGGCTTCAAGATCAAAGTGCAACTGGGTCCCAAGGAAGGAGTCAAGACTCAGCAAGAGGAGAGAGCAGCTGTCCCAGCAGGAGAAAGTCAGAAATCACACCACATCAGGTTATAGTTCAACAGGTTTCTTTGAAATCCCAGACTCCTCTGATGAAGAAGCAGCGCTCTGAAAGCTTGTGATTTCAAATAAACCTGTTGGACAATAACCTGGTGTTGTGTGATTTCTGACTTTGTCCACCTCAGTCCAACACCAGCACCTCCACACCAGCAGGAGAAGGGGGAGGGGAATCACAATTTGCAGCAGGAAGGTGACAGTAGACTTTGCCTCACTATTCCTCCTCACTATTCCTCCTCACTTTTCCTCCTCACTATTCCTCCTCACTATTCCCCTCACTATTCCTCCTCACTATTCCTCCTCACTATTCCCCTCACTATTCCTCCTCACTATTCCTCCTCACTATTCCCCTCACTATTCCTCCTCACTATTCCTCCTCACTATTCCCCTCACTATTCCTCCTCACTATTCCCCTCATTATTCCCCTCCTATTCCTCTCACTATTCCCCTCACTATTTCTCCTCACTATTCCTCCTCACTATCCCTCCTCACTATTCCCCTCACTATTCCCCTCACTATTCCTCCTCACTATCCCTCCTCACTATTCCCCTCATTATTCCCCTCCTATTCCTCCACTATTCCCCTCACTATTCCCCTCACTATTCCTCCTCACTATTCTCCTCACTATTCCTCCTCACTATTCCCCTCACTATTCCCCTCACTATTCCCCCTCAATATTCCCCTCACTATTCCCCTCACTATTCCTCCTCACTATTCCTCCTCACTATTCCCCTCACTATTCCTCCTCACTATTCCTCCTCACTATTCTTCCTCACTATTCCCCCTCAATATTCCCCTCACTATTCCTCCTCACTATTCCCCCTCAATATTCCCCTCACTATTTCTCCTCACTATTCTCCTCAATATTCCTCCTCACTATTCCCCCTCAATATTCCCCTCACTATTCCCCTCACTATTCCTCCTCACTATTCTCCTCAATATTCCCCTCACTATTCCTCCTCACTATTCCTCCTCACTATTCCCCTCACTATTCCTCCTCAATATTCCCCTCACTATTCCCCCTCAATATTCCCCTCACTATTCCCCTCACTTTTCCTCCTCACTATTCCCCTCACTATTCCCCTCACTATTCCTCCTCAATATTCCCCTCACTATTCCCCTCACTATTCCTCCTCACTATTCTCCTCACTATTCCTCCTCACTATTCCTCCTCACTATTCCTCCTCACTATTCCTCCTCAATATTCCCCTCACTATTCCCCCTCAATATTCCCCTCACTATTCCCCTCACTTTTCCTCCTCACTATTCCTCCTCACTATTCCTCCTCACTATTCCCCTCACTATTCCTCCTCAATATTCCCCTCACTATTCCCCCTCAATATTCCCCTCACTATTCCCCTCACTATTCCTCCTCACTATTCCCCTCATTATTCCCCTCACTATTCCTCCTCACTATTCCCCTCACTATTCCCCCTCAATATTCCCCTCACTATTCCCCTCACTATTCCTCCTCACTATTCCCCTCACTATTCCCCCTCAATATTCCCCTCACTATTCCTCCTCACTATTCCTCCTCACTATTCCCCTCACTATTCCTCCTCAATATTCCCCTCACTATTCCTCCTCAATATTCCCCTCACTTTCCCCTCACTATTCCCCTCGCTATTCCCCTCACTATTCCTCTCACTATGCCCCTCACTATTCCTCCTCACTATTCCTCTCACTATGCCCCTCACTATTCCTCCTCACTATTTCCCTCACTTTTCCCCTCGCTATTCCCCTGGCTATTCCCCTCATTATTCCTCCTCGCTATCCCCTCACTATTCCCCTCCTATTCCTCTCACTATTCCTCCTCACTATTTCTTCCCACTATTCCCTTCACTATTCCCCTCACTATTCCTCCTCACCTTTCTCCTCACTATTCCCCTCATTATTCCACTCACTATTCCCCTCATCTTTCCCCTCACTATTCCTCCTCACTATTCCCTCACTCTTCCCCTCACTATTGCTCCTCACTATTCCTCTCATCTTTCCCCTCACTATTCCTCCTCACTATTCCTCTCATCTTTCCCCTCACTATTCCTCCTCACTATTCCTCTCACCTTTCCCCTCACTATTCCTCTCCTAAGGTTTCACCCAGCAGAAGAAACCCTGGCCCTGATGTATATGCAGAAACCCCCAGCTATAACGTTCACTGGAGTGAGGCAGGTGGTGTCAGAGAGACAAAAGTTGGTCTGATTTCTCTCTCGTCACAAAGTTGCAAAGGTGTAGGCACTATTGAATGGTTTTACTCGGAGTAAGGATGAGACCCAGCCGAACTGTGATGGTGTCGTGGTCGAACCGCCTGTCAGTGTTCACCATCCAGGCTCGAACGTGAAGATTGAACATTTAACTGAGAAACTGGAAAACTGCCAGCAACAGGCAAACCAGACCACAGGGGAAAGAGAGGAAATTAAAAGGCTCTTTCAACTGAATTGAAGAAAATCTAAGAAACTATCAGCACAATCCCATTGGAGAATTTGTTATTTAAAGACACAAAAAAGGCTGGCATTTATGCCAATACTCCTGCATTTTCAGACCTTTTCCATCACAGCAGGTCTCAAAGTGGACAGACAAACCCTAAGTTTTTTCTTCCCTGTTTGAGTGAACAATGTCTAATATCAGGAGAATCTACAGAAGTGAAGCTTAACAACAATGTACAATATGATTATCACTTGGCAGTTGGGCTGCACACAATATTCTATTATTAATTTAAAAGCTGGCAATAATTCCAGGGACTGTTCACTCCCACAGGATAACTAGAGTACCTCACTTGTGACAGTGAGTTACTGATCTTCAGAAATCCTTTGATGTGAAGATTGTGTTTTGAAAATGCTTCAAAAAGTTCCTTTTCTTAATGGTGATTCATATACCCACTGCCATCTGTTACTCTGTCGATCAGAATCTCAATTCACCAACAAAACTGTTGGGGTCAGGAACAGAGGGCAACACATTCAAAGTTTAATGTATAAAAATCTCCTCTGTCATCACTTCTTTAAAATAATAATCCTTTATTTTCCTTCAAAGGATAACACACATTATAGAAACTATCAATATATATTGAGCAGGGTAATAGAACAGGAATGGTCAAATACAATGGGATATAGTGATCAATTATTTCTGTAATACATTGTCATCCTTTTCTCTCTTTTAGTTATCCGGGTTTCCCAGCTGATTTTTTTTTGCGTTTGTAATAAAGGTGGAATGTGACTTACCTAGCGCTGCTCTGACTCTCCTCCAACTCTCACCTCCACCCTCCCAACATTCTGCTCCCAAACTAACCAGGAGGCAAATTAACTTGTGTTTTGGACATTGAGTTTAGACCTCACGGTCATGGATCTTGGGATCTAATGGGGAGGTTAATGAATTACCATGCAACACATTGTGGGAACTTTAAACAAGCTGCTTGGTTGAGTCCCACACGTGATCAATTATATTAATACATTTCTGACTGCACCTTATACTTAGCACTGACTAAACTCACCTCATTGATCACTGAGTGCCCGTCTCGTAGATTGTTGTCTTAGTCACAATTAACTAGACTCATGTAGACTTGTCAGATAATAAGGGATTAATCTGCACAGCTTGCAGTACTCTCAACAAGATATAGTGCACAATCTTGCTAAATTATCACTGATTCCTAGCTTTGGTCAACTGAAGCTTATTATCCAGGATCTACCTCAACAAATGTTTTTTTTTCAAGCAAGGCTCAAGTTCTGTTCCATTAAACAATTATTTGAATACCTTCTGTTCCAAAGAAAATGCTAGCTCTGACTCTCTCTCCATAGATGCTGAGTTTCTCCAGCAATTTCTGATTTCAAGTGTTTTGTTTTTACTTGAATTATAGAATCCCTACAGCTCAGAAAGAGGCCGTTCAGTCCATCAAGTCTGCACCAACCCTCTGAACAACATCCAGCCCAGAACTCACCCCATCCTCCATAGCTAGTCTGCACGCTATGGGGTAATTTAGCAAGGCCAATCCACCCTAAACTGCACATCCTTGGATTGCAGGAGGAAATCAGAGCACCTGGTGAAAATCCACACAGACGGAGGGAGAACATCTAAACTCCTCAAAGACAGCCACCCAAGGGCGGAATTGAACCCAGGTCCCTGGCACTGTGAGACAGCAGTGTTAACCACTGTACATTCTTAGGGATTGTTGTGCTTTATCCTGTAGTTAATGACTGAAGTCACTGAGAGGCCTTTCCTCAATCAGAGCTCACAGTTTTGTTGATTACAGGAAGCCCTGACTGGGAAATGGAGTGCCTGAAGACTGGAACAGTGTGCGGGGAGTTGCTATTGGTGTCTGATTCTATGCTCTCTGAGAGCAACGGCCTTGACAGAGAGGCTCCAACTCCTTGCTGTCATCACTTCATCTTTTAAACACGTTTCACCATCCTCGAGTCGGTGAAGTCTGTCAACATTTAAACAACATTATGTGACATTGAACATTCAGATCACCTGCAACCAATTCCGATATTCCTAATGTCAACCTGCTTGTTGTAATATCAATTGAGTAGGTCAATAAATTCTGAATTATTTATCTTTCACCAAAAAGTGTCACTTAATTTTTAATAGAGAAATTGAGCCGCATGATGCAAATATTTTGGGAAGTATCTCAAAGACTTTGACATGGATGATGGGAGGATTAGGGAGGGGTATGTTGGTACTCTGGAGCATGTTGATGTAAGACGGAGAAGGTGTTGGGTGTCTTGTAGAGCAATCAACCACACCACCCTGTGGCCCGACATTTCAACTCTCCCTCCCACTCTGCTGAGGACATGGAGGTCCTGGGCCTCCTTCACCACCGCTCCCTCACCACCAGACTCCTGGAGGAAGAACGCCTCATCTTCCGCCTCGGAACACTTCAACCCCAGGGCATCAATGTGGACTTCAACAGTTTCCTCATTTCCCCTTCCCCCACCTCACCCCAGTTCCAAACTTCCAGCTCAGTAACTGTCCCCATGACTTGTCCTGACTTGTCCTACCTACCTATCTTCTTTTCCACCTATCCACTCCACCCTCTCCCCCAACCTATCACTTTCATCCCCTCCCTCACTCACCTATTGTACTCTATGCTACTTTCTCCCCACCCCCACCCTCCTCTCACTTATCTCTCCACCCTTCAGGCTCTCTGCTTGTATTCCTGATGAAGGGCTTTTGCCCGAAACGTCGATTTTACTGCTCCTTGGATGCTGCCTGAACTGCTGTGCTCTTCCAGCACCACTAATCCATATGCAGTCATTGTTTTTACTATGAAACCATTGTCAATTGTTGGAAAACTCATCTGGTTCACTAATGTCCTTTAGGGAAGGAAATCTGCCATCCTTACCTGGTCTGGCCTACATGTGACTCCAGACCTACAGCAATGCGGTTGACTCCCAACTGCCCTCTGAAATGGCCCAGCAAGCCACTCTGTTGTATCAATCACTAGAAAGTCACAACAAAGAAATGAAATCTGACAGACCACCTGGCATTGACCTTGGAACTAGAAAAGACAAAGGTAAAAACAGCAACAGTCCCTTCAACCAATCAAAGTCCTCCTTTCCAACAAAAGGATTCTGGGTAATCCAAGATGGAGGATGGGAAAAATTTCTGGCTGTAAGAGCTGCTCCTTTTTTTTAAGGTATTTTAGGTGTTGGAGGTGATTTCCTCGAATTCCAGGAGCAGCAATTACTGTTTTTTATGCTGTTGCATTGTTTTGGAACTTTCCACAGTTACCCCCTTTACTGTTTGAATTCGTGTATCGCTGGACATCAGAGTGCATCTGGGAAAATTAACAAACAGTGAAATTCACAACTAATCTTGGAGGAACTGTTGGGCGAAGTTCACAGCACAGAATCAGATAAGTGAATTGTTGTTTTAAGTCTGTCCAAGAGAAAGGCTGCAGTAGTGAGTACAGTGGATTCTTTCTTGATTATATGTTTTTGGAGATAAGTCTCTTGATTAAACTTAAAATATAAGTCATAGCTATTAATTTAACCTGGGGCAGTGTTTGTAGAGGAATAAAACGATGTTATTTTCTGGGTCTGTAGATTGTGAAGGAGCAAAAATGGCCTTTGCAGTGATATATACTTCTTGTCAGATGTGGGAGTTTAAAGAGAGTTTAAGGGTTACTGCCGATTATATCTGCCATAAACGCTGTTGGATGCAAATCTTATCAGATCAAGTGGATCGGTTGGAGAGACAGATAGAAGTGATGAGGAATTTGCAACAGCAACAGTATGTGATGGATGGCAGTTACAGGAAGTGGGGAAAGTCTCAGACACAGTCACATAGATGGGTTAACTCCAGGAAGGATGAGAGAAGTCGGTACCTAGGGCAGGAGTCTTTTGTGGATATACCCATTTCAAACAGGTATGCTGTTTTGGAAAATGTAGTGGGTGATGGATTCTCAGGGGAACGTAGCACAAACAGCCAAGTTTCTGGTATTGAGACTGGCTCTAATGCAACAAGGGGTATGTTGGCTTCCAAGAGATCAATTGTGTGAGGGGATTCTGTAGTCCGAGGTACAGACAGATGTTTCTGTGGCCAGCAGAGAAAAAGCAGAATGGTATGTTGTTTCCCTGATGCCAGGATCAAGGATGTCTCAGAGAGGGTGTAGAATGTTCTCATGGGGAAGAGGGGTCAGCAAGAGGTCATTGTCCACATTGGAATCAACGACATAGGAAGGGAAAAGGTTGAGACTCTGAAGGAAGATTACAGAGAGTTAGGCAGAAATTTAAAAAGGAGGTCCTTAAGGGTAGTAATATCTGGATTACTCCCAGCGCTATGAGCTAGTGAGGGAGGAATAGGAGGATAGAGCAGATGAATGCATTGCTGAGGAGCAAATGTATGGGAGAAGGATTCACATTTTTGGATCATTGGAATCTCTTTTGGGGTAGAAGTGACCTGTACAAGAAGGACGGATTGCACCTAAATTGGAAGGGGACTAATATACTGGCAGGGAAATTTGCTAGAAATGCTTGGGAAGATTTAAACTAGTAAGGTGGGGGGGATGGGACCCAGGGAGATAGTGAGGAAAGAGATCGGTCTGAGACGGATACAGCTGAGAACAGAAATGAGTCAAACAGTCAGGGCAGGCAGGGACAAGGTAGGACTAATAAATTTAAATGCATTTATTTCAATGCAAGGGGCCTAACAGGGAAGGGAGATGAACTCAGGGTATGGTTAGGAACATGGGACTGGGATATCATAGCAATTACAGAAACATGGCTCAGGGATGGGCAGGACTGGCAGCTTAACGTTCCAGGATACAAATGCAACAGGAAAGATAGAAAGGGAGGCAAGAGAGCAGGGGGAGTGGCATTTTTGATAAGGGATAGAATGCAGCTGTACTGAGGGAGGATATTCCCGGAAATACATCCAGGGAAGTTACTTGGGTGGAACTGAGAAATAAGAAAGGGATGATCACCTTATTGGGATTGTATTATAGACCCCCTAATAGTCAGAGGGAAATTGAGAAACAAACTTGTAAGGAGATCTCAGCTACCTGTAAGAATAATAGGGGAGTTATGGTAGGGGATTTTAACTTTCCAAACATCGACTGGGACAGCCATAGTGTTAAAGGTTTAGATGGAGAGGAATTTCTTAAGTGTGTACAAGACAATTTTCTGATTCAGTATGTGGATGTACCTACTAGAGAAGGTGCAAAACTTGACCTACTCTTGGGAAATAAGGCAGGGCAGGTGACTGAGGTGTCAGTGGGGGAGCACTTTGGGACCAGTGACCATAATTCTATTCGTTTTAAAATAGTGTTGGAAAAGGATAGACCAGATTGGAGAAAGGCCAATTTTGACGGTATTAGGCAAGAACTTTCGAAAGCTGATTGGAGGCAGATGTTCGCAGGTAAAGGGACGGCTGGAAAATGGGAAGCCTTCAGAAATGCGATAATGAGAATCCAGAGAAAGTATATTCCTGTCAGGGTGAAAGGGAAGACTGGTAGGTATAGGAATGCTGGATGACTAAAGAAATTGAGGGTTTGGTTAAGAAAAAGAAGGAAGCATATGTCAGGTATAGACAGGATAGATCGAGTGAATCCTTAGAAGAGTATAAAGGAAGTAGGAGTATACTTAAGAGGGAAATCAGGAGGGCAAAAAGGGGACATGAGATAGCTTTGGCAAATAGAATTAAGGAGAATCCAAAGGGTTTTTACAAATATATTAAGGACAAAAGGGTAACGAGGGAGAGAATAGTGCCCCTCAAAGATCAGCGAGGCGGCCTTTGTGTGGAGCCACAGAAAATGGGGGAGATACTAAATGAATATTTTGCATCAGTATTTACTGTGGAAAAGGATATGACAGATATAGACTGTAGGGAAATAGATGGTGACATCTTGCAAAATGTCCAGATTACAGAGGAGGAAGTGCTGGATGTCTTGAAACAGTTAAAAGTGGATAAATCCCCAGGACCTGATCAGGTGTACCCAAGAACTCTGTGGGAAGTTAGAGAAGTGATTGCTGGGCCTCTTGCTGAGATATTTGTATCATCGATAGTCACAGGTGAGGTGCCAGAAGACTGGAGGATGGCAAACGTGGTGCCACTGTTTCAGAAGGGTGGTAAAGACAAGTCAGGGAACTATAGACCAGTGAGCCTGACCTCGGTGGTGGGCAAGTTGTTGGAGGGAATCCTGAGGGACAAGATATACATGTATTTGGAAAGGCAAGGACTGATTCGGGATAGTCAACATGGCTTTGTGCATAGGAAATCATGTCTCACAAACTTGATTGAGTTTTTTGAAGAAGTAACAAAGACAATTGATGAGGGCAGGGCAGTAGATGTGATCTATATGGACCTCAGTAAGGCGTTTGACAAGGTTCCCCATGAGAGACTGATTAGCAAGGTTAGATCTAATGGAATACAGGGAGAACTAGCCATTTGGATACAGAACTGGCTCAAAGGTAGAAGACAGAGGGTGGTGGTGGAGGGTTGTTTTTCAGACTGGAGGCCTGTGACCAGTGGAGTGCCACAAGGATCGGTGCTGGGTCCTCTACTTTTCGTCATTTATATAAATGATTTGGATGTGAGCATAAAAGGTACAGTTAGTAAGTTTGCAGATGACACCAAAATTGGAGGTGTAGTGGATAGCGAAGAGGGTTACCCCAGATTACAACAGGATCTGGACCCGATGAGCCAATGGGCTGAGGAGTGGCAGATGGAGTTTAATTCAGATAAATGCGAGGTGCTGCATTTTGGGAAAGCAAATCTTAGCATGTCCTAGGGAGTGTTGCTGAACAAAGAGACCTTGGAGTGCAGGTTCATAGCTCCTTGAAAATGGAGTCGCAGGTAGATAAGATAGTGAAGAAGGCATTTGGTATGCTTTCCTTTAGAACATAGAACATAGAACATAGAACTTACAGCGCAATACAGGCCCTTCGGCCCTCGATGTTGCACCGCCCTGTCATACTAATCTGAAGCCTATCCCACCTACACTATTCCATGTACGTCCATTTGCCTGTCCAATGACGACTTAAATGCACGTAAACTTGGCGAATCTACTACAGTTATAGGCAAAGCATTCCATACCCTTACTACTCTCTGAGAAAGGAAACTACCTCTGACATCTGTCTTATACCTATCTCCCCTCACTTTAAAGTTGTGTCTCTTCATGTTTGCTGTCCCCATACTTGGAAAAAGGCTCTCCCTGTCCACCCTATCTAACCCTTTGATTATCTTGTATGTCTCTATTAAGTCACCTCCCAACCTTCTTCTCTCTAACAAGAACAGCCTCAAGGCCCTCAGCCTTTCCTCGTAAGATATTCCTTCCATACCAGGCAACATCCTAGTAAATCTCCTCTGCACCCTTTCCAAAGCTTCCTTACAATGCGGTGACCAGAACTGTACACAATATTCCAAGTGTGGTCGTACCAGAGCTTTGTACAGCTGCAGCGTAACCTCCTGGTTTGGAACTCAATCCCTCTATTAATAAAGGCCAAAACACTGTATGCCTTCTGAACAACCCTGTCAATCTTGGTTGCAACTTTCAGGGATCTGTGTACATGGACACTGAGATCTCTCTGCTCATCTGCACTCCCAAGAATCTTACCATTAGCCCACTACTCTGCATTCCGATTACTCCATCCAAAGTATATCACCTCACACTTGTCCACATTAAACTCCATTTGCCACCTCTCAGCCCAGCTCTGCATCCTATCTATGTCTCTCTGCAACCTATTACATCCTTCGTCACTATCCACAAGTCCACCAACCTTAGTGTCATCCACAAATTTACTAACCCACCCTTCTAAGCCCTCACCCAGGTCATTTATAAAAATGACGAACAGCAGTGGACCCAACACCGACCCTTGTGGTACGCCGCTAGTAACTGGACACCAAGATTAACATGTTCCATCAACTACAACCCTCTGTTTTCTTTCAGCAAGCCAATTACTGATCCAAACTGCTATGTCTCCCACAATCCCATTCCCCCGCATTTTGTATAATAGCCTACTGTGGGGAACCTTATCGAACGCCTTGCTGAAATCCATATACACCACATCAACCGGTTTACTCTCATTTACCTGTTTGGTCACTTTGTCAAAAAAGTCAATAAGATTTGTTAGGCATGACCTACCCTTCACAAAACCGTGCTGACTGTCCCTGATCAGATTATTCTTTTCTAGATGGTTATAAAACCTATCTCTTATAATCTTTTCCAACACTTTACCAACAACTGAAGTGAGACTCGCTGGTCTGTAATTACCAGGGTTGTCTCTACTACCCTTTTTGAACAAGGGAACCACATTTGCTATCCTCCAGTCCTAAGGCACTATTCCTGTAGACAATGATGATTTGAAGATCAATGCCAAAGGCTCAGCAATCTCTTCCCTTGCTTCCCAGAGGATCCGAGGATAGATCCCATCCAGCCCAGGGGACTTGTCTACTTTCACACTCTGCAGTATTTCTAATACCTCTTCCTTATGAACCTCAATCTCTTCTAGTCTAGATGCAAGTACCTCTTTATCTTCCTCGCCAACATTTTCATTTTCTATAGTGAACACTGTCGAAAAATATTTATTTAGTGCTTCCCCTATCTCCTCTGACTCCACACACAACTTCCCACTATTATCCTTGATTGGCCCTAATTTAACTCTCATCATTCTTTTATTCCTGACATACCTATGGAAGGCCTTAGGGTTAACCCTGATCCTATCCACCAACAACTTCTCATGTCTCCTCCTGGCCCTTCTGAGCTCTCTTTTTAGATCTTTCCTGACTTCCTTGTAACCCTCAAGCACCCTGAGTTTTCACATTTTGTCCTAACATAAGCCTTCTTCTTCTTCTTGACCAGGGATTCCACTTCATTAGTAAACCACGGCTCACGCATTCTATATCTTCCTCCCTGCCTGACTGGTACATACTTATCTAGGACACACAGGAGCTTTTCCTTGAATAAGCTCCACATTTTATAATGTGCTCATCCCCTGCAGTTTCCTTCCCCATTCTTCGCTTCCTAAATCTTTTCTAATTGCATCGTAATTTCCCTTCCCCCAGCTGTAACTCTTGCTTTATTGTTCAAAGTATTGAGTACAAGAGTTGGGAGGTCATGTTGTGGCTGGACAGGACATTTGTTGGAAGATTGTGTAAAATTCTCGTCTCCTTCCTATCAGAACGATGTTGTGAAACTTGAAAGGGTTCAGAAAAGATTTACAAGGATGTTGCCAGGTTTGGAGGATTTGAGCTATAGGGAGAGGTTGAATAAGCTAGGGCTGTTTTCCCTGGAATGTCGGAGGCTGAGGGGTGACCTTATAGAGGTTTACAAAATTATGAGAGGCATGGATAGGATATTTAGACAAAGTTTTTTTCCCCGGGGTTGGGGAGTCCTGAACTAGAGGGCATAGATTTAGGGTGAGAGGGGAAAGATATAAAAGAGACCTAAGGGGCAACCTTTTCACGCAGAGGGTGGTACGTGTATGGAATGAGCTGCCAGAGGATGTGGTGGAGGCTGGTACAATTGCAACATTTAAGAGGCATTTGGATGGGTATATGAATAGGAAGGGTTTGGAGGGATATGGGCCTGGTGCTGGCACTAGATTGGGTTGGGATATCTGGTCGGCATGGACAGGTTGGACCGAAGGGTCTGTTTCCATGCTTTACATCTCTATGACTCTATCTGGGGGCTAGTGCTGAAATTAGAATAACTGTCTCACAGAGTAGTCAAGCAACAGCCTGATATAGCAATTCTTACGGAATCATACCTTACAGGTAACACGCCAGACACCACCATTACCATCTTTGGATATGTTGTGTCCCACCAGCAGGACAGACCCAGCAGAGGGGGCAGCACAGTGAGATGTAGTCGGAAGGGAGTTGCCCTGGGAGTCCTTGACATTGACTCTGGACCCCATGAAGTCTCATGGCTTCAGGTTAAACATGGGCAAGGAAACCTCTTACTGGTTAGCACGTACTGTCCTCCTTGGGCTGATGAATCATTTCTCTTTCAAGTTGAACAACACTTGGAGGAAGCACTGAGGGTGGCAAGGGCGCAAAATAGTGGGTTTCAATGTCCACCACCAAGAATGGCTCATCAGCAGCAGCATTACTGATCGAGCTGGTCGGGTCCTCAAGGGACCAACGAAAAGGAAAATCATACTTGACCTCATCCTTACTAATTTGCCAGCTACAGTAGCATCTGTCCATGACAGTATAGATAAAAGTGACCATCACAAGTCCCACCTTCACATTGAGAATACCCTCCATCATATTGTGTGGCACTATTACCAAGCTAAATGGCACAGACTTTGAACCGAATCCAGCAACTCAAGACTGGGCCTCCATGAGGCGCTGTGGGCCATCAACAGCAGCAGAACGGTACTCCAGCATAATCTGCAACCTCGTGGCCTGGCATATCCCCCACTCAGCCATTACCACCAAGCCAGGGGATCAACCCACATTCAATGGAGAGTGCAGGAGGGCATGCGGGAAGATGAGGTGTCAACCTGGTGAAGCTACCAAACAGGACTACTCAAATGACAAACAGCATAAACAGCAAGTGATAGACAGCTAAGTTTCCCCCAATCAATGGATCATATCTAAGCTCTGCAGTCCTTCGACATCCAGTCGTGATTGGTGGTGGACAATTAAACAACTCACTGGAGGAGGAGGAGGAGCCTCCACTAATATCCCCATCCTCAATGATGGAAGAGCTCAGCACATCAGTGTAAAAGATAAGGCTGATGCATTCGCAACAATCGTCATCTCGGGCTCGTCCAGTGGTCCCCAGCATCACAGATACCAGTCTACAGTCAATTCAATTCACTGCACATGATATCAAGAAATGGCTGGAGACACTGGATACTGCAAAAGCAATGGGCCCTGACAACATTCCGGCAATAGTACTGAAAACGTGTGCTCCAGAACGTGCTGCTCCCCGAGCCAAGCTCTTCCAGTACAGTTACAGCACTGGCATCTACCCGACAATGTAGAAAATTGCCCAGGAATGTCCTGCACATAAAAAGCAGGACAAATCTAACCAGCCAATTACCACCCATCAGTCTACTCTGGATCATCAGTAAATTGATGGAAGGGGTCATCAACAGTGCTATCCAACAGCACTTAATCAGCAAAAACCTGCTCAGTGATGCCCAGTTTGGGTTCCACCAGGGCCCCTCAGCTCCTGACCTCATTCCAGCCTGGGTTCAAATTTGGACAAAAGAGCTGAATTCCAGAGGGGAGGGGAGAGGGACATCCCTTGACATCAAGGCTGCATTTCACTGAGTGTGACATCAAGGAGCCCTGGCAAAACTGAAATCAGTGGGTATTGGGGGCTGGTTACAGTCACACCTGGCACAAAGGAAGATAATTGTGGTTGTAGAGGGTCAGTCGTCTCAGTTTCAGGACATCACTGCAAGAGTTCCTCAGGTTAGTGTCCTAGGCCCAACAATCTTATCAATGACCTTCCCTCCATCATAAGGTGAGAAGTGAGGATGTTCGCTGATGATTGCACAGTGTTCAGCACCACTCACCACTCCTCAGATATTGAAACAGTCCGTGCTCAAATGCAACACAATCTTGACAATATCCAGGCTTGGGCCCACAAGTGGCAAGTAACATTCACGCCACACAAATGTCAGACAATGACCATCACCAATAAGAGACACTCTAACCACCGCCCCTTGACATTCAATGGTAATACCATCACTGAATCCCCCACTGTCAATATCCTTGGAGTTACCATTGACCAGAAACTCAACTGGACTGACCAGATAAACACAGTGGCTACAAGAGCAGATCAGAAACTAGAGATACTGTGGTGGTAACTCACCACCTGCCACCCCAAAGTCTATCCACCATCTGCAAGGCACAAGTCAGGAGTGTGATGGAATACTCCCCATTTGCCTGGATGGGTGCAGCCCCAACAACACTCAAGAAGCTTGACACCATCCAGGACAAAGTAACATTCTTGATTGGCACCACATCTGCAAACATTCAATCCATCCACCTTCGGTGCTCAGTAACTGCAGCGTGTACTATCTACAAGATGCACTGCAGAAATTCACCAAAGATCCTTAGGCAGCACCTTCCAAACCCACAACCACTTCCATTTAGAAGGTCAAGGGCAGCAGGTACTTGGGAACAACACTGCCTGCAAGTTCCCCTCCAAACCGCTCACCACTCTGACTTGGAAATATACCGCCTTTCCTTCACAGTCATTGGGTCAAAATCCTGGAATTCCCTCCCTACCAGCATTGTGGGTCAACCCACAGCAAGTGGACTGCAGCAATTCAACAACGCAGCTCACAACCACCTTCTCAAGGGGCAACTAGGGATGGGCTATCAAGGCTGGCCAGCCAGTGACGCCCAAGTCCCGCAATTTAACTTTCCAAACATAGACTGGAACTGCCATAGTGTTAAGGGTGTAGATGGAGAGGAGTTTGTTAACTGTGCACAAGAAAATTTTCTGATTCAGTATGCGGACGTACCTACGAGAGAAGGTGCAAAACTTGGCCTACTCTTGGGAAATAAGGCAGAGCAGGTGACTGAGGTGTCAGTGGGGGAGCACTTTGGGACTAGTGACCATAATTCTATTAGATTTAAAATAATGATGGAAAAGGATAGACCAGATCTAAAAGTTGAAGTTCTAAATTGGAGAAAGGCCAATGTTGACAGTATTAGGCAAGAACTTTCAAAAGCTGACTGGGGGCAGATGTTCGCAGGTAAAGGGACGGCTGGAAAATGGGAAGCCTTCAGAAATGAGATAACAAGAATCCAGAGAAAGTATATTCCTGATAGGGTGAACGGGAAGGCTGGTAGGTATAGGGAATGCTAGATGACTAAAGGAATTGAGGGTTTGGTTAAGAAAAAGAAGGAAGCATATGTAAGGTATAGACAGGATAGATCGAGTGAATCCTTAGAAGAGTATAAAGGAAGTAGGAGTATACTTAAGAGGGAAATCAGGAGGGCAAAAAGGGGACATGAGATAGTTTTGGCAAATAGAATTAAGGAGAATCCAAAGAGTTTTTACAAATAATCGGCGGGGCAGTGTGGACTTGTTGGGCCGAAGGGCCTGTTTCCACACTGTAAGTAATCTAAAAAAAATACTTTAAGGACAAAAGGGTAACGAGGGAGAGAATAGGGCCCCTCAAAGATCAGCAAGGCAGCCTTTATGTGGAGCCGCAGAAAATAGGGAGATACTAAATGAGTATTTTGCATCAGTATTTACTGTGGAAAAGGATATGGAAGATATAGACTGTAGGGAAATAGATGGTGACATCTTACAAAATGTCCATATTACAGAGGAGGAAGTGCTGGATGTCTTGAAATGTATAAAAGTGGATAAATCCCAAGGACCTGATCAGGTGTACCCTAGACCTCTGTGGGAAGCTAGAGAAGTGATTGATGGGCCTCTTGCTGAGATATTTGTATCATCGATAGTCACATGTGAGGTGCCAGAAGATGGAGGTTGGCTAATGTGGTGCCACTGTTTAAGAAGGGTGGTAAGGACAAGCCAGGGAACTAGAGATCGGTGAGCCTGACGTCGGTGGTGGGCAAGTTGCTGGAGGGAATTCTGAGGGACAGGATGTACATCTATTTGGAAAGGCAAGGACTGATTAGGGATAGTCAACATGGCTTTGTGTGTGGGAAATCATGTCTCATAAACTTGATTGAGATTTTTGAAAAAGTAACAAAGAGGATTGATGAGGGCAGACTGGTAGATATGATCTATATGGACTTCAGTAGGGTGCTCGACAATGTTCCCCATGGGACACTGATTAGCAAGGTTAGATCTCACGGAATACTGGGAGAACTAGCCATTTGGATACAGAACTGGCTCAAAGGTAGAAGACAGAGGGTGGTGGTGGAGGGTTGTTTTTCAGACTGGAGGCCTGTGACCAGTGGAGTGCCACAAGGATCGGTGCTAGGTCTTCTACTTTTTGTCATTTACATAAATAATTTGGATGCGAGCATAAGAGGTACAGTTAGTAAGTTTGCAGGTGACACCAAAATTGGAGGTGTAGTGGACAGTGAAGAAGGTTACCTCAGAATACAACAGGACCTTGACCAGATGGGCCAATGGGCTGAGAAGTGGCAGATGGAGTTTAATTCAGATAAATGCGAGGTGCTGCATTTTGGGAAAGCAAATCTTGGCAGGACTTATACACTTAATGATAAGGTCCTAGGGAGTGTTGCTGAACAAAGAGATCTTGGCGTGCAGCTTCATAGCTCCTTGAAAGTGGAGTCGCAGGTAGATAGGATAGTGAAGAAGGCGTTTGGTATGTTTTCCTTTATTGGTCAGAGTATTGAATACAGGAGTTGGGAGGTCATGTTGCGGCTGTACAGGACATTGGTTAGGCCACTGGCGTGCAATTCTGGTCTCCTTTCTATCGGAAAGATGTTGTGAAACTTGAAAGGGTTCAGAAAAGATTTACAAGGATGTTGCCAGAGTTGGAGGATTTGAGCTATAGGGACAGGCTGAACAGGCTGGGGCTGTTTTCCCTGGATCGTCAGAGTCTGAGGGGTGACCTTATAGAGGTTTATAAAATTATGAGGGACATGGATAGGATAAATAGGCAAAGTCTTTTCCCTTGCATCGGGGAGTCCAGAACTAGAGGGCATAGGCTTAGGGTGAGAGGGGAAGGATATAAAAGTGACCTACGGGTCAATATTTTCACACAGAGGGTGGTACGGGTATGGAATGAGCTGCCAGCGGAAGTGGTGGAGGCTGGTACAATTGCAACATTCAAGAGGCATTTGGATGGGTATATGAATAGGAAGGGTTTGGAGGAATATGGGCCTGGTGCTGGCAGGTGGGACTAGATTAGGTTGGGATATCTGGTTGGCATGGACGGGTTGGACCGAAGGGTCTGTTTCCGTGCTGTACATCTCTATGACTCTATGACTCTAAATGAATTTTTAAAAATCTTTGTATCCTATTTAGCCACAGGCAAGGTCCCAGGAGACTGGAGAATAGCCAATTTTGCTCATGTTTTCAAAGAGGGTGACTGGGATAATCTAGGAAATTATGGGCCTTACATTAATGCTACAGAGATTCTTGGAGACGATTCTTAGGGACAGAATTTACATGCATTTGGGAAAGTATGGGCATATGAGGCTGAGTCAGCATGGTTCTGTGTGGGAAAGTCTGGCACAGATTTTCCTGGAATGGAGAATAGGTCGTATGAGAATAGGTTGAGAGTTCTCGGCCTTTTCTCGTTGGAACGGCAAAGGATGAGGGGTGACTTGATAGAGGTTTATAAGATGATCAGAGGAATAGATAGAGTAGACAGTCAGAAACTTTTCCCCCGGATACAACAGAGTGTTACAAGGGGACATAAATTTAAGGTGAAGGGTGGAAGGTATAGGGGAGATGTCAGGGGTGGGTTCTTTACCCAGAGAGTGGTGGGGGCATGGAATGTGCTGCCCGTGGGAGTGGTAGAGTCAGAATCATTGGCGACCTTTAAGCGGCAATTGGATAGGTACATGGATGGGTGCTTAATCTGAAGTTCGGCACAACATCGTGGGCCGAAGGGCCTGTTCTGTGCTGTATTGTTCTATGTTCTATGTTCTATGTTCTATTTGAGTTTTACAATGATGTGACACAGGAGATTAAGGATAGGGTAGTGTATGTTGTCACCATGGACTTTACTAAAGCTTTTGACAAAGTCCGTCATGGTAGGCTGGTCCAGAAGATTCAAAACATGTGGTGCTGGAAAAGCACAGCCTGTCAGGCAGCGTCCAAGGATTTGGAGAGTCAACGTTTCATGATGACCAGCTTATGCTCGAAGTCTCGACTCTCCTGCTCTTCGATGCTGCCTGACCTACTGTGCTTTTCCAGTGCCGCACTGTTTGACTCTGATCTCCAGCATCTGCAGGCCTCACTTTCTCCCTGGTCCAGAATATATCCACGATGAGTTGGTAAGTTGGATACAAAATTGGCTTGGTCATACAAATCAGAGGCTAGTTGTGGCAGGGTGTTTATCTGGCTGGAGGCCTGTGACCAGTGGTGTTCTGCAAGGATCACCTGCAGGGATGCTGACACCTCTGATGTTTGCAATATATATAAATAATTTGGATGAAAATGTAAATGGCGCAATTAGTAAGATTGCAGATGAGAAGAAAATTGGTGGCGTTGTGAATCGTGAGGAAGGTTGTCAAAGAATACAGCAAGTTATTGATTAGTTTTAAAGTTGGGCAGAGAAATGGGAGATGGAGTTTAATCCAGACCAGTGTGATGTTCTGCATTTTGGAAAGTCAAATGCAAGAGGAAATTATATAGTAAGTGATAGGAGCCTTAGTAGCATTAATATACAGAGGGATCTCGGACTGCAGGCCATTGCTCCCTGAAAGTGGCAGCACATTGGGATAGGAAGGTAAAGAAGGTGCCTTCACCGGTCAGAGTACTGACTATAGACGTTGGTAAGTGATGTTGCAGCTGTATAAAACCTTAGTTAGGCCTCATTTGGAGTACTGTGTGCAGTACTGGCTGCCGCACCAGCACAAGTGGAGGTTTTGAAAAGTGTGCAAAAGTGGTTCACTAGGATGCTGCCCAGAATGGAGTGTTTAATTATAAGGAGAGGTTGGACAAACTTGGATTGTTTTCGCTAGAGTGTCAGAGGCTAAGGGGTGACATGATAGAAGTTTATAAAATTACGAGAGGTGTCCATTGGATGGATTGACAGTCTTTTTCCCAGGGTGGGAATGTCAAATACTCAGACGCATAGGTTTACAGTGAGAAGGTACAAGTTTCAAGGCGGTGTCTGAGGCAAGTTTTTTATGCAGAGGATGGAAGGTGTTTGGAACATGCTGCCAGGGGGGATGGTAGAAGTAGGTACAAGGCAATGTTTAAGAGGCACTTAAACAGAAATGAGGGCAGCTAGGGAATAGAGAGATATGGACCACATGCAGGTAGTTGGGATCAGTTTATCAGGGGATTATGGTGGGATAGACATGGCAGACTGAAGGGCTTGTTCCTGTACTGTACCGTTCTATGTTCCAATAGCTGAGAAATTCCCAGTTGGTGCAATCAGGTAAATGCACCAATTTTGCTAAAGGCTGTGTATGTGACCTAAGTCACTGTGCATGCAGCACCACCCAAACCTGCAAAATATCAGGTGTTGCATTTCAACTCACGTGACGGAAGTGTCTGGGTGATCTAATTGTTACTTGTATTCACACAGGAGTGACATCTATTAATTTAGAAATGTTTGAAAACGTTGCTTTGATTGCTGGCTTCCAGCAGGTAAGGTATTTCAACTCTCCCTGAACACCAAAACTGCACCTTAATTTGAGGCAAATTGTCCCCACACCAACATCCACAAACATTCATCACTTCCATAATACTTCATCGGTTTGTCAGTCCAGAACAATTGATATGACTGGTGTTGTTGTTCGTTAACCCTGTAACCCAAATGTATTTGTTAGTTTATTCACTCATGGGATGTGGGCCATGCGCTTGCTGGAACCAGCATTTTTTGCCCGTCCCTAGTTGCCCCTTGAGAAGATGGTAGGTGCCGTCGCCTTGAACCTCTGCAGTCCTTGGAATATAGGTTTTTCCACAATGCCCTCAGGGAGGGAATTCCAGGATTTTGACCCAGCGACACTGAAGGATCTACAATATATTTCCAGGTCAGGATGGTGCGTTTCTCGGAGGGGAACCTGCAAGGGGATGGTGTTCCCATGTATCTGCTGCCCTTGTCCATTTGAATGGAAGTGGTCACAGATTTAGTTTTAATAAAAACAATGAAGAAAGAATGCCATTTAAACAGTCAGCCAGCCACGTGAAACGGAGTGGGCTCTCTTCTCTAATATCAAGGGACGATGGACCCATCTGTGAACTGTTCCACGTTGCACAGGGTGAAGGATAGAGACTCTCTTTGATGAAGAATTGCACTGTTGACAATACTCCATAGACGTAGACATATCACTGAAATGACTCTAAATAGGAGCAGACATCCTTTCAGCCCAACAATCCTGCTCCACTATTCAGTGAGATCATGGTTTCATCTGATAATCCTCACCTCCACTTACCTGTCTTTTCTCCATAACTCTGGATCCCCTTACTGAATCAAAATCTGTATCTGTCAGCTTTGGATTTGCTTAATGAGCCAGCCTTGACAGATCCTCTGGAGCAAAGCTAATCCACGAATTCACAACCATTCGAGAGAAGAAATAGCTCCTTCTCTCTGCCTTCAATCATAAAAACGTACATCATGGGAGTAGGCCATTCCACCTAAGCTGGTACAGAAGTGGCGACTTGTGCTCATTTGAGTACATGTGACAATAAAGCTAATTCTATTCATTTCATCACTTGCTTTACCTTTGCCAGGCAACAGATCATACCCTAAATGTTCAGGTTGGTCATTAATTTGAACATAATTACAATCTGCACCATGAATGAAATCGAATAATGTTACAGGGTTAAGCAAGGTAAGATAAAGAGCACCTGATCTCATGTCATCTGGGGATCTCCCCTGACAGTCTCCCAGCTCAGAGACCCCCAACCCCATACAGCCCGCTTCTACCTTCTCCCCAAATTCCACAGGGCAGACCAATTATTTCTACTTGTTCCTGCCCCCTGGAGGTTATTTTTTCATTCCTCAACTCGATTTGTTCCTCCCTTTGTCCACTCCCTCTCCAGTTACTTCTGGGATTTTTCTGATGCTTTCCATCGGTTTCGGACCTTTGTGGGCTCCAGCCGCCTCCTCTTTACCCTTTACATCTTCATGCCCCGTCAGGATGGTCTCGGGGCTCTCCGATTCTTCCAGGAACAAAGGCCTGAACCGCCCCCATCCATCACCATCCTCCACCGCCCAGCCGAGCCTGTCCTCACCATGAACAGCCCCTCCTCTAACTCCTCCCACTTTCTTCAGGTCAGAGGACTGGGCATAGGTACCCACATTGGCCCCAGTTATGCCCATCTCTTTGTGGGGTATGTGCAGCATTCCTTGTTTCTCTCCTACTCTGAGCCCCAGGCTCACCTCTTGCTCTGATATGTCGATGGTATCACCGCTGCTGCTTCCCTTTATCATCCAGAATTGGAAAAATGTATCTATTTTGCTTCCTCTTTCCATCTCACTCCCACCCTCACCTGGTCCACCTCGGACTCCTCCCATCCCTTCCTCGGCATCTCTGTTTCCATTTATAGGGATAGGCTGGCCATAGTGGGCGGCACGGTGGCACAGTGGTTAGCACTGTTGCCTCACAGTGCCAGAGACCCGGGTTCAATTCCCGCCTCAGGCGACTAACTGTGTGGAGTTTGCACGTTCTCCCTGTGTCTGTGTGGGTTTCCTCCGGGTGCTCCGGTTTCCTCCCACAGTCCAAAGATGTGCAGGTCAGGTGAATTGGCCATGCTAAATTGCCCGTAGTGTTTGGTAAGGGGTAAATGTAGGGGTATGGGTGGGTTGCGCTTCGGTGGGGCGGTGTGGACTTGTTGGGCTGAAGGGCTTGTTTCCACACTGTAAATAATCTAATCTAATCAACATCTACTGCAAGCCCAACGCCCACAGTTTCCTGAGTTATACATCCCCATACCCTGCTTCCTGGAAGGACTCCATCCCATTCGCCCAATTTCTTCCTCTCAGTCACATCTGTTCTGATGATGGCACATTCCATACGGGGAGCTCAGAAATGTCCACCATCTTCACTATCTGAGGGTTCCCCTGTACTCTGGTTGACAGGTCCCTTACATGTGGGTAAAAACAATGACTGCAGATGCTGGAAACCAGATTCTGGATTAGTGGTGCTGGAAGAGCACAGCAGTTCAGGCAGCATCTGAGGAGCAGTAAAATCGACGTTTCTGGCAAAAGCCCTTCATCAGGAATACAGGCTGAGAGCCTGAAGCGTGGAGAGATAAGTCCACCCTTCAGGCTCTCTGCCTGTATTCCTGATGAAGGGCTTTTGCCCGAAACGTCGATTTTACTGCTCCTCAGATGCTGCCTGAACTGCTGTGCTCTTCCAAGTCCCTTACATGTGTCCAACTCATCTCCTTCAATGTGGCCGTTTACCCTTCCACACCAACGATGGGACACCTCAAGCCCTCCACTAACACCCACCAGCCTCCACATCCCAGCCTTCCACAGGGTCTGTTCCCTCCTGGACACTTGGTCCACTCCTCTTACACCCATCACACCTTGCAGCACCATCCAATAAGATCACCGCAGGTGTAACACCTTCCCATTGACTTCCTCCCATCTCAGTATCCAAGTCCCCAGCCCTGCCTTCCAGGTTTAAAACAGCGATATACCTGCACTTGAATCCAGTCTGCGACATTCACTGCTCAAAATGTGTTGTCCTTTATATTGCAGAGGTGAAGTGCAGACAGGGTGACCACTTTGACCATCATGTTCCCCATTTTCTGCATTCCTCACTTTCTCCATCACATTCCCAGTATCTGCATTTCTCACTGTCTCCATCACGTTCCTCGGTATCTGCATTGCTGACTTCCTTCATCCCATTCCCCAGTATCCGTATTCCTCACTTTCTCCAACCCGTTCCCTGGTATCTGCATTCCTCACTGTCTACATCACATTCCCCGGTAGCTGCATTCTCACTTTCTACATCCCATTCCCCAGTATCTGCCTTCCTCAATTTCTCCACCCCGTTCCCCGGCATCTGCATTCCTAAGTGTCTCCATCACATTCCCAGTATCTGCATTCCACACTTTCTCCGTCACGTTCCCAGTATCTGCATTCCTCACTTTCTCCATCACGATCCCAGTATCTGCATTCCACACTTTCTCCACCACGTTCCCCAGTAATTTCATTCCTCACTTTCTCCATCACGTTCCCCGTTGTCTGCATTCCTGACTTTCGCCATCACATTCCCAGTATCTGCATTCCTCACTTTCTCCATCACGTTCCCCATTATCTGCATTCCTGACTTTCGCTGTCACATTCCCATTATCTGCACTCCTCACTTTCTCCATCACATTCCCTGTTATCTGCATTCCACCCTTCCTCCATCACATTCCCCAGTACCTGCATTCCTCACTGTCTCCATCACGTTCCCCGGTATCTGCATTGCTGACTTCCTTCATCCCATTCCCCAGTATCCGTATTCCTCACTTTCTCCATCCCGTTCCCTGGTATCTGCATTCCTCACTGTCTACATCAGATTCCCAGTATCTGCATTCCACACTTTCTCCATCGCGTTCCCTAGAATCTGCGTTTCTCACTTTCGCAATCGGGTTCCCAGTATCTGCATTCCTCACTTTTTCCATCACATTCTCCAGTATCTGCATTCCTCACTGTCTCCATCACGTTCCCCGGTAGCTGCATTCTCACTTTCTACATCCCGTTCCCCAGTAATTTCATTCCGCACTTTATCCATCACATTTGCCATTATCTGCATTCCTCACTTTCTCCATCATGTTCCCTGTAACTGCATTCCTCATTTTCTCTGTCACGTTCCCAGTATCTGCATTCCTTACTTTCTCCCTCACATTCCCCAGGATCTGCATTCCTCTCTTTCACTGTCACGTTCCCAAGTATCTGCATTCTTCACTTTCTCTGTCACGTTCCCCATTATCTGCATTCCTCGCTTTCTCCATCACGTGCCCCATTTTCTGCATTCCACCCCTTCTCCATTACATTCCCACTATCTGCATTCCTCACTTTCTCTATCACGTTCCCCGTTGTCTGCATTCCTCACTTTCTCCATCATGTTCCCAGTATCTGCATTCCTCATTTTCTCCGTGACGTTCCCCTGTATCAGCATTCATCACTTTCTCCATCACATTCTCCATTACATTCCCCATTTACTGTATTCCTCACTTTCTCTGTCACATTCCCAGTATCTGCAATCCTCACTCTCTCCATCACATTCCCCAGTATCTGCATTCCTCACTTTCTCCATCACGTTCCCCGGTATCTGCATTCCACACTTTCTCCGTCACGTTCCCCATGACCTGCATTCCACACTTTCCCCATCACGTTCACCAGTATCTGCATTCCTCACTTTCTCCATCACGTTCTCTAGTATCTGCATTCCTCACTTTCTCCATCACGTTCCCCGGTATCTGCATTCCACACTTTCACCATCACGTTCTCTAGTATCTGCACTCCTCACTTTCTCCATCACATTCCCTGTTATCTGCATTCCACCCTTCCTCCATCACGTTCCCCAGTATCTGCATTCCTCACTTTCCCCATCACGTTCCCCAGTATCTGCATTCCAAGCTTTCTACATCACATTCCCAATATCTGCATTCCTCACTTTCTGCGTCATGTTCCCAGTTATCTGAATTCCTCGCTTTCTCCATGACATGCCCACTATCTGCATTCCTCACTTTCTCTGTCACGTTCCCCATTATCTTCAATCCTCGTTTTCTCCATCACCTTCCCCGTTTTCTGCATTCCTCACTTTCTCCATCACGTTCCCCATTTTCTGCATTCCTCACTTTCGCTGTCACATTCCCAGTATCTGCATTTCTCACTTTCTCCATCACGTTCCCCATTATCTGCACTCCTCACTTTCTCCGTCACGTTCCCTGTTATCTGCATTCCACCCTTCCTCCATCACATTCCCCAGTACCTGCATTCCTCACTGTCTCCATCACGTTCCTCGGTATCTGCATTGCTGACTTCCTTCATCCCATTCCCCAGTATCCATATTCCTCACTTTCTCCATCCCGTTCCCTGGTATCTGCGTTCCTCACTGTCTACATCATATTCCCAGTATCTGCATTCCACACTTTCTCCATTGCGTTCCCCAGAATCTGCGTTCCTCACTTTCTCCATCATGTTCCCCAGTATCTGCATTCCTCACTGTCTCCATCACGTTCCCCGGTAGCTGCATTCTCACTTTCTACATCCCGTTCCCCAGAATCTGCCTTCCTCAATTTCTCCATCCCGTTCCCCGGCATCTGCATTCCTAACTGTCTCCATCACATTCCCAGTATCTGCATTTCACACTTTCTCCGTTTCGTTCCCAGTATCTGCATTCCACACTTTCTCCATCACGTTCCCAGTATCTGCATTCCACACTTTCTCCACCACGTTCCCCAGTAATTTCATTCCTCACTTTCTCCATCAGGTTCCCCAGTATCTGCATTCCTCACTTTCACCATCACGTTCCCCATTACCTGCATTACTCACTTTCTCCATCATGTTCCCTGTAACTGCATTCCTCATTTTCTCCGTCACGTTCCCAGTATCTGCATTCCTTACTTTCTCCCTCACATTCCCCATTATCTGTGTTCCTCACTTTCTCTGTCACGTTCCCCATTATCTGCATTCCTCGCTTTCTCCATCACGTGCCCCATTTTCTGCATTCCACCCCTTCTCCATTACGTTCCCACTATCTGCATTCGTCACTTTCTCCATCACGTTCCCCGTTGTCTGCATTCCTGACTTTCTCCATCACATTCCCCATTAACAGCATTCCTCACTTTCTCCATCATGTTCCCAGTATCTGCATTCCTCATTTTCTCCGGGACGTTCCCCTATACCAGCATTCATCACTTTCTCCATCACATTCTCCATTACATTCCCCATTTTCTGTATTCCTCACTTTCTCTGTCACATTCCCAATATCTGCAATCCTCACTTTCTCCATCACGTTCCCCAGTATCTGCATTCCTCACTTTCTCCATCACATTCACAGTATCTACATTCCTCACGTTCCCCATCACGTCCCCCGTTATCTGCATTTATCAGTTTCTCCATCAGGTTCCCCGATATCTGTATTCCTCACTTTCTCCATCACGTTCCCCAGTATCTGCATTCTTCACCTTATCCATCACATTCCCCAGTATCTGCATTCCTCACTTTCACCATCACGTTCCCCAGTATCTGCATTCCTCACTTTCACCATCACGTTCCCTAGTATCTGCATTCCTCACTTTCCCCATAACGTTCCCCAGTATCTGCATTCCACACTTTCTCCATCACGTTCCCAATATCTGAATTCCTCACTTTCTCCATGACATGCCCACTTTCCTCGCTTCCTGACTTTCGCTGTCACATTCCCATTATCTGCACTCCTCACTTTCTCCATCACATTCCCTGTTATCTGCATTCCACCCTTCCTCCATCACATTCCCTAGTATCTGCATTCCACCCTTCCTCCATCACATTCCCCAATATCTGCATTCATCACTTTCACCATCACGTTCTCTAGTATCTGCATTCCTCATTTCTCCACCACGTTCCCCAGTAATTTCATTCCCCACTTTCTCCATCACGTTCCCCTGTATCTGCATTCCTCACTATCTCCATCACGTTCCCTAGTATCTGCATTCCTCACTTTCTCCATCACGTTCCCCAGTATCTGCATTCCTCACTTTCTCCATCATGTTCCCTGTAACTGCATTCCTCATTTTCTCCGTCACGTTCCCAGTATCTAAATTCCTTACTTTCTCCTTCGCATTCCCCATTATCTGTGTTCCTCACTTTCTCCATCACGTGCCCCATTTTCTGCATTCCACCCCTTCTCCATTATGTTCCCACTATCTGCATTCCTCACTTACTCCATCACGTTCCCCAGTATCTGAATTCCTCACTTTCTCCATCACGTTCCCCATTAACAGCATTCCTCACTTTCTCCATCATGTTCCCAGTATCTGCATTCCTCATTTTCTCCGTGACGTTCCCCGGTATCAGCATTCATCACTTTCTCCATCACGTTCTCCATTACATTCCCCATTTTCTGTATTCCTCACTTTCTCTGTCACATTCCCAGTATCTGCAATCCTCAGTTTCTCCATCACGTCCCCCGTTATCTGCATTCATCAGTCTCTCCATCAGGTTCCCCGATATCTGTATTCCTCACTTTCTCCATCACGTTACCCGGTATCTGCATTCCTCACTTTCACCATCACGTTCCCCGGTATCTGCATTCCTCACCTTATCCATCACATTCCCCAGTTCCTGCATTCCTCACTTTCACCATCACGTTCTCTAGTATCTGCATTCCTCAATTTCTCCATCACATTCCCCATGACCTGCATTCCTCACTTTCTCCATCATGTTCCCAGTATCTGCATTCCTCACTTTCTCCATCACATTCCCAATATCTGCATTCCTCACTTTCTGCGTCATGTTCCCCGTTTTCTGAATTCCTCACTTTCTCCATGACATGCCCACTATCTGCATTCCTCACTTTATCCATCACGTTCCCCATTATCTGCCTTCCTGACTTTCGCTGTCACATTCCCAGTATCTGCATTCCTCAATTTCTCTGTCACGTTCCCCATTATCTGCAATCCTCGTTTTCTCCATCACCTTCCCCATTTTCTGCATTCCTCACTTTCTCCATCACGTTCCCCATTATCTGCATTCCTGACTTTCGCTGTCACATTCCCAGTATCTGCATTCCTCACTTTCTCTGTCACGTTCCCCATTATCTGCACTCCTCACTTTCTCCGTCATGTTCCCTGTTATCTGCATTCCACCCTTCCTCCATCACATTCCCCAGTACCTGCATTCCTCACTGTCTCCATCACGTTCCTCGGTATCTGCATTGCTGACTTCCTTCATCCCATTCCCCAGTATCCGTATTCCTCACTTTCTCCATCCCGTTCCCTGGTATCTGCATTCCTCACTGTCTACATCACATTCCCAGTATCTGCATTCCACACTTTCTCCATCGCGTTCCCCAGAATCTGCGTTCCTCACTTTCTCCATCACGTTCCCCAGTATCTGCATTCCTCACTTTCTCCATCGGGTTCCCAGTATCTGCATTCCACACTTTTTCCATCACATTCTCCAGTATCTGCATTCCTCACTGTCTCCATCACGTTCCCCAGTAGCTGCATTCTCACTTTCTACATCCCATTCCCGAGTATCTGCCTTCCTCAATTTCTCCATCCCGTTCCCCGGCATCTGCATTCCTAAGTGTCGCCATCACATTCCCAGTATCTGCATTCCACACTTTCTCCGTCACGTTCCCAGTATCTGCATTCCTCACTTTCCCCATCATGTTCCCCAGTATCTGCATTCCTCACTTTCTCCATCACATTCCCCGGTATCTGCATTCCGCACTTTATCCATCACATTCCCCATTATCTGTGTTCCTCACTTTCTCCATCCCGTTCCCCGGTATCTGCATTCCTCACTTTCTCGATCACGTTCCCAGTATCTGCATTCCTCACTTTTTGCATCATGTTTCCCAGTATCTGCAATCCTCACTTTCTCCGCCACGTTCCCAGTATCTGCATTCCTCACTTTCTCCATCACATTCCCAAAACCTGCATTCCTCACTTTCTGCGTCATGTTCCCCGTTATCTGAATTCCTCACTTTCTCCATGACCTGCCCACTATCTGCATTCCTCACTTTATCCATCACGTTCCCCATTATCTGCCTTCCTGACTTTCACTATCACATTCCCATTATCTGTATTCCTCACTTTCAGCTTCATGTTCACCGTTATCTGCATTCCTCGCTTTCTCCATCACATTCCCAGTATCTGCATTTCTCACTTTCTCCATCACGTTCCCCATTATCTGCACTCCTCACTTTCTCCGTCACTTTCCCTGTTATCTGCATTCCACCCTTTCTCCATCACATTACCCGGTATCTGCATTCCCCACTTTCTCCATCCCGTTCCCTGGTAACTGCATTCCTGACTTTCTCCATCATGTTCCCCAGTATCTGCATTCCTCACTTTCCCCATCACGTTCACCAGTATCTGCATTCCGCACTTTCTCCATCACGTACCCGTTATCTGCATTCCTCACTCTCTGCGTCACATTCCTCAGTATCTGCATTCCTCACTCTCTCCATCATGTTCCCCATTACCTGCATTCCTCACTATCTCCATCATGTTCCCGGTATCTGCATTCCTCACTTTCTCCATCACGTTCCCAGTATCTGCATTCCTCACTTTCTCCATCACGTTCCCCATTATCTGTATTCCTCACTTTCTCCATCATGTTCCCGGTATCTGCATTCCTCACTTTCTCCATCACGTTCCCAGTATCTGCATTCCTCACTTTCTCCATCACGTTCCCCATTACCTGCATTCCTCACTATCTCCATCATGTTCCCGGTATCTGCATTCCCCACTTTCTCCATCCCGTTCCCTGGTAACTGCATTCCTGACTTTCTCCATCATGTTCCCCAGTATCTGCATTCCTCACTTTCCCCATCACGTTCACCAGTATCTGCATTCCGCACTTTCTCCATCACGTACCCGTTATCTGCATTCCTCACTCTCTGCGTCACATTCCTCAGTATCTGCATTCCTCACTCTCTCCATCATGTTCCCCATTACCTGCATTCCTCACTATCTCCATCATGTTCCCGGTATCTGCATTCCTCACTTTCTCCATCACGTTCCCAGTATCTGCATTCCTCACTTTCTCCATCACGTTCCCCATTATCTGTATTCCTCACTTTCTCCATCATGTTCCCGGTATCTGCATTCCTCACTTTCCCCATCACGTTCCTCAGTATCTGCAATCCTCACTTTCAGCGTCATGTTCCCCGTCATCTGAACTCCTCACTTTCTCCATGACATGCCCATTATCTGCATTCCTCACTTTCTCCATTACATTCCCAAGTATCTGCATTCCTCACTTTCTCCATCATGTTCCCCAGTATCTGCATTCCTCACTTTCTCCATCACGTTCCCAGTATCTGCATTCCACACTTTCTCCACCACGTTCCCCAGTAATTTCATTCCTCACTTTCTCCATCAGGTTCCCCAGTATCTGCATTCCTCACTTTCACCATCACGTTCCCCATTACCTGCATTCCTCACTTTCTCCATCATGTTCCCTGTAACTGCATTCCTCATTTTCTCCGTCACGTTCCCAGTATCTGCATTCCTTACTTTCTCCCTCACATTCCCCATTATCTGTGTTCCTCACTTTCTCTGTCACGTTCCCTATTATCTGCATTCCTCGCTTTCTCCATCACGTGCCCCATTTTCTGCATTCCACCCCTTCTCCATTATGTTCCCACTATCTGCATTCGTCACTTTCTCCATCACGTTCCCCGTTGTCTGCATTCCTGACTTTCTCCATCACATTCCCCATTAACAGCATTCCTCACTTTCTCCATCATGTTCCCAGTATCTGCATTCCTCATTTTCTCCGGGACGTTCCCCTATACCAGCATTCATCACTTTCTCCATCACATTCTCCATTACATTCCCCATTTTCTGTATTCCTCACTTTCTCTGTCACATTCCCAGTATCTGCATTCCTCACTATCTCCATCACGTTCCCTAGTATCTGCATTCCTCACTTTCTCCATCACGTTCCCCAGTATCTGCATTCCTCACTTTCTCCATCATGTTCCCTGTAACTGCATTCCTCATTTTCTCCGTCACGTTCCCAGTATCTAAATTCCTTACTTTCTCCTTCGCATTCCCCATTATCTGTGTTCCTCACTTTCTCCATCACGTGCCCCATTTTCTGCATTCCACCCCTTCTCCATTATGTTCCCACTATCTGCATTCCTCACTTACTCCATCACGTTCCCCAGTATCTGAATTCCTCACTTTCTCCATCACGTTCCCCATTAACAGCATTCCTCACTTTCTCCATCATGTTCCCAGTATCTGCATTCCTCATTTTCTCCGTGACGTTCCCCGGTATCAGCATTCATCACTTTCTCCATCACGTTCTCCATTACATTCCCCATTTTCTGTATTCCTCACTTTCTCTGTCACATTCCCAGTATCTGCAATCCTCAGTTTCTCCATCACGTCCCCCGTTATCTGCATTCATCAGTCTCTCCATCAGGTTCCCCGATATCTGTATTCCTCACTTTCTCCATCACGTTCCCCGGTATCTGCATTCCTCACTTTCACCATCACGTTCCCCGGTATCTGCATTCCTCACCTTATCCATCACATTCCCCAGTTCCTGCATTCCTCACTTTCACCATCACGTTCTCTAGTATCTGCATTCCTCAATTTCTCCATCACGTTCCCCATGACCTGCATTCCTCACTTTCTCCATCATGTTCCCAGTATCTGCATTCCTCACTTTCTCCATCACATTCCCAATATCTGCATTCCAAACTTTCTGCGTCATGTTCCCCGTTTTCTGAATTCCTCACTTTCTCCATGACATGCCCACTATCTGCATTCCTCACTTTATCCATCACGTTCCCCATTATCTGCCTTCCTGACTTTCGCTGTCACATTCCCAGTATCTGCATTCCTCACTTTCTCTGTCACGTTCCCCATTATCTGCAATCCTCGTTTTCTCCATCACCTTCCCCATTTTCTGCATTCCTCACTTTCTCCATCACGTTCCCCATTATCTGCATTCCTGACTTTCGCTGTCACATTCCCAGTATCTGCATTCCTCACTTTCTCTGTCATGTTCCCCATTATCTGCACTCCTCACTTTCTCCGTCATGTTCCCTGTTATCTGCATTCCTCACTTTCTCCATCACGTTTCCCTTTATCTGCATTCCTCACTCTCTGCGTCACGTTCCTCAGTATCTGCATTCCTTACTATCTCCATCATGTTCCCCAGTATCTGCATTCCACACTTTCTCCACCACGTTCCCCATTCCCTGCATTCTTCACTTTCTCCATCATGTTCCCAGTGTCTGCATTCCTCACTTTCTCCATCACGTTCCCCATTATCTGCACTCCTCACTTTCTCCGTCATGTTCCCTGTTATCTGCATTCCTCACTTTCTCCATCACGTTTCCCTTTATCTGCATTCCTCACTCTCTGCGTCACGTTCCTCAGTATCTGCATTCCTTACTATCTCCATCATGTTCCCCAGTATCTGCATTCCACACTTTCTCCACCACGTTCCCCATTCCCTGCATTCTTCACTTTCTCCATCATGTTCCCAGTGTCTGCATTCCTCACTTTCTCCATCACGTTCCCCATTATCTGTATTCCTCACTTTCTCCATCATGTTCCCGGTATCTGCATTCCTCACTTTCTCCATCACGTTCCCAGTATCTGCATTCCTCACTTTCTCCATCACGTTCCCCATTACCTGCATTCCTCACTATCTCCATCATGTTCCCGGTATCTGCATTCCCCACTTTCTCCATCCCGTTCCCTGGTAACTGCATTCCTGACTTTCTCCATCATGTTCCCCAGTATCTGCATTCCTCACTTTCCCCATCACGTTCACCAGTATCTGCATTCCGCACTTTCTCCATCACGTACCCCATTATCTGCATTCCTGACTTTCGCTGTCACATTCCCAGTATCTGCATTCCTCGCTTTCTCTGTCATGTTCCCCATTATCTGCACTCCTCACTTTCTCCGTCATGTTCCCTGTTATCTGCATTCCTCACTTTCTCCATCACGTTTCCCTTTATCTGCATTCCTCACTCTCTGCGTCACGTTCCTCAGTATCTGCATTCCTTACTATCTCCATCATGTTCCCCAGTATCTGCATTCCACACTTTCTCCACCACGTTCCCCATTCCCTGCATTCTTCACTTTCTCCATCATGTTCCCAGTGTCTGCATTCCTCACTTTCTCCATCACGTTCCCCATTATCTGTATTCCTCACTTTCTCCATCATGTTCCCGGTATCTGCATTCCTCACTTTCTCCATCACGTTCCCAGTATCTGCATTCCTCACTTTCTCCATCACGTTCCCCATTACCTGCATTCCTCACTATCTCCATCATGTTCCCGGTATCTGCATTCCCCACTTTCTCCATCCCGTTCCCTGGTAACTGCATTCCTGACTTTCTCCATCATGTTCCCCAGTATCTGCATTCCTCACTTTCCCCATCACGTTCACCAGTATCTGCATTCCGCACTTTCTCCATCACGTACCCGTTATCTGCATTCCTCACTCTCTGCGTCACATTCCTCAGTATCTGCATTCCTCACTCTCTCCATCATGTTCCCCATTACCTGCATTCCTCACTATCTCCATCATGTTCCCGGTATCTGCATTCCTCACTTTCTCCATCACGTTCCCAGTATCTGCATTCCTCACTTTCTCCATCACGTTCCCCATTATCTGTATTCCTCACTTTCTCCATCATGTTCCCGGTATCTGCATTCCTCACTTTCCCCATCACGTTCCTCAGTATCTGCAATCCTCACTTTCAGCGTCATGTTCCCCGTCATCTGAACTCCTCACTTTCTCCATGACATGCCCATTATCTGCATTCCTCACTTTCTCCATTACATTCCCAAGTATCTGCATTCCTCACTTTCTCCATCATGTTCCCCAGTATCTGCATTCCTCACTTTCTCCATCACGTTCCCAGTATCTGCATTCCACACTTTCTCCACCACGTTCCCCAGTAATTTCATTCCTCACTTTCTCCATCAGGTTCCCCAGTATCTGCATTCCTCACTTTCACCATCACGTTCCCCATTACCTGCATTCCTCACTTTCTCCATCATGTTCCCTGTAACTGCATTCCTCATTTTCTCCGTCACGTTCCCAGTATCTGCATTCCTTACTTTCTCCCTCACATTCCCCATTATCTGTGTTCCTCACTTTCTCTGTCACGTTCCCTATTATCTGCATTCCTCGCTTTCTCCATCACGTGCCCCATTTTCTGCATTCCACCCCTTCTCCATTATGTTCCCACTATCTGCATTCGTCACTTTCTCCATCACGTTCCCCGTTGTCTGCATTCCTGACTTTCTCCATCACATTCCCCATTAACAGCATTCCTCACTTTCTCCATCATGTTCCCAGTATTTGCATTCCTCATTTTCTCCGGGACGTTCCCCTATACCAGCATTCATCACTTTCTCCATCACATTCTCCATTACATTCCCCATTTTCTGTATTCCTCACTTTCTCTGTCACATTCCCAGTATCTGCAATCCTCACTTTCTCCATCACGTTCCCCAGTATCTGCATTCCTCACTTTCTCCATCACATTCACAGTATCTGCATTCCTCACGTTCCCCATCACGTCCCCCGTTATCTGCATTTATCAGTTTCTCCATCAGGTTCCCCGATATCTGTATTCCTCACTTTCTCCATCACGTTCCCCAGTATCTGCATTCTTCACCTTATCCATCACATTCCCCAGTATCTGCATTCCTCACTTTCTCCATCACGTTCCCCAGTATCTGCATTCCTCACTTTCACCATCACGTTCCCTAGTATCTGCATTCCTCACTTTCCCCATAACGTTCCCCAGTATCTGCATTCCACACTTTCTCCATCACGTTCCCCAGTATCTGAATTCCTCACTTTCACTATAACATTCTCCAGTATCTGCATTCCTCACTTTCTCCATCACGTTCCCAATATCTGAATTCCTCACTTTCTCCATGACATGCCCACTTTCCTCGCTTCCTGACTTTCGCTGTCACATTCCCATTATCTGCACTCCTCACTTTCTCCATCACATTCCCTAGTATCTGCATTCCACCCTTCCTCCATCACATTCCCCAATATCTGCATTCATCACTTTCACCATCACGTTCTCTAGTATCTGCATTCCTCATTTCTCCATCACGTTCCCCATGACCTGCATTCCTCACTTTTTCCATCACATTCCCAATATCTGCGTTCCTCACTTTCTACATCCCATTCCCCAGTATCTGCCTTCCTCAATTTCTCCATCCCATTCCCCGGCATCTGCATTCCTAACTGTCTCCATCACATTCCCAGTATCTGCATTCCTCACTTTCCCCATCACGTTCCCAGTATCTGCATTCCACACTTTCTCCACCACGTTCCCCAGTAATTTCATTCCCCACTTTCTCCATCATGTTCCCCTGTATCTGCATTCCTCACTATCTCCATCACGTTCCCTAGTATCTGCATTCCTCACTTTCTCCATCACGTTCCCCAGTATCTGCATTCCTCACTTTCTCCATCATGTTCCCTGTAACTGCATTCCTCATTTTCTCCGTCACGTTCCCAGTATCTAAATTCCTTACTTTCTCCTTCGCATTCCCCATTATCTGTGTTCCTCACTTTCTCCATCACGTGCCCCATTTTCTGCATTCCACCCCTTCTCCATTATGTTCCCACTATCTGCATTCGTCACTTTCTCCATCACGTTCCCCGTTGTCTGCATTCCTGACTTTCTCCATCACATTCCCCATTAACAGCATTCCTCACTTTCTCCATCATGTTCCCAGTATCTGCATTCCTCATTTTCTCCGGGACGTTCCCCTATACCAGCATTCATCACTTTCTCCATCACATTCTCCATTACATTCCCCATTTTCTGTATTCCTCACTTTCTCTGTCACATTCCCAGTATCTGCAATCCTCACTTTCTCCATCACGTTCCCCAGTATCTGCATTCCTCACTTTCTCCATCACATTCACAGTATCTGCATTCCTCACGTTCCCCATCACGTCCCCCGTTATCTGCATTTATCAGTTTCTCCATCAGGTTCCCCGATATCTGTATTCCTCACTTTCTCCATCACGTTCCCCAGTATCTGCATTCTTCACCTTATCCATCACATTCCCCAGTATCTGCATTCCTCACTTTCTCCATCACGTTCCCCAGTATCTGCATTCCTCACTTTCACCATCACGTTCCCTAGTATCTGCATTCCTCACTTTCCCCATAACGTTCCCCAGTATCTGCATTCCACACTTTCTCCATCACGTTCCCCAGTATCTGAATTCCTCACTTTCACTATAACATTCTCCAGTATCTGCATTCCTCACTTTCTCCATCACGTTCCCAATATCTGAATTCCTCACTTTCTCCATGACATGCCCACTTTCCTCGCTTCCTGACTTTCGCTGTCACATTCCCATTATCTGCACTCCTCACTTTCTCCATCACATTCCCTAGTATCTGCATTCCACCCTTCCTCCATCACATTCCCCAATATCTGCATTCATCACTTTCACCATCACGTTCTCTAGTATCTGCATTCCTCATTTCTCCATCACGTTCCCCATGACCTGCATTCCTCACTTTTTCCATCACATTCCCAATATCTGCGTTCCTCACTTTCTACATCCCATTCCCCAGTATCTGCCTTCCTCAATTTCTCCATCCCATTCCCCGGCATCTGCATTCCTAACTGTCTCCATCACATTCCCAGTATCTGCATTCCTCACTTTCCCCATCACGTTCCCAGTATCTGCATTCCACACTTTCTCCACCACGTTCCCCAGTAATTTCATTCCCCACTTTCTCCATCATGTTCCCCTGTATCTGCATTCCTCACTATCTCCATCACGTTCCCTAGTATCTGCATTCCTCACTTTCTCCATCACGTTCCCCAGTATCTGCATTCCTCACTTTCTCCATCATGTTCCCTGTAACTGCATTCCTCATTTTCTCCGTCACGTTCCCAGTATCTAAATTCCTTACTTTCTCCTTCGCATTCCCCATTATCTGTGTTCCTCACTTTCTCCATCACGTGCCCCATTTTCTGCATTCCACCCCTTCTCCATTATGTTCCCACTATCTGCATTCCTCACTTACTCCATCACGTTCCCCAGTATCTGAATTCCTCACTTTCTCCATCATGTTCCCAGTATCTGCATTCCTCATTTTCTCCGTGACGTTCCCCGGTATCAGCATTCATCACTTTCTCCATCACGTTCTCCATTACATTCCCCATTTTCTGTATTCCTCACTTTCTCTGTCACATTCCCAGTATCTGCAATCCTCAGTTTCTCCATCACGTCCCCCGTTATCTGCATTCATCAGTCTCTCCATCAGGTTCCCCGATATCTGTATTCCTCACTTTCTCCATCACGTTCCCCGGTATCTGCATTCCTCACTTTCACCATCACGTTCCCCGGTATCTGCATTCCTCACCTTATCCATCACATTCCCCAGTTCCTGCATTCCTCACTTTCACCATCACGTTCTCTAGTATCTGCATTCCTCAATTTCTCCATCACGTTCCCCATGACCTGCATTCCTCACTTTCTCCATCATGTTCCCAGTATCTGCATTCCTCACTTTCTCCATCACATTCCCAATATCTGCATTCCTCACTTTCTGCGTCATGTTCCCCGTTTTCTGAATTCCTCACTTTCTCCATGACATGCCCACTATCTGCATTCCTCACTTTATCCATCACGTTCCCCATTATCTGCCTTCCTGACTTTCGCTGTCACATTCCCAGTATCTGCATTCCTCACTTTCTCTGTCACGTTCCCCATTATCTGCAATCCTCGTTTTCTCCATCACCTTCCCCATTTTCTGCATTCCTCACTTTCTCCATCACGTTCCCCATTATCTGCATTCCTGACTTTCGCTGTCACATTCCCAGTATCTGCATTCCTCACTTTCTCTGTCATGTTCCCCATTATCTGCACTCCTCACTTTCTCCGTCATGTTCCCTGTTATCTGCATTCCTCACTTTCTCCATCACGTTTCCCTTTATCTGCATTCCTCACTCTCTGCGTCACGTTCCTCAGTATCTGCATTCCTTACTATCTCCATCATGTTCCCCAGTATCTGCATTCCACACTTTCTCCACCACGTTCCCCATTCCCTGCATTCTTCACTTTCTCCATCATGTTCCCAGTGTCTGCATTCCTCACATTCTCCATCATGTTCCCAGTATCAGCATTCCTCACTTTCTCCATGAAATTCCCAGTATCTGCATTCCACACTTTCTCCATCACAATTCCAGAGGCTGCATTCCTCACTTTCTCCATAACGTTCCCTGTTTTCTGCATTCCTCACTTTCTCCATGAATTTCCCAGTACCTGCATTCCTCACTTTCACCATCACGTTCCCCATTATCTGCTTTCTTCACTTTGTCCATCACATTCGCAGTAACAGCATTCGTCACTTTCTCCATCACGTTCCCCGTTATCTGCATTCCTCACTTTCTGCATCACGTTCCTCAGTATCTGCATTCCTCACTTTTGCTGTCACGTTCCCCAGTATCTGCACTTTCTCCATCACATTCCCCATTATCTGTATTCCTCATTTTCTCCATCACGTTGCCCATTATCTGTATTCCTCACTTCCTCCATCACGTTCCCCGTTATCTGTATTCCTCACTTCCTCCATCACGTTCCCCGTTATCTGCATTCCTCACTTTGTGCGTCACCTTCCCTGTTAACTGCATTCCTGACTTTCTCCATCACGTTCCCCATTATCTGCATTCCTCCCTTTCTCCATCACGTTCCCAGTATCTGCATTCCTCACTTTCTACATTACATTCCCCAGTATCGGAATTCCTCACTTTCTCCATCATGTTCCCAGTATCAGCATTCCTCACTTTCTCCATGAAATTCCCAGTATCTGCATTCCACACTTTCTCCATCACATTCCCAGAAGCTGCATTCCTTACTTTCTCCATAACGTTCCCCAATTTCTGCATTCCTCACTTTCTCCATCACATTCCCAGTAACTGCATTCCTCACTTTCTCCATGAATTTCCCAGTATCTGCGTTCCTCACTTTCACCATCACGATCCCCAGTATCTGCAAACCTCAATTTCTCCGCCACGTTCCCCGTTATCTGCAGTCCTCACTTTCTCCATCACATTCCCCGTTATCTGCATTCCTCACTTTCTGCATCACGTTCCTCAGTATCTGCATTCCTCACTTTCTCCATGACATTCCCAGTATCTGCATTCCTCACTTTCCGCATCATGTTCCTCAGTATCTGCATTCTTGACTTTCTCCATCACATTCCCAGTATCTGCATTCCTCACTTTCACTGTCACGTTCCCCATTATCTGCATTCCTCACTTTCTCCATCACGTTCACCAGTGTGTGCATTCCTGAATTTCTCCATCACATTCCCAGTATCTGCATTCCTCACTTTCACCATCACGTTCCCCAGTATCTGCAAACCTCAATTTCTCCACCACGTTCCCCATTATCTGCATTCCTCACTTTCTCCATCACGTTTCCCTTTATCTGCATTCCTCACTCTCTGCGTCACGTTCCTCAGTATCTGCGTTCCTTACTATCTCCATCACGTTCCCCAGTATCTGCATTCCACACTTTCTCCATCACGTTCCCCATTCCCTGCATTCCTCACTTTCTCCATCATATTCCCAGTATTTGCATTCCTCACTTTCTCCATCACGATCCCCACTATCTGCATTCCTCACTCCCTCCATCACGTACCCGGTATCTGCATTCCTCACTTTCTGCATCACCTTTCCCGTTATCTGCATTCCTCACTTTCTCCATCACATTCCCCAGTATCTGCAATCCTCAGTTTCTCCGCCACATTCCCAGTATCTGCATTCCTCACTTTCTCCGTCACCTTCCTCGATAACTGCATTCCTCACTTTCTCCATCACATTCCCCATTATCTGTATTCCTCATTTTCTCTGTCACATTCCCAGTATCAGTATTCCTCACTTTCTCCATTACGTTCCCTATTATCTGCATTCCTCACTTTCTCCATCACGTTCCCCATTTTCTGCATTCCTCACTTTATCCATCACATTCCACAGTACCTGCATTCCTCACTTTCTCCATCACGTTCCCAATTTTCTGCATTCCTCACTTTCTCCGTCACGTTCACCGTTATCTGCATTCCACCCTTTCTCCATCACGTTCCCCGGTACCTGCATTCCTCACTGTCTCCATCACGTTTCCCAGTATCTGCATTCCTATCTTTCTTCATCCCGTTCCCCAGTATCTGCATTCCTCACATTCTCCATCACAATCCCAGTATCTGCATTCCTCACTTTCGCTGTCACGTTCCCCAGTATCTGCATTCTTCACTTTCTCCATCACGTTACTCATTATCTGTATTCCTCACTTTCTCCATCATGTTCCTGGTATCTGCATTCTTCACTTTCTCCATCACGTTCCCCAGTATCTGCATTCCTCACTTTCTCTATCACGATCCCCACTATCTGCATTCCTCACTTCCTCCATCACGTTCCCCGGTATCTGCATTCCTCACTTTATCCATCACGTTCCCCAGTATCACCATTCCTCGCTTTCTCCATTATGTTCCCAGTGTCTCATTCCTCACATTCTCCACCACATTCCCTGCTATCTGCATTCCTCACTTTCTCCGTCACCTTCCTCGATATCTGCGTTCCTCACTTTCTCCATCACAGTCCCAGTATCTGCATTCCTCACTTTCTGCGTCACGTTCCCCAGTATCTGCATTCCTCACTTTCCCCATCACAATCGCCAGTGTGTGCATTCCTAACTTTCTCCATCACATTCTCCATTATCTGTATTCCTCACTTTCTCCGTCACATTCCCCAGTACCTGCATTCCTCACTTTCCCCATCCCGTACCCAGGTATCTGCATTTCTCACTTTCTCCATCACGTTCCCCATTATCTGCACTCCTCACTTTCTCCGTCACGTTCACCGTTATCTGCATTCCACCCTTTCTCCATCACGTTCCCCGGTACCTGCATTCCTCACTTTCTCCATCCCGTACCCAGGTATCTGCATTCCTCACTTTCTCCATCCCGTACCTAGGTATCTGCATTCCTCACTGTCTACATCACATTCCCAGTATCAGCATTCCACACTTTCTCCAACATGTTACCCAGTATCTGCATTCCTCACTTTCCCATCACGTCCCCCGTTATCTGCTTTCATCACTTTCTCCATCAAGTTCCCCGGCATCTGCATTCCTCACTTTCTCCATCATGGTCCCAGTATCTGCATTCCTCACTTTCTGCGTCACCTTCCCCATTATCTGCATTCCTCACTTTCTCCAACACGTTCCCCAGTATCTGCATTCCACACTTTCTCCACCACGTTCCCCCGAATCTGCGTCCTCACTTTCTCCATCACGTTCCCAGTGTCAGCATTCCTCACTTTCTCCATTGCGTTCCCAGTATTTGCATTCCACACTTTCTCCATCACGTTCCCCAGTATCTGCATTCCTCACTTTCTCCATCACATTCCCAGTGTCAGCATTCCACACTTTCTCCACCACGTTCCCAGTATCTGCATTCCTGACTTTCCCCATCACGTTCCCCAGAATCTGCATTCCTCACTTTCTCCATCACATTCCTTAGACAATAGACAATAGACAATAGATGCAGGAGTATGCCATTCAGCCCTTCGAGCCTGCACCGCCATTCAATATGATCATGGCTGATCATTCCCAATCAGTATCCTGTTCCAGCCTTATCTCCATAACCCTTGATTCCACGATCTTTAAGAGCTCTATCCAATTCTTTCTTAAACGAATCCAGAGACTGGGCCTCCACTGCCCTCTGGGGCAGAGCATTCCACACAGCCACCACTCTCTGGGTGAAGTAGTTTCTCCTCATCTCTGTCCTAAATGGTCTACCCCGTATTTTTAAGTTGTGTCCTCTGGTTCGGCACTCCCCCATCAGAAGAAATATGTTTCCTCCTGCCAGAGTGTCCAATCCTTTCATAATCCTATACGTTTCAATCAGATCCTCTCTCAGTCTTCTAAACTCAAGGGTATACAAGCCCAGTCGCTTCAGTCTTTCCGTGTAAGGCAATCCTGCCATTCCAGGAATTGACCTCGTGAACCTACGCTGCACTCCCTCAATAGCCAGAATGTCTTTCCTCAAATTTGGAGACCAGAACTGTACACAGTACTCCAGGTGTGGTCTCACCAGGGCCTTGTACAGCTACAGAAGCACCTCTTTGCTTCTATACTCAATCCCTCTTGTTATGAAGGACAGCATGCTATTAGCCTTCTTCACGACCTGCTGTACCTGCATGCTTGCCTTCATTGACTGGTGGACAAGAACACCCAGATCTCTCTGAACAGCCCCTTTACCTAATTTGATACCATTGAGGTAGTAATCTGCCTTCCTGTTCTTGCCACCAAAGTGGATAACCAGACATTTATCCACATTAAACTGCATCTGCCATGCATCTGCCCACTCACCTAACTTGTCCAGGTCACCCTGTAATCTCCTAACATCCTCATCACATTTCACCCTACCACCCAGCTTTGTATCATCAGCAAATTTGCTAATGTTATTGCTGATACCATCTTCAATATCATTTACATATATTGTAAAAAGCTGCGGTCCCAGCACGGATCCCTGCGGTACCCCACTGGTCACTGCCTGCCATTCCGAAATGGAGCCGTTAATCACTACCCTTTGTTTCCTATCAGCCAACCAATTCTCTATCCAATCTAGTACTTTGTCCCCAATACCGTGCGCCCTAATTTTACTCACTAACCTCTTGTGTGGGACTTTATCAAAAGCTTTCTGAAAGTCCAGGTACACTACATCCACTGGATCTCCCTCGTCCATCTTCCGAGTTACATCCTCAAAAAATTCAAGAAGATTAGTCAAGCATGATTTCCCCTTCATAAATCCATGCTGACTCTGTCCTATCCTGTTACTATTATCCAGATGTGCCGTAATTTCATCCTTTATAATAGACTCCAGCATCTTTCCCACCACTGAGGTCAGACTAACTGGTCTATAATTTCCTGCTTTCTCCCGCCCACCCTTCTTAAAAAGTGGCACAACATTAGCCGCCCTCCAATCCTCAGGAACCAACCCCGATTCTATTGAACTCTGGAAAATAATCACCAGCGCATCCACGATTTCCCGAGCCACCTCCTTCAGTACCCTGGGATGCAGGCCGTCAGGTCCCGGAGACTTATCAACCTTCAGTCCTAACAGTCTCTCCAACACCAAATCCTGGCAAATATAAATTCCCTTAAGTTCAGGTCCTTCAGCCACTGTTACCTCAGGGAGATTGCTTGTGTCTTCCCCAGTGAACACAGATCTGAAGTACCCATTTAATTCCTCTGCCATTTCTTTGTTCCCAGTAATATATTCCCCTGTTTCTGTCTTCAAGGGCCCAATTTTTGTCCTAACCATTTTTTTGCCTTGGACATACCTAAAAAGCTTTTACTATCCTCCTTTATATTCTTGGCCAGTTTACCTTCGTACCTCATTTTTTCTCTGCGTATTTCCTTCTTACTAATCCTCTGTTGTTCTTTAAAAGCTTCCCAGTCCTCAGTTTTCCCACTTATCTTCGCTAAGTTATATTTTTCTCTTTTAACTTTATATGTTTCTTTACTTCCCTCGTCAGCCACGGCCACCCATGTCTCCTCCTAGGATCTTTCTTCCTTTTAGGAATGAACTGATCCTGCAACTTCTGCATTATACACAGAAATATCCGCCATTGTTCCTCCACGGTCTTCCCTGTTAAGGTATTGCACCATTGAACTTTGGCCAGTTGCTCCCTCATAGCTCCATATTTCCCTTTATTCAACTGAAATATTGTCACTTCCGATTGTACCCACTCCCTCTCAAATTGCAGATTGAAGCTTAGTATCTGCATTCCTCACTTTCTCCATCATGTTCCCCAGTATCTGCATTCCTCACTTTCTCCATCACTTTCCCAGTATCTGCATTCCTCACTTTCACCATCACGTTCTCTCGTATCTGCATTCCTCACTTTCTCCATCACGTTCCCCATTTCCTGCATTCCCAACTTTCTCCATCATGTTCCCAATAACTGCATTCCTCACTTTCTCTATTACGTTCTGAGTATCTCCATTCCTCACTTTCCCCATCACGTTCTCCAGTAACTGGATTCCTTACTTTCTCCATTCTGTTCCCCAGTATCGGCATTTCTCACTTTTTCCATCACGTTCTCCAATATCTGCATTCCTGACTTTCTCCATCATGGACCCCGGTATCTGCATTCCTCACTTTCTCCATCACGTTCCACATTATCTGCATTCCTCACTTTCTCCATTACGTTCCCAGTATCTGCATTCCACACTTTCTCCATCACGTTCCTCATTATCTCTATTCCTCACATTCTCCATCACATTCCCAGTATCAGCATTCCTCACTTTCTCCATTACGTTCCCCAGTATCTGCATTCCCCACTTTCTCCATCACGTTCCCCAGTACCTGCATTCCTCACTTTCTCCATCACTTTCCGAGTATCTCCATTCCTCACTTTCTCCATCACGTTCCCCAGTAACTGGATTCCTTACTTTCTCCATTCTGTTCCCTGGTATCTGCATTCCTCACTTTTTCCATCAAGTTCTCCAATATCCGCATTCCTCACTTTCTCCATCATGTTCGCCAGTATCTGCATTCCTCACTTTCTCCATCACGTTCCCCAGTATCTGCATTCCTCACTTTCCCCATCACGTTCCCCAGTATCTGCATTCCTCACTTTCCCCATCACGTTCCCCAGGATCTGCATTCCTTACTTTATCCATCACGTTCCCCAGTACCTGCATTCCTCACTTTCTCCATCACATTCCCCATTTTCTGTATTCCTCACTTTATCCATCACATTCGCAGTATCTGTATTTCTCACTTTCACCGTCACGTTCCCCAGTATCTGCATTCCTCACTTTCTCCATCACTTTCCGAGTATCTCCATTCCTCACTTTCCCCATCACGTTCCCCAGTAACTGGATTCCTTCCTTTCTCCATTCTGTTCCCTGGTATCTGCATTCCTCACTTTTTCCATCACTTTCTCCAATATCCGCATTCCTCACTTTCTCCATCATATTCCCCAGTATCGGCATTCCTCACTTTGTCCATCACATTCCCCAGTACCTGCATTACTCACTTTCTCCATCACGTTCCCCATTTTCTGCATTCCTCACTTTCTCCATCACATTCCCAGTACCTGCATTTCTCACTTTCTCCATCACGTTCCCCAGTATCTGCACTCCTCAGTTTCTCCGTCACATTCCCCGTTATCTGCATTCCAAACTTTCTCCATCACGTTCCCTGGTATCTGCATTCCTCACTGTCTCCATCACGTACCCGGTATCTGCATTCCTAACTTTCTCCATCCCGTTCCCCGGTATCTGCATTCCTCACTTTCTCCATCCCGTTCCCCGGTATCTGCATTCCTCACTGTCTTCATCACATTCCCAGTATCCGCATTCCACACTTTCTCCAACATGGTCCCCAGTATCTGCATTCCACACTTTCTCCACCACGTTCAACCAAAACTGCGTTCCTCACTTTCTCCACCACGTTCCCCTGAATCTGCGTTCCTCACTTTCTCCATCACGTTCCCCATTTCCTGCATTCCCAACTTTCTCCATCATGTTCCCAATATCTGCATTCCTCACTTTCTCCATCACGTTCCCCAGTAACTGGATTCCTTTCTTTCTCCATTCTGTTCCCCGGTATCTGCATTCCTGACTTTTTCCATCACTTTCTCCAATATCTGCATTCCTCACTTTTTCCATCACATTCTCCATCACATTCTCCAATATCCGCATTCCTCACTTTCTCCATCATGGACCCCGGTATCTGCATTCCTAACTTTCCCCATCACGTTCCCCAGGATCTGTATTCCTCACTTTCTCCATCACGTTCGCCAGTGTCTGCATTCCTCACTTTCTCCATCACGTTCCCCATTTGCTGCATTCCTCACTTTCTCCATCATATTCCCCAGTATCTGAATTTCTCACTTACTCCATCACGTTCCCCATTATCTGCATTCCTCACTTACTCCATCACGTTCCCCATTATCTGCATTCCTCACTTTCTCCATCATGGACCCTGGTATCTGAATTTCTCACTTTCTCCATCACGTTCCCCATTATCTGCACTCCTCAGTTTGTCCGTCACGTACCCCGTTATCTGCATTTCACCCTTTCTCCATCACGTTCCCCGGTATCTGCATTCCTAACTTTCTTCATCCCATTCCCCTGTATCTGCATTCCTCACCTTCTCCATTACGTTCCCAGTATCTGCATTCCACACTTTCTCCATCACTTTCCGAGTATCTCCATTCCTCACTTTCCCCATCACGTTCCCCGGTATCTGCATTCCTCACTGTCTTCATCACATTCCCAGTATCTGCATTCCACACTTTCTCCACCACGTTCAACCGAAACTGCGTTCCTCACTTTCTCCACCACGTTCCCCTGAATCTGCGTTCCTCACTTTCTCCATCACGTTCCCCATTTCCTGCATTCCCAACTTTCTCCATCATGTTCCCAATATCTGCATTCCTCACTTTCTCCATCACGTTCCCCAGTAACTGGATTCCTTACTTTCTCCATTCTGTTCCCCGGTATCTGCATTCCTCACTTTTTCCATCACTTTCTCCAATATCTGCATTCCTCACATTCTCTTTCACGTTCCCCATTTTCTGCATTCCTCAGTTTCTCCATCACATTCCCCATTATCTGCATTCCACATTTTCTCTTTCACTTTTCCCATTTTCTGCATTCCTCACTTTCTCCATCACGTTCTCCATGATCTGCATTCCTGGTTTTCTCCATCATATTCCCAGTATCTGCATTCCTCACTTTCTCCATCACGTTCCGCAGTATCGGAAGTCCTCACTTTCTCCAACACATTACCAGTATCTGCATTCCTCACTTTCTCCAGCACATTCCCCAGTAACTGGATTCCTCACTTTCTCCATCACGTTCTCCAGTATCTGCATTCCTGACTTTTTACATCACGTTCCCCATTATCTGCATTCCTCACTTTCTCCGTCACATTCCCAGTATCAGCATTCCTCACTTTCTCCATTACGTTCCCCAGTATTTGCATTCCCCATTTTCTCCATCACGTTCCCCGGAATCTGCATTTCTCACTTTATCCATCACGTTCCCCGGAATCTGCATTCCTCACTTTCTCCATCACATTTCCCATTTTCTGCATTCCTCACTGTCTCCAACATGTTCCCTGGTATCTGCATTCCTTACTTTCTTCATCCCGTTCCCCAGTGTCTGCATTCCTCACTTTCTCCACCACGTTCCCAGTATCTGCATTCCTGACTTTCCCCATCACGTTCCCCAGCAACTGGATTCCTCACTTTCTCCATCATGTTCCCGGTATCTGCATTCCTCACTTTATCCATCACATTCCCCGTTATCTGCATTCCTCACTTTCTGCATCATGTTCCTCAGTATCTGCATTCCTTACTATCCCCATCACGTACCCCAGTCGCTGCATTCCACACTTTCTCCATCACGTTCCCCATGACCTGCATTCCTCACTTTCTGCATCACGTTCCTCAGTATCTGCATTCCTCACTTTTGCTGTCACGTTCCCCATTATCTGCATTCCTCACTTTCTCCATGACATTCCCAGTATCTGCATTCCTCACTTTCCGCGTCATGTTCCTCAGTATCTGCATTCCTGACTTTCTCCATCACATTCCCAGTATCTGCATTCCTCACTTTCTCCATCACGTTCCCCAGTATCTGCATTCCTCACTTTCTCCATCACGTTTCCAGTATCTGCATTCCACACTTTCTCCTTCATGTTCCCCATTATCTGCACTCCTCAGTTTCTCCATCACGTTCCCCATTGTCAGCATTCCTCACTTTCTCCATCACGTTCCCCATTTGCTGCATTCCTCACTTTCTCCATCATGGACCCCGGTATCTGAATTCCTCACTTTCTCCATCACGTTCCCCATTATCTGGACTCCTCAGTTTGTCCGTCACGTTCCCCGTTATCTGCATTTCACCCTTTCTTCATCCCATTCCCCTGTATCTGCATTCCTCACCTTCTCCATTACGTTCCCAGTATCTGCATTCCACACTTTCTCCATCACTTTCCGAGTATCTCCATTCCTCACTTTCCTCATCACGTTCCCCGGTATCTGCATTCCTCACTGTCTTCATCACATTCCCAGTATCTGCATTCCACACTTTCTCCACCACGTTCAACCGAAACTGCGTTCCTCACTTTCTCCACCACGTTCCCCTGAATCTGCGTTCCTCACTTTCTCCATCACGTTCCCCATTTCCTGCATTCCCAACTTTCTCCATCATGTTCCCAATATCTGCATTCCTCACTTTCTCCATCACGTTCCCCAGTAACTGGATTCCTTACTTTCTCCATTCTGTTCCCCGGTATCTGCATTCCTCACTTTTTCCATCACTTTCTCCAATATCTGCATTCCTCATTTTCTTCATCATGGACCCCGATATCTGCATTCCTCACTTTCTCCATCACGTTCCCCAGTATCTGCATTCCTCACATTCTCTTTCACGTTCCCCATTTTCTGCATTCCTCAGTTTCTCCATCACATTCCCCATTATCTGCATTCCTCATTTTCTCTTTCACTTTTCCCATTTTCTGCATTCCTCACTTTCTCCATCACGTTCTCCATGATCTGCATTCCTGGTTTTCTCCATCATATTCCCAGTATCTGCATTCCTCACTTTCTCCATCACGTTCCGCAGTATCGGAAGTCCTCACTTTCTCCAACACATTACCAGTATCTGCATTCCTCACTTTCTCCAGCACATTCCCCAGTAACTGAATTCCTCACTTTCTCCATCACGTTCTCCAGTATCTGCATTCCTTGCTTTTTACATCACGTTCCCCATTATCTGCATTCCTCACTTTCTCCGTCACATTCCCAGTATCAGCATTCCTCACTTTCTCCATTACGTTCCCCAGTATTTGCATTCCCCATTTTCTCCATCACATTTCCCATTTTCTGCATTCCTCACTGTCTCCACCATGTTCCCTGGTATCTGCATTCCTTACTTTCTTCATCCCGTTCCCCAGTGTCTGCATTCCTCACTTTCTCCACCACGTTCCCAGTATCTGCATTCCTGACTTTCCCCATCACGTTCCCCAGCAACTGGATTCCTCACTTTCTCCATCGTGTTCCCAGTATCTGCATTCCTCACTTTATCCATCACATTCCCCATTATCTGCATTCCTCACTTTCTGCATCACCATCCCCATTTTCTGCATTCCTCACTTTCTCCATCACATTCCTAGTATCTGCATTCCTCGCTTTCCCCACAACTTTCCCCATATCTGCATTCCTCAGTTTCACCATCACGTTCCCTAGTATCTGCATTCCTCACTCTCTCCATCACGTTCCCCATTACCTGCATTCCTCACGTTCTCCATCATGTTCCCAGTATCTGCATTCCTCACTTTCTCCATCACGTTCCCAGTATCTGCATTCCTCACTTTTTCAAGCACCTTCTTCAGTATCTGCATTCCTGACTTTCTCCATCACATTCCCAATATCTGCATTCCTCACTGTCTCCATCACGTTCCCCGGTATCTGCATTCCTCACTTTCTTCATCACATTCCCAATATCTGCATTCCACACTTTCTCCACCACGTTCCCCAGTATCTGCATTCCTCACGTTCTGCGTCACGTTTCCAATATCTGCATTCCTCACTTTCTCCATCACCTTCCCCAGTAACTGCAAACCACAATTTCTCTGCCGCGTACCCATTGTCTGTATTCCTCACTTGCTCCATCACATTCCCAGTATCTGCATTTCTCACTTTCTCCATCACGTTCCCTGTTTTCTGCATTCCTCACTTTCCCCATCACATTCCCCAGGATCTGCATTCCTCACTTTCTCCATCACTTTCCCCATTATCTGCATTCCTCGCTTTCTCCATCATGTTCCCAGTATCTGCATTCCTCACTTTCTGCGTAATGTTCCCCAGTATCTGAAATCCTCACTTTCTCCTCCACGTTCCCTGTATCTGCAATTCTCACCTTCTCCGTCACATTCCCAGCATCTGCATTCCTCACTTTCTGCATCATGTTCCCCGTTTTCTGAATTCATCACTTTCTCCATGACATGCCTAGTATCTGCATTCCTCACTTTCTCCATCAAGTCCCCCATTATCTGCATTCCACCCTTTCTCCATTAGGTTCACAGTATCTGCATTCCTCACTTTCACCATCACTTTCCCTAGTATCTGCATTCTTCACTTTCTCCATCACGTTCCCCATTTCCTGCATTCCCAACTTTCTCCATCATGTTCCCAATATCTGCATTCCTCACTTTCTCCATCACGTTCCCCAGTAACTGGATTCCTTACTTTCTCCATTCTGTTCCCTGGTATCTGCATTCCTCACTTTTTCCATCACTTTCTCCAAGATCTGCATTCCTCACTTTTTCCATCACTTTCTCCAAGATCTGCATTCCTCATTTTCTTCATCATGGACCCCGGTATCTGCATTCCTTACTTTCTCCATCATGTTCCCCATTTTCTGCATTCCTCACTTTCTCCATCACGTTCCCCATTTTCTGCATTCCTCACTTTCTCCATCACGTTCCCAGTATCTGCATTCCTCACTTTCTCCAGCACATTCCCCAGTAACTGGATTCCTCACTTTCTCCATCATGTTCCCCAGTATCTGAAAACCTCAATTTCTCCTCCACGTTCCCACTATCTGCATTCCTCACTGTCTCCATCACGTTCCCCAGTATCTGCATTCCTCCCTTTGTCCATCACATTCCCCATTATCTGCATTACACACTTTCTGCATCACCATCCCCATTTTCTGCATTCCTCGCTTTCCCCAACACTTTCCCCAGTATCTGCATTCCTCACTTTCTCCGTCACGTTACCCATTATCTGCATTCCTCGCTTTCTCCATCACGTTCCCCATTTTCTGCATTCCTCACTTTCTCCGTCACGTTCCCCATTTTCTGCATTCCTCACATTCTCTTTCACATTTCCCATTATCTGCATTCCTCACTTTCTCCATCACTTTCCCCATTATCTGCATTCCTGATTTTCTCCATCACATTCCCAGTATCTGCTTTCTTCACTTTCTCCATCACGTTCCCCATTTACTGCATTCCTGACTTTTTACATCACGTTCCCCATTATCTGCATTCCTGACTTTCTCCATCACATTCCCAATATCTGAATTCCTCACGTGCTCCATCACATTCCCCAGTATCTGCATTCCTCACTTTCTCCATCACGTTCCCCAGTAACTGCAAACCTAAATTTCTCCGCCACCGTTCCCAGTGTCTGCATTCCTCACTTGCTCCATCACCTTCCCAGTATATGCATTCATCACTTTCTCGTTCACATTCACTGTTATCTGCATTCCTCGCTTTCTCCGTCACGTTCCCAGTATCTGCATACCTCACTTTCTCCATCACGTTCCCCAGTATCTGCAATCCTCACTTTCTCCGCCACGTTCCCAGTGTCTGCATTCCTCACTTGATCCATCACATTCCCAGTATATGCATTCATTACTTTCTCCATCATGTTCCCCATTGTCTGCATTCCTCACTTTCTCCATCACGTTCCCCATTTTCTGCATTCCTCAGTTTTCCATCACGTTCCCCGTTATCTGCATTCCTGATTTTCTCCATCACATTCCCAGTATCTGCTTCCCTCACTTTCTCCATCACGTTCCCTATTTACTGCATTCCTGACTTTTTACATCACGTTCCCCATTATCTACATTCCTGACTTTCTCCATCACATTTCCCATTATCTGCATTCCTCACTTTCTCCATCACGTTCCCCGTTATCTGCATTCCTGACTTTTTCCATCACTTTCACATTGTCTCATTCCTCTCTTTCTCCGTCACGTTCCCAGGTATCTGCATACCTCATTTTCTCCATGAAATTCCCAGTATCTGCATTCCTCACTTGCTCCATCACGTTCCCCGGTATCTGCATTCCTAACTTTCTTCATCCCATTCCCCTGTATCTGCATTCCTCACCTTCTCCATTACGTTCCCAGTATCTGCATTCCACACTTTCTCCATCACTTTCCGAGTATCTCCATTCCTCACTTTCCCCATCACGTTCCCCGGTATCTGCATTCCTCACTGTCTTCATCACATTCCCAGTATCCACATTCCACACTTTCTCCAACATGTTCCCCAGTATCTGCATTCCACACTTTCTCCACCACGTTCAACCGAAACTGCGTTCCTCACTTTCTCCACCACGTTCCCCTGAATCTGCGTTCCTCACTTTCTCCATCACGTTCCCCATTTCCTGCATTCCCAACTTTCTCCATCATGTTCCCAATATCTGCATTCCTCACTTTCTGCATGACGTTCCCCAGTAACTGGATTCCTTACTTTCTCCATTCTGTTCCCCGGTATCTGCATTCCTCACTTTTTCCATCACTTTCTCCAATATCTGCATTCCTCACTTTTTCCATCACTTTCTCCAATATCTGCATTCCTCATTTTCTTCATCATGGACCCCGATATCTGCATTCCTCACTTTCTCCATCACGTTCCCCAGTATCTGCATTCCTCACATTCTCTTTCACGTTCCCCATTTTCTGCATTCCTCAGTTTCTCCATCACATTCCCCATTATCTGCATTCCTCATTTTCTCTTTCACTTTTCCCATTTTCTGCATTCCTCACTTTCTCCATCACGTTCTCCATGATCTGCATTCCTGGTTTTCTCCATCATATTCCCAGTATCTGCATTCCTCACTTTCTCCATCACGTTCCGCAGTATCGGAAGTCCTCACTTTCTCCAACACGTTACCAGTATCTGCATTCCTCACTTTCTCCAGCACATTCCCCAGTAACTGGATTCCTCACTTTCTCCATCACGTTCTCCAGTATCTGCATTCCTGACTTTTTACATCACGTTCCCCATTATCTGCATTCCTCACTTTCTCCGTCACATTCCCAGTATCAGCATTCCTCACTTTCTCCATTACGTTCCCCAGTATTTGCATTCCCCATTTTCTCCATCACGTTCCCCGGAATCTGCATTCCTCACTTTCTCCATCACATTCCCCATTATCTGTGTTCCTCACTTTCTGCATCACCATCCCCATTTTCTGCATTCCTCACTTTCTCCATCACATTCCTAGTATCTGCATTCCTCGCTTTCCCCATATCTGCATTCCTCAGTTTCACCATCACGTTCCCTAGTATCTGCATTCCTCACTCTCTCCATCACGTTCCCCATTACCTGCATTCCTCACGTTCTCCATCATGTTCCCTGTATCTGCATTCCTCACTTTCTCCATCACGTTCCCAGTATCTGCATTCCTCACTTTTTCAAGCACCTTCTCCAGTATCTGCATTCCTGACTTTTTACATCACGTTCCCCATTATCTGCATTCCTCACTTTCTCCGTCACATTCCCAGTATCAGCATTCCTCACTTTCTCCATTACGTTCCCCAGTATTTGCATTCCCCATTTTCTCCATCACGTTCCCCGGAATCTTCTTTCCTCACTTTATCCATCACGTTCCCCGGAATCTGCATTCCTCACTTTCTCCATCACATTTCCCATTTTCTGCATTCCTCACTGTCTCCACCACGTTCCCAGTATCTGCATTCCTGACTTTCCCCATCACGTTCCCCAGCAACTGGATTCCTCACTTTCTCCATCATGTTCCCGGTATCTGCATTCCTCACTTTATCCATCACATTCCCCATTATCTGTGTTCCTCACTTTCTGCATCACCATCCCCATTTTCTGCATTCCTCACTTTCTCCATCACATTCCTAGTATCTGCATTCCTCGCTTTCCCCACAACTTTCCCCATATCTGCATTCCTCAGTTTCACCATCACGTTCCCTAGTATCTGCATTCCTCACTTTTTCAAGCACCTTCTCCAGTATCTGCATTCCTGACTTTTTACATCACGTTCCCCATTATCTGCATTCCTGACTTTCTCCATCACATTCCCAATATCTGCATTCCACACTTTCTCCACCACGTTCCCCAGTATCTGCACTCCTCACTTGCTCCATCACATTCCCAGTATCTGCATTTCTCACTTTCTCCATCACGTTCCCTGTTTTCTGCATTCCTCACTTTCCCCATCACATTCCCCAGGATCTGCATTCCTCACTTTCTCCATCACTTTCCCCATTATCTGCATTCCTCGCTTTCTCCGTCATGTTCCCAGTATCTGCATTCCTCACTTTCTGCGTAATGTTCCCCAGTATCTGAAATCCTCACTTTCTCCTCCACGTTCCCTGTATCTGCAATTCTCACCTTCTCCGTCACATTCCCAGCATCTGCATTCCTCACTTTCTGCATCATGTTCCCCGTTTTCTGAATTCATCACTTTCTCCATGACATGCCTAGTATCTGCATTCCTCACTTTCTCCATCAAGTCCCCCATTATCTGCATTCCACCCTTTCTCCATTAGGTTCACAGTATCTGCATTCCTCACTTTCCCTATCACGTTCGCCAGCATCTGCATTCCTCCCTTTCACCATCACTTTCCCTAGTATCTGCATTCTTCACTTTCTCCATCACGTTCCCCATTTCCTGCATTCCCAACTTTCTCCATCATGTTCCCAATATCTGCATTCCTCACTTTCTCCATCACGTTCCCCAGTAACTGGATTCCTTACTTTCTCCATTCTGTTCCCCGGTATCTGCATTCCTCACTTTTTCCATCACTTTCTCCAAGATCTGCATTCCTCATTTTCTTCATCATGGACCCCGGTATCTGCATTCCTTACTTTCTCCATCATGTTCCCAATATCTGCATTCCTCACTTTCTCCATCACGTTCCCCAGTAACTGGATTCCTTACTTTCTCCATTCTGTTCCCCGGTATCTGCATTCCTCACTTTTTCCATCACTTTCTCCAATATCTGCATTCCTCACTTTTTCCATCACTTTCTCCAATATCTGCATTCCTCATTTTCTTCATCATGGACCCCGATATCTGCATTCCTCACTTTCTCCATCACGTTCCCCAGTATCTGCATTCCTCACATTCTCTTTCACGTTCCCCATTTTCTGCATTCCTCAGTTTCTCCATCACATTCCCCATTATCTGCATTCCTCATTTTCTCTTTCACTTTTCCCATTTTCTGCATTCCTCACTTTCTCCATCACGTTCCACATGATCTGCATTCCTCACTTTCTCCATCACGTTCCCAGTATCTGCATTCCTCACTTTCTCCAGCACATTCCCCAGTAACTGGATTCCTCACTTTCTCCATCATGTTCCCCAGTATCTGAAAACCTCAATTTCTCCTCCACGTTCCCACTATCTGCATTCCTCACTGTCTCCATCACGTTCCCCATTTTCTGCATTCCTCACTTTCTCCGTCACGTTCCCCATTTTCTGCATTCCTCACATTCTCTTTCACATTTCCCATTATCTGCATTCCTCACTTTCTCCATCACTTTCCCCGTTATCTGCATTCCTGATTTTCTCCATCACATTCCCAGTATCTGCTTTCTTCACTTTCTCCATCACGTTCCCCATTTACTGCATTCCTGACTTTTTACATCACGTTCCCCATTATCTGCATTCCTGACTTTCTCCATCACATTCCCAATATCTGAATTCCTCACGTGCTCCATCACATTCCCCAGTATCTGCATTCCTCACTTTCTCCATCACGTTCCCAGTATCTGCATTCCTCACTTTCTCCAGCACATTCCCCAGTAACTGGATTCCTCACTTTCTCCATCATGTTCCCCAGTATCTGAAAACCTCAATTTCTCCTCCACGTTCCCACTATCTGCATTCCTCACTGTCTCCATCACGTTCCCCAGTATCTGCATTCCTCCCTTTGTCCATCACATTCCCCATTATCTGCATTACGCACTTTCTGCATCACCATCCCCATTTTCTGCATTCCTCGCTTTCCCCAACACTTTCCCCAGTATCTGCATTCCTCACTTTCTCCGTCACGTTCCCCATTATCTGCATTCCTCGCTTTCTCCATCACGTTCCCCATTTTCTGCATTCCTCACTTTCTCCATCACATTCCCCATTTTCTGCATTCCTCACATTCTCTTTCACATTTCCCATTATCTGCATTCCTGATTTTCTCCATCACATTCCCAGTATCTGCATTCCTCACTTTTTCCATCACTTTCTCCAATATCTGCATTCCTCACTTTTTCCATCACTTTCTCCAATATCTGCATTCCTCATTTTCTTCATCATGGACCCCGGTATCTGCATTCCTCACTTTCTCCATCACTTTCCCCAGTATCTGCATTCCTCACATTCTCTTTCACGTTCCCCATTTTCTGCATTCCTCAGTTTCTCCATCACATTCCCCATTATCTGCATTCCTCATTTTCTCTTTCACTTTTCCCATTTTCTGCATTCCTCACTTTCTCCGTCACATTCCCAGCATCTGCATTCCTCACTTTCTGCATCATGTTCCCCGTTTTCTGAATTCATCACTTTCTCCATGACATGCCCAGTATCTGCATTCCTCACTTTCTCCATCATGTTCCCCAGTATCTGCATTCCACCCTTTCTCCATTAGGTTCCCAGTATCTGCATTCCTCACTTTCCCTATCACGTTCGCCAGTATCTGCATTCCTCCCTTTCTCCATCACTTTCCCTCGTCTCTGCATTCTTCACATTCTCCATCACGTTCCCCATTTTCTGCATTCCCAACTTTCTCCATCATGTTCCCAATATCTGCATTCCTCACTTTCTCCATCACGTTCCACATTATCTGCATTCCTCACTTTCTCCAGCACGTTCTCTAGTATCTGCATTCCTGACTTTTTACATCACGTTCCCCATTATCTGCATTCCTCATTTTCTCTTTCACTTTTCCCATTTTCTGCATTCCTCACTTTCTCCGTCACATTCCCAGCATCTGCATTCCTCACTTTCTGCATCATGTTCCCCGTTTTCTGAATTCATCACTTTCTCCGTCACATACCCAGTATCAGCATTCCTCACTTTCTCCATTACGTTCCCCAGTATCTGCATTCCTCACTTTCTCCACCACGTTCCCAGTATCTGCATTCCTGACTTTCCCCATCACGTTCCCCAGCAACTGGATTCCTCACTTTCTCCATCATGTTCCCGGTATCTGCATTCCTCACTGTACCCATCACATTCCCCATTATCTGTGTTCCTCACTTTCTGCATCACCATCCCCATTTTCTGCATTCCTCACTTTCTCCATCACATTCCCAGTATCTGCATTCCTCGCTTTCCCCACAACTTTCCCCATATCTGCATTCCTCAGTTTCACCATCACGTTCCCTAGTATCTGCATTCCTCACTCTCTCCATCACGTTCCCCATTACCTGCATTCCTCACGTTCTCCATCATGTTCCCTGTATCTGCATTCCTCACTTTCTCCATCACGTTCCCAGTATCTGCATTCCTCACTTTTTCAAGCACCTTCTCCAGTATCTGCATTCCTGACTTTTTACATCACGTTCCCCATTATCTGCATTCCTGACTTTCTTCATCACATTCCCAATATCTGCATTCCACACTTTCTCCACCACGTTCCCCAGTATCTGCATTCCTCACGTTCTGCGTCACGTTTCCAATATCTGCATTCCTCACTTTCTCCATCACCTTCCCCAGTAACTGCAAAGCACAATTTCTCTGCCGCGTACCCATTGTCTGCATTCCGCACTTGCTCCATCACATTCCCAGTATCTGCATTCCTCACTTTCTCCGTCACGTTCCCTGTTTTCTGCATTCCTCACTTTCCCCATCACGTTCCCCATTATCTGCATTCCTCACTTTCTCCATCACGTTCCCCATTTACTGCATTCCTGACTTTTTACATCACGTTCCCCATTATCTGCATTCCTGACTTTCTCCATCACATTCCCAATATCTGAATTCCTCACGTGCTCCATCACATTCCCCAGTATCTGCATTCCTCACTTTCTCCATCACGTTCCCAGTATCTGCATTCCTCACTTTCTCCAGCACATTCCCCAGTAACTGGATTCCTCACTTTCTCCTTCATGTTCCCCAGTATCTGAAAACCTCAATTTCTCCTCCACGTTCCCACTATCTGCATTCCTCACTGTCTCCATCACGTTCCCCAGTATCTGCATTCCTCCCTTTGTCCATCACATTCCCCATTATCTGCATTACGCACTTTCTGCATCACCATCCCCATTTTCTGCATTCCTCGCTTTCCCCAACACTTTCCCCAGTATCTGCATTCCTCACTTTCTCCGTCACGTTCCCCATTATCTGCATTCCTCGCTTTCTCCATCACGTTCCCCATTTTCTGCATTCCTCACTTTCTCCATCACGTTCCCCATTTTCTGCATTCCTCACATTCTCTTTCACATTTCCCATTATCTGCATTCCTGATTTTCTCCATCACATTCCCAGTATCTGCATTCCTCACTTTTTCCATCACTTTCTCCAATATCTGCATTCCTCACTTTTTCCATCACTTTCTCCAATATCTGCATTCCTCATTTTCTTCATCATGGACCCCGGTATCTGCATTCCTCACTTTCTCCATCACTTTCCCCAGTATCTGCATTCCTCACATTCTCTTTCACGTTCCCCATTTTCTGCATTCCTCAGTTTCTCCATCACATTCCCCATTATCTGCATTCCTCATTTTCTCTTTCACTTTTCCCATTTTCTGCATTCCTCACTTTCTCCGTCACATTCCCAGCATCTGCATTCCTCACTTTCTGCATCATGTTCCCCATTTTCTGAATTCATCACTTTCTCCATGACATGCCCAGTATCTGCATTCCTCACTTTCTCCATCATGTTCCCCAGTATCTGCATTCCACCCTTTCTCCATTAGGTTCCCAGTATCTGCATTCCTCACTTTCCCTATCACGTTCGCCAGTATCTGCATTCCTCCCTTTCTCCATCACTTTCCCTAGTATCTGCATTCTTCACATTCTCCATCACGTTCCCCATTTTCTGCATTCCCAACTTTCTCCATCATGTTCCCAATATCTGCATTCCTCACTTTCTCCATCACGTTCCACATTATCTGCATTCCTCACTTTCTCCAGCACGTTCTCTAGTATCTGCATTCCTGACTTTTTACATCACGTTCCCCATTATCTGCATTCCTCATTTTCTCTTTCACTTTTCCCATTTTCTGCATTCCTCACTTTCTCCGTCACATTCCCAGCATCTGCATTCCTCACTTTCTGCATCATGTTCCCCGTTTTCTGAATTCATCACTTTCTCCGTCACATACCCAGTATCAGCATTCCTCACTTTCTCCATTACGTTCCCCAGTATCTGCATTCCTCACTTTCTCCACCACGTTCCCAGTATCTGCATTCCTGACTTTCCCCATCACGTTCCCCAGCAACTGGATTCCTCACTTTCTCCATCATGTTCCCGGTATCTGCATTCCTCACTGTACCCATCACATTCCCCATTATCTGTGTTCCTCACTTTCTGCATCACCATCCCCATTTTCTGCATTCCTCACTTTCTCCATCACATTCCCAGTATCTGCATTCCTCGCTTTCCCCACAACTTTCCCCATATCTGCATTCCTCAGTTTCACCATCACGTTCCCTAGTATCTGCATTCCTCACTCTCTCCATCACGTTCCCCATTACCTGCATTCCTCACGTTCTCCATCATGTTCCCTGTATCTGCATTCCTCACTTTCTCCATCACGTTCCCAGTATCTGCATTCCTCACTTTTTCAAGCACCTTCTCCAGTATCTGCATTCCTGACTTTTTACATCACGTTCCCCATTATCTGCATTCCTGACTTTCTTCATCACATTCCCAATATCTGCATTCCACACTTTCTCCACCACGTTCCCCAGTATCTGCATTCCTCACGTTCTGCGTCACGTTTCCAATATCTGCATTCCTCACTTTCTCCATCACCTTCCCCAGTAACTGCAAAGCACAATTTCTCTGCCGCGTACCCATTGTCTGCATTCCGCACTTGCTCCATCACATTCCCAGTATCTGCATTCCTCACTTTCTCCGTCACGTTCCCTGTTTTCTGCATTCCTCACTTTCCCCATCACGTTCCCCATTATCTGCATTCCTCACTTTCTCCATCACGTTCCCCATTTACTGCATTCCTGACTTTTTACATCACGTTCCCCATTATCTGCATTCCTGACTTTCTCCATCACATTCCCAATATCTGAATTCCTCACGTGCTCCATCACATTCCCCAGTATCTGCATTCCTCACTTTCTCCATCACGTTCCCAGTATCTGCATTCCTCACTTTCTCCAGCACATTCCCCAGTAACTGGATTCCTCACTTTCTCCTTCATGTTCCCCAGTATCTGAAAACCTCAATTTCTCCTCCACGTTCCCACTATCTGCATTCCTCACTGTCTCCATCACGTTCCCCAGTATCTGCATTCCTCCCTTTGTCCATCACATTCCCCATTATCTGCATTACGCACTTTCTGCATCACCATCCCCATTTTCTGCATTCCTCGCTTTCCCCAACACTTTCCCCAGTATCTGCATTCCTCACTTTCTCCGTCACGTTCCCCATTATCTGCATTCCTCGCTTTCTCCATCACGTTCCCCATTTTCTGCATTCCTCACTTTCTCCATCACGTTCCCCATTTTCTGCATTCCTCACATTCTCTTTCACATTTCCCATTATCTGCATTCCTGATTTTCTCCATCACATTCCCAGTATCTGCATTCCTCACTTTTTCCATCACTTTCTCCAATATCTGCATTCCTCACTTTTTCCATCACTTTCTCCAATATCTGCATTCCTCATTTTCTCCATCATGGACCCCGGTATCTGCATTCCTCACTTTCTCCATCATGTTCCCCATTTTCTGCATTCCTCACATTCTCTTTCACGTTGCCCATTTTCTGCATTCCTCAGTTTCTCCATCACATTCCCCATTATCTGTATTCCCCATTTTCTCTTTCACTTTTCCCATTTTCTGCATTCCTCACTTTCTCCATCATGTTCCAAATGATCTGCATTCCTCACTTTCTCCATCTCGTTCCGCAGTATCGGAAGTCCTCACTTCCTCCGTCACATTCCCAGTATCAGCATTCCTCACTTTCTCCATTACGTTCCCCAGTATTTGCATTCCCCATTTTCTCCATCACGTTCCCCGGAATCTGCATTCCTCACTTTATCCATCACATTCCCCGGAATCTGCATTCCTCACTTTCTCCATCACAATTCCATTTTCTGCATTCCTCACTTTCTCCGTCACGTTCACCGTTATCTGCATTCCAACCTTTCTCCATCACGTTCCCCGGTACCTGCATTCCTCACTGTCTCCATCATGTTCCCTGGTATCTGCATTCCTTACTTTCTTCATCCCCTTCCCCAGTGTCTGCATTCCTCACTTTCTCCATCGCGTTCCCAGTATCTGCATTCCACACTTTCTCCACCACGTTCCCAGTATCTGCATTCCTGACTTTCCCCATCACGTTCCCCAGCAACTGGATTCCTCACTTTCTCCATCATGTTCCCGGTATCTGCATTCCTCACTTTATCCATCACATTCCCCATTATCTGTGTTCCTCACTTTCTGCATCACCATCCCCATTTTCTGCATTCCTCACTTTCTCCATCACATTCCCAGTATCTGCATTCCTCGCTTTCCCCACAACTTTCCCCATATCTGCATTCCTCAGTTTCACCATCACGTTCCCTCGTATCTGCATTCCTCACTCTCTCCATCACGTTCCCCATTACCTGCATTCCTCACGTTCTCCATCACGTTCCCAGTATCAGCATTCCTCACTTTTTCAAGCACCTTCTCCAGTATCTGCATTCCTGACTTTTTACATCACGTTCCCCATTATCTGCATTCCTGACCTTCTCCATCACATTCCCAATATCTGCATTCCGCACTGTCTCCATCACGTTCCCCGGTATCTGCATTCCTCACTTTCTTCATCACATTCCCAATATCTGCATTCCACACTTTCTCCATCACGTTTCCAATATCTGCATTCCTCACTTTCTCCATCACGTTTCCAATATCTGCATTCCACACTTTCTCCATCACGTTTCCAATATCTGCATTCCACACTTTCTCCAACACGTTTCCAATATCTGCATTCCTCACTTTCTCCATCACGTTTCCAATATCTGTATTCCTCACTTTCTCCATCACCTTCCCCAGTAACTGCAAACCACAATTTCTCTGCCGCGTACCCATTGTCTGCATTCCTCACTTGCTCCATCACATTCCCAGTATCTGCATTCCTCACTTTCTCCGTCACGTTCCCTGTTTTCTGCATTCCTCACTTTCCCCATCACGTTCTCCAGGATCTGCATTCCTCACTTTCTCCATCACTTTCCCCATTATCTGCATTCCTCATTTTCTCCTTCATGTTCACCGTTATCTGCATTCCTCGCTTTCTCCGTCATGTTCCCAGTATCTGCATTCCTCACTTTCTGCGTAATGTTCCACAGTATCTGAAATCCTCACTTTCTCCGCCACGTTCCCTGTATCTGCAATTCTCACCTTCTCCGTCACATTCCCAGCATCTGCATTCCTCACTTTCTGCATCATGTTCCCCATTTTCTGCATTCCTCACTTTCTCCATGACATGCCCAGTATCTGCATTCCTCACTGTCTCCATTACGCTCCCCATTATCTGCATTCCTTGCTTTTTCCATCACATTCCCCAGTATCTGCATTCCTCACTTTCTCCATTAGGTTCCCAGTATCTGCATTCCTCACTTTCCTTATCAAGTTCGCCAGTATCTGCATTCCTCCCTTTCACCATCACTTTCCCTAGTATCTGCATTCTTCACTTTCTCCATCACGTTCCCCATTTCCTGCATTCCCAACTTTCCCCATCACGTTCCCCAATAACTGGATTCCTTACTTTCTCCATTCTGTTCCCCGGTATCTGCATTCCTCACTTTTTCCATCATGTTCCCCATTTTCTGCATTCCTCACATTCTCTTTCACGTTCCCCATTTTCTGCATTCCTCAGTTTCTCCATCACATTCCCCATTATCTGCATTCCTCATTTTCTCTTTCACTTTTCCCATTTTCTGCATTCCTCACTTTCTCCATCACGTTCCCCATGATCTGCATTCCTGGTTTTCTCCATCATATTCCCAGTATCTGCATTCCTCACTTTCTCCATCACGTTCCACATTATCTGCATTCCTCACTTTTTCCATCACGATCTCCAATATCCGCATTCCTCACTTTCTCCATCATGGACCCCGGTATCTGCATTCCTGGTTTTCTCTATCATATTCCCAGTATCTGCATTCCTCACTTTCTCCGTCACGTTCCACATTATCTGCATTCCTCACTTTCTCCATCTCGTTCCGCAGTATCGGAAGTCCTCACTTTCTCCATCATATTCCCATTATCTGTATTCCTCACTTTATCCATCACGTTCACCAGTGTGTGCATTCCTCACTTTATCCATCACGTTCCCCAGTACCTGCATTCCTCACTTTCTCCATCACATTCCCCATTTTCTGCATTCCTCACTTTCTCCATCACATTCGCAGTATCTGTCTTTCTCACTTTCTCCGTCACATTCACCGTTATCTGCATTCCATCCTTTGTCCATCACGTTCCCCGGTACCTGCATTCCTCACTGTCTCCATCATAGAACATAGAACATAGAACATTACAGCGCAGTACAGGCCCTTCGGCCCTCGATGTTGCGCCGATCAAAGCACACCTAACCTACACTAACCCACTATCCTCCATATACCTATCCAATGCCCGCTTAAATACCCATAAAGAGGGAGAGTCCACTACTGCTACTGGCAGGGCATTCCATGAACTTACGACTCGCTGAGTGAAGAACCTACCCCTGACATCAGTCCTATATCTACCCCCCCTTAATTTAAAGCTATGCCCCCTTGTAATAGCTGACTCCATACGTGGAAAAAGCTTCTCACTGTCAACCCTATCTAACCCCCTAATCATCTTGTACACCTCTATCAAGTCACCCCTAAACCTTCTTTTCTCCAATGAAAACAACCCCAAGTGCCTCAGCCTTTCCTCATAGGATCTTCCTACCATACCAGGCAACATCCTGGTAAACTTCCTCTGCACCCGTTCCAGTGCCTCCACATCCTTCCTATAGTATGGCGACCAAAACTGCACACAATATTCCAGATGCGGCCGCACCAGAGTCTTATACAACTGCAGCATGACCTCAGGACTCCGGAACTCAATTCCTCTACCAATAAAAGCCAGTACGCCATATGCCTTCTTCACTGCACTATTTACCTGGGTGGCAACTTTCAGAGATCTGTGTACATGGACACCAAGATCCCTCTGCTCTTCCACACTACCAAGTATCCGACCATTAGCCCAGTACCCCATCTTTTTATTACTCTTACCAAAGTGAATCACCTCACACTTAGCTACATTGAACTCCATTTGCCACCTTTCTGCCCAGCCCTGCAGCTTCTCTATATCCCGCTGTAACCTGCCACATCCTTCCTCACTGTCTACAACTCCTCTGACTTTCGTATCATCTGCAAACTTGCTCACCCAACCTTCTAAGCCTTCCTCCAGGTCATTTATAAAAATGACAAACAGCAATGGTCCCAAAACAGATCCTTGCGGAACACCGCTAGTGACGGCACTCCAAGATGAACCTTTGCCATCAACTACTACCCTCTGTCTTCTTCCAGCCAGCCAATTCCTAATCCAAACCTCCAAGTCACCCTCAATGCCATATCTCTGTATTTTCTGCAGTAGCCTACCATGGGGGACCTTATCAAACACCTTACTAAAATCCATATATACCACATCTACCGCTTTCCCCTCATCTACCTCCTTAGTCACCTTCTCAAAGAATTCAATAAGGTTTGTGAGGCACGACCTGCCCTTCACAAAACCATGCTGACTATCCTTGATCACATTATTCTTATCCAGATGTGCATAAATCCTATCCCTTACAATTCTCTCTAAGACTTTGCCCACAACAGAAGTGAGACTCACTGGCCTATAGTTACTAGGATTATCCCTACTCCCCTTCTTGAACAAGGGAACCACGTTTGCTAGCCTCCAGTCCTCTGGCACTACTCCTGTAGACAAAGAGGACACAAAAATCAAGGCCAATGGCTCTGCAATCTCCTCCCTAGCTTCCCAGAGAATCCTAGGATAAATGCCATCAGGCCCAGGGGACTTATCTATTTTCACCCTTGCCAGAATTTCCAACACCTCTTCTCTACATATCTCAAAGCCATCCATTCTACTTATTCGTGCCTCAGTATTCATATCTTCAACAATGTCCTGTTCCTGAGTGAATACTGACGAAAAGTATTCATTCAGTGTCTCCCCAATCTCTTCAGCCTCCACACGCAACTTCCCATTACTATCCTTGATTGGACCTATTCCTACCCTAGTCCATCATGTTCCCCCGTACCTGCATTCCTAACTTTCTTCATCCCGTTCACCATTATCTGCATTCCACACTTTATCCTTCACGTTCCCCAGTATCTGCATTCCTCACTTTCTCCATCACATTCCCCAGTATCGGCTTTCCTCACTTTGTCCATCACATTCCCCATTATCTGCATTCCTAACTTTCTTCATCCCGTTCACCATTATCTGCATTCCACACTTTATCCTTCACGTTCCCCAGTATCTGCATTCCTCACTTTCTCCATCACGTTCCCCAGTATCTGCACTACTCAGTTTCTCCGTCACGTTCCCCGTTATATGCATTCCAAACTTTCTCCATCACGTTCCCCAGTATCTGCATTCCTCACTGTCTCCATCACGTTCCCCGGTATCTGCATTCCTCACTTTCTCCATCCCGTTCCCCGGTATCTGCATTCCTCACTGTCTACATCACATTCCCAGTATCCGCATTCCACACTTTCTCCACCACATTCCCCCGAATCTGCGTTCCTCACTTTCTCCATCATTTTCCGAGTATCTCCATTCCTCACTTTCCCCATCATGTACCCCAGTAACTGGATTCCTTACTTTCTCCATTCCGTTCCCCGGTGTCTGCATTCCTCACTTTTTCCATCACGTTCTCAAATATCTGCATTGCTCACTTTCTCCATCACGTTCCCCATTATCTGCGTTCCTCACTTTCTCCATCATGTTCCCAGTATCTGCATTCCTCACTTTCTCCATCACGTTCCCAGTATCTGCATTCCACACTTTCTCCATCACGTTCCCCATTATCTGTATTCCTCACTTTCTCCGTCACATTCCCAGTATCAGCATTCCTCACTTTCTCCATTACGTTCCCCAGTATTTGCATTCCCCATTTTCTCCATCACGTTCCCCGGGATCTGCATTCCTCACTTTCTCCATCACATTTCCATTTGCTGCATTCCTCACTTTCTCCGTCACGTTCACCGTTTTCTGCATTCCAACCTTTCTCCATCACGTTCCCCGGTACCTGCATTCCTCACTGTCTCCATCATGTTCCCTGGTATCTGTATTCCTTACTTTCTTCATCCTGTTCCCCAGTGTCTGCATTCCTCACTTTCTCCATCGCGTTCCCAGTATCAGCATTCCACACTTTCTCCACCACGTTCCCAGTATCTGCATTCCTGACTTTCCCCATCACGTTCCCCAGCAACTGGATTCCTCACTTTATCCATCATGTTCCCGGTATCTGCATTCCTCGCTTTCCCCACAACTTTCCCCATATCTGCATTCCTCAGTTTCACCATCACGTTCCCTAGTATCTGCATTCCTCACTCTCTCCATCACGTTCCCCATTACCTGCATTCCTCACGTTCTCCATCATGTTCCCTGTATCTGCATTCCTCACTTTCTCCATCACGTTCCCAGTATCAGCATTCCTCACTTTTTCAAGCACCTTCTCCAGTATCTGCATTCCTGACTTTTTACATCACGTTCCCCATTATCTGCATTCCTGACTTTCTCCATCACATTCCCAATATCTGCATTCCGCACTGTCTCCATCACATTCCCAGTATCTGTATTCCTCACTTTCTCCATCACCTTCCCCAGTAACTGCAAACCACAATTTCTCTGCCGCGTACCCATTGTCTGCATTCCTCACTTGCTCCATCACGTTCCCTGTTTTCTGCATTCCTCACTTTCCCCATCACGTTCCCCAGGATCTGCATTCCTCACTTTCTCCATCACTTTCCCCATTATCTGCATTCCTCACTTTCTCCATCATGTTCCCAGTATCTGCATTCCTCATTTTCTCCACCACGTTCCCCAGTATCTGCATTCCTCACTTTCTCCATCATATTCCCTAGTATCTGCAATTCCTCACTCTCTCTGCCACGTTTCCAGTATCTGCATTCCTCACTTTCTCCATCATGTTCCCCATCATCTGTATTCCTCGCTTTCTCCATCATATTCCCAGTGTCTGCTTTCCTCACTTTCTCCATCACATTCCCCGGTACCTGCATTCCTCACTGTCTCCATCATGTTCCCTGGTATCTGCATTCCTAACTTTCTTCATCCCGTTCCCCAGTATCTGCATTACTCACTTTCTCCATCGTGTTCCCAGTATCTGCATTCCACACTTTCTCCACCACGTTCCCAGTATCTGCATTCCTGACTTTCCCCATCACGTTCCCCAGCAACTGGATTCCTCACTTTCTCCATTCTGTTCCCCGGTATCTGCATTCCTCACTTTATCCACCACGTTCCCCATTATCTGTGTTCCGCACTTTCTGCATCACCATCCCCATTTTCTGCATTCCTCACTTTCACCATCACTTTCCCTAGTATCTGCATTCTTCACTTTCTCCATCACGTTCCCCATTTCCTGCATTCCCAACTTTCTCCATCATGTTCCCAATATCTGCATTCCTCAATTTCTCCATCACGTTCCCCAGTAACTGGATTCCTACTTTCTCCATTCTGTTCCCCGGTATCTGCATTCCTCACTTTTTCCATCACTTTCTCCAATATCTGCATTCCTCACTTTTTCCATCACTTTCTCCAATATCTGCATTCCTCATTTTCTTCATCATGGACCCCGGTATCTGCATTCCTCACTTTCTCCATCACGTTCCCCAGTATCTGCATTCCTCACATTCTCTTTCACGTTGCCCATTTTCTGCATTCCTCAGTTTCTCCATCACATTCCCCATTATCTGCATTCCTAATTTTCGCTTTCACTTTTCCCATTTTCTGCATTCCTCACTTTCTCCATCACCTTCCCCATGATCTGCATTCCTGGGTTTCTCCATCATATTCCCAGTATCTGCATTCCTCACTTTCTCCATCACATTCCGCAGTATCGGAAGTCCTCACTTTCTCCAACACATTACCAGTATCTGCATTCCTCACTTTCTCCATCACATTCCTAGTATCTGCATTCCTCACTTTCTCCAGCACGTTTTCCAGTAACTGGATTCCTCACTTTCTCCATCACGTTCTCCAGTATCTGCATTGCTGACTTTTTACATCACGTTCCCCATTATCTGCATTCCTCACTTTCTTTATCACATTCCCAGTATCTGCATTCCTCACTTTCTGCACCACGTTCCCCAGTATCTGCATTCCTCACTTTCTCCATCACATTCCCAATATCTGCATTCCTCACTTTCTCCATCACGTTTCCAATATCTGCATTCCTCACTTTCTCCATCACGTTTCCAATATCTGCATTCCTCACTTTCTCCATCACCTTCCCCAGTAACTGCAAACCACAATTTCTCTGCCGCGTACCCATTGTCTGCATTCCTCGCTTGCTCCATCACATTCCCAGTATCTGCATTCCTCACTTTCTCCGTCACGTTCCCTGTTTTCTGCATTCCTCACTTTCCCCATCATGTTCCCAGTATCTGCATTCCTCATTTTCTCCTTCATGTTCACCGTTATCTGCATTCCTCGCTTTCTCCGTCATGTTCCCAGTATCTGCATTCCTCACTTTCTGCCTAATGTTCCCCAGTATCTGAAATCCTCACTTTCTCCACCACGTTCCCTGTATCTGCAATTCTCACCTTCTCCGTCACATTCCCAGCATCTGCATTCCTCACTTTCTGCGTCATGTTCCCCGTTTTCTGAATTCATCACTTTCTCCATGACGTGCCCAGTATCTGCATTCCTCACTTTCTCCGTTACGCTCCCCATTATCTGCATTCCTTGCTTTTTCCATCACATTCCCCAGTATCTGCATTCCTCACTTTCTCCATCACGTTCCCCATTATCTGCATTCCACCCTTTCACCATCACTTTCCCTAGTATCTGCATTCCTCACTTTCCCTATCACGTTCGCCAGTATCTGCATTCCTCCCTTTCACCATCACTTTCCCTAGTATCTGCATTCTTCACTTTCTCCATCACGTTCCCCATTTCCTGCATTCCCAACTTTCTCCATCATGTTCCCAATATCTGCATTCCTCACTTTCTCCATCACGTTCCCCAGTAACTGGATTCCTCATTTTCTCCATCATGGACCCCGATATCTGCATTCCTCACTTTCTCCATCACTATCCCCAGTATCTGCATTCCTCACTTTCTCCATCACATTCCCAGTATCTGCATTCCACACTTTCTCCATCACGTTCCCCAGAATCTGCATTCCTCACTTTCTCCATCACATTCCCCAGTGTCGGCATTCCTCACTTTCTCCGTCACGTTCCCAGTATCTGCATTCCACACTTTCTCCAAGATGTTCCCCAGTATCTGAAAACCTCAATTTCTCCGCCACGTTCCCACTATCTGCATTCCTCACTTTCTCCATCACATTCCCTGGTATCGGCATTCCTCACTTTGTCCATCACATTCCCCATTATCTGCATTCCTCACTTTCTCCATCACATTCCCAGTATCTGCATTCCTCGCTTTCCCCAACACTTTCCCCAGTATCTGCATTCCTCACTTTCTCTGTCACGTTCCCCAGTAACTGCAAACCTCAATTTCTCCGCCACCGTTCCCAGTATCTGCATTCCTCACTTTCTCCATCACATTCCCCAGTATCGGCATTCCTCACTTTGTCCATCACATTCCCCATTATCTGCATTCCTCACATTCTCTTTCACATTTCCCATTATCTGCATTCCTCACTTTCTCCATCACTTTCCCCATTATTTGCATTCCTGATTTTCTCCATCACATTCCCATTATCTGCTTTCTTCACTTTCTCCATCACGTTCCCCATTTACCGCATTCCTGACTTTTTACATTACGTTCCCCATTATCTGCATTCCTCACTTGCTCCATCACATTCCCAGTATATGTATTCATCACTTTCTCCATCATGTTCCCCATTATCTGCATTCCTCGCTTTCTCCGTCACGTTCCCAGTATCTGCATACTTCACTTTCTCCGTCACATTCCCCATTTTCTGCATTCCTCACTTTCTCTGTCATATTCCCCATTTTCTGCATTCCTCACTTTCTCCATCACGTTCTCCATTATCTGCATTCCTTACTTTGCCATCACGTTCCCCATTTTCTGCATTCCTGACTTTTTACATCACGTTCCCCATTATCTACATTCCTGACTTTCTCCATCACATTCCCTGTATCTGCTTTCCTGACTTTCTCCATCACGTTTCCCATCATCTGCATTCCTCACGTTCTCCATCACGTTCCCCGTTATCTGCATTCCTGACTTTTTCCGTCACTTTCCCATTGTCTCATTCCTCACTTGCTCCATCACATTCCCCGTTATCTGCATTCCTCACTTTCTCCATCACGTTCCCAGTATCTGCACTCCTCACTTTCTCCGTCACGTTCCCAGTATCTGCATTCCTCACTTTCTCCATCACGGTCGCGGATAACTGCATTCATCACTTTCTCCATCACGTTCCCCAGTATCAGAATTCCTCACTCTCACCATCACGTTCCCCATTTTCTGCATTCCTCAGTTTCTCCATCACATTCCCCATTATCTGCATTCCTCATTATCTCTTTCACTTTTCCCATTTTCTGCATTCCTCACTTTCTCCATCACCTTCCACATTATCTGCATTCCTCACTTTTTCCATCACATTCCGCAGTATCGGAAGTCCTCACTTTCTCCAACACATTACCAGTATCTGCATTCCTCACTTTCTCCATAATGTTCCCCATTACCTGTATTCCTCACTTTCTCCATCACATTCCCCATTATCTGCACTCCTCACTTTGTCCGTCTCGATCCCCGTATCTGCATTCCACCCTTTCTCCATGACGTTCCCAGACTCTGCATTCCTCACTTTCTGCGTCATGTTTCCCGTTATCTGCATTCCTCACTTTCTCCATCACATTCCCAGTATCTGCTTTCCTCACTTTCTCCATTGCGTTCCCAGTATCTGCATTCCTCACTTTCTCCATTACGTTCCCCAGTATCTGCATTCCTCAATTTCTCCATCAAATTCTCCAGTATCTGCATTCCTCACTTTCTCCATCATGTTCCCAGTATCAACATTCCTCACTTTCTCTGTCACATTCCCCAATATCTGCATTCCTCACTTTCTCTCTCACATTCCCTAGTACCTGCAATCCTCACTTTCTCCATCATGTTCCCTGTTATCTGCATTCCTCACCTTCTCCATCACGTTCCCCGTTATCTGCATTCCTCACTATCTCCATGACATTCCCAGTATCTGCATTCATCACTTTCTCTCTCACATTCCCTAGTACCTGCATTCCTCACTTTCTCCATCACGTTCCCTGTATCTACATTCCTCACTTTCTCCATTACGTTCCCCAGTATCTGCATTCCTCACTTTCTCCATCATGTTCCCCATCATCTGCATTCCTCACTTTCTCCATTATGGTCACCTGGATTCCTCATTTTCTCCGTCACGGTGCCCAGTATCTGCATTCCTCACTTTCTCTCTCACATTCCCTAGTACCTGCATTCCTCACTTTCTCCATCATGTTCCCAGGATCTGCATTCCTCACCTTCTCCATCACGTTCCCCGTTATCTGCATTCCTCACTATCTCCATGACATTCCCAGTATCTGCATTCATCACTTTCTCCGTCTTGTTCCACAATGTCTGCAATTCCTCACTCTCTCTGCCACGTTTCCAGTATCTGCATTCCTCACTTTCTCCATCATGTTCCCCATCATCTGTATTCCTCGCTTTCTCCATCATATTCCCAGTGTCTGCTTTCCTCACTTTCTCCATCACATTCCCCGGTACCTGCATTCCTCACTGTCTCCATCATGTTCCCTGGTATCTGCATTCCTAACTTTCTTCATCCCGTTCCCCAGTATCTGCACTACTCACTTTCTCCATCGTGTTCCCAGTATCTGCATTCCACACTTTCTCCATCACGTTCCCAGTATCTGCATTCCTGACTTTCCCCATCATGTTCCCCAGCAACTGGATTCCTCACTTTCTCCATTCTGTTCCCCGGTATCTGCATTCCTCACTTTATCCATCACGTTCCCCATTATCTGTGTTCCTCACTTTCTGCATCACCATCCCCATTTTCTGCATTCCTCACTTTCTCCATCACATTCCCAGTATCTGCATTCCTCGCTTTCCCCACAACTTTCCCCATATCTGCATTCCTCACTTTCACCATCACGTTCCCCATTACCTGCATTCCTCACGTTCTCCATCATGTTCCCAGTATCTGCATTCCTCACTTTCTCCATCACGTTCCCAGTATCTGCATTCCTCACTTTCTCCAGCACGTTCCCCTGTAACTGGATTCCTCACTTTCTCCATCATGTTCCCAGTATCAACATTCCTCACTTTCTCTGTCACGTTCCCCAATATCTGCATTCCTCACTTTCTCTCTCACATTCCCTAGTACCTGCATTCCTCACCTTCTCCATCACGTTCCCCGTTATCTGCATTCCTCACTTTCTCCATCACGTTCCCTGTATCTACATTCCTCACTTTCTCCATTACGTTCCCCAGTATCTGCATTCCTCACTTCCCCCATCATGTTCCTAGTATCTGCATTCCTCACGTTCTCCATGACGCTCCCAATATCTGCATTCCTCACTTTATCCATCATATTCCCCAGCATCTCGATTCCTCACTTTCTCCATTACATTCCCCAGTATCTGCATTTCTCACTTTCTCCATCACATTCCCCAGTACCTGCAGTCCTCACTTTTTTCATCACATTCCCAATACCTGCATTCCTCTCTTTCCCCATCACGTCCCCCATTATCTGCATTCCTCACTTTCTCCATCATGTTCCCCAGTATCTGGATTCCTCACTTTCTCCATCACGTTCCCCAGTATCTGCATTCCTCACTTTCTCCATCACATTCCCCAGTACCTGCAGTCCTCACTTTTTTCATCACATTCCCAATACCTGCATTCCTCTCTTTCCCCATCACGTCCCCCATTATCTGCATTCCTCACTTTCTCCATCATGTTCCCCAGTATCTGGATTCCTCACTTTCTCCATCATGTTCCCTGGTATCTGCATTCCTCACTTTCTCCATCACGTTCCCCAGCATCTGCATTTCTCACTTCGTCCATCACGTTCCCAGTATCTGCATTCCGCACTTTCTCCGTCATTTTCCCAGTATCTGCATTCTTCGCTTTCTCCATCACATTGCCAGTATCTGCATTCCTTACTTTCTCTGTCATGTTCCCCGGTACCTGCATTCCTCATTTTCTCCATCACGTTCACCGTATCTGCATTCCTCACTTTCTCAATCACATTCCCGAGTATCTGCAATCCTCACTCTCTTTTTAACGTTCACAGTATCTGCAATCCTCACTTTCTCCATCACATTCCCAATATCTGCATTCGTCACTTTCTCCTTCATGGTCCCCAGGATCTGCATTCCTCGCCTTCTCCATCACGTTCCCCATTATCTGCATTCCTCACTATCTCCATGACATTCCCAGTATCTGCATTCCTCACTTTCTCCATCACATTCCCTAGTATCTGCAATCCTCACTCTCTGCCACGTTCCCAGTATCTGCATTCCTCACTTTCTCCATCATGTTCCCCATTATCTGTATTCCTCACTTTCTCCATCACGTTCCCAGTATCTGCATTTCTCACTTTCTCCATCACGTTCCCTACTTTCTGCGTTCCTCACTTTCTACATCACGTTCCCTACTTTCTGCATTCCTCACTTTCTCCGTCACGTTCCCCAGTATCTGCATTCCTCACTTTCTCCGTCACGTTCCCCAGTATCTGCATTCCTCACTTTCTCCATGACGCTCCCAATATCTGCATTCCTCAGTTTATTGATCACATTCCCCAGTACCTGCATTCCTCACTTTCTCCATTATGGTCACCTGGCTTTCTCATTTTCTCCATCACGGTGCCCAGTATCTGCATTCCTCACTTTCTCTGTCACGTTCCCCAGTAACCGCATTCCTCACTTTCTCCATGATGCTCAAATATATCTATATTCCTCAGTTTATCCATCATATTCCCCAGTATCTGCTTTCCTCACTTTCTGCATCATGCACCCCAGTATCTTCATTCCTCACCTTCTCCATCACGTACCCTGTTATTTGCATTCCTCACTATCTCCATGACTTTCCCAGTATCTGCATTCATCACTTTCTCTGTCATGTTCCCCAATGTCTGCATTCCTCACTTTCTCCATCACATTCCCATTATCTGCGTTCCTCACTTTCACCATCACGTTCCCTGGCAACTGCATTCCTCACTTTCTCCATTATGTTCCCAGTATCTGCTTTCCTCACTTTCTCAATCACATTCCCCAGTGTCTGCATTCCTCACTTTCTCCATCATGTTCCCAACCATCTGCATTCCTCACTTTCACCATCACCTTCCCCGGCATCTGCATTCCACACTTTCTCCATCACATTCCAAGTATCTGCATTCCACACGCCCTCCAGCACGTTTCCAGTATCTGTGTTCCTCACTTTCTCCATCACGTTCCCCATTATCTGCATTCCTCACTTTCTCCATCACGTTCCCCAGTAACTGCATTCCTCACTTTCTCCATGACGCTCCCAATATCTGCATTCCTCAGTTTATCCATCATGGTCACCAGTATCTGCTTTCCTCACTTTCTCTCTCACATTCCCTAGTACCTGCGTTTCTCACTTTCTCCGTCACATTCCCCGTTATCTGCATTCCTCACTATCTCCATGACATTCCCAGTATCTGCATTCATCACTTTCTCCATCATGTTCCCCGATGTCTGCGGTCCTCACTTTCTCAGCCACGTTCCCAGTGTCGGCATTCCTCACTTTCTCCATCACATTCCCATTATCTGCATTCCTCACTTTCTCCATGACATTCCCTAGTATCTGCAATCCTCACTCTCTCCGCCACGTTCCCAGTAACTGCATTCCTCACTTTGTCCATCACATTCCCCATTATCTGCATTCCTGACTTTCTCTTTCACTTTTCCCATTATCTGCATTCCTCACTTTCTCCATCACCTTCCCCATGATCTGCTTTCCTGATTTTCTCCATCATATTCACAGTATCTGCATTCCTCACTTTCTCCATCACATTGCCAGTCTCTGCATTCCTCACTTTCTCCATCACGTTCCCCATTATCCGCATTCCTCACTTTCTCCATCATATTCCCAGTATCTGCATTCCTCACTTTCTCCATCACATTCCTCATTATCTGCATTCCTCACTTTCCCCATCACGTCCCCTATTATCTGCATTCATCACTTTCTCCATCATGTTCCCAGTATCGGCATTCCTTACTTTCTCTGTCACGTTCCCCGGTATCTGTATTCTTCACTTTCTCCATCACATTCCCAGTATCTGCATTCCTCACTTTCTCCATCACATTCCCAGGATCTGCATTCCTAACTTTCTCCATGACGTTCCCAATATCTGCATTCCTCCATCATGTTCCCCAGAATCTGCATTCCTCACTTTCTCCATCATGTTCCCAGTATCTGCATTCCTCACTTTCTCCATCACGGACCCCAGTATCTGCATTCCTCTCTTTCTCCATCACGTTCCCAGTATCTGCATTCCTCACTTTCTCCATGACGCTCCCAATATCTGCATTCCTCACTTTCTCCATCATGTTCCCCATTATCTGCATTCCTCACTTTCTCCATCACGGACCCCAGTATCTGCATTCCTCACTTTCACCATCACATTCCCAGTATCTGCATTCCACACTGTCTGCAGCACATTCCCAGTATCTGTGTTCCTCACTTTCTCCATTATGGTCACCTGCATTCCTCACTTTCTCCATGACGCTCCCAATATCTGCATTCCTCACTTTCTCCATTACGTTCCCCAGTATCTGCATTCCTCACTTTCTCCATTATGTTCCCCAGTATCTGCATTCCTCACTTTCTCCATCATGTTCCCCATCATCTGCATTCCTCACTTTCTCCATTATGGTCACCTGGATTCCTCATTTTCTCCATCACGGTGCCCAGTATCCGCATTCCTCACTTTCTCTCTCACATTCCGTAGTACCTGCATTCCTCACTTTCTCCATCATGTTCCCCAGGATCTGCATTCCTCACCTTCTCCCTCACGTTCCCCGTTATCTGCATTCCACACTTTCTCCATCACATTCCAAGTATCTGCATTCCACACTGTCTGCAGCACGTTCCCAGTATCTGCATTCCTCACTTTGTCCATCACGTTCCCCATTATCTGCGTTTCTCACTTTCTCCGTCACGTTCCCTACTATCTGCATTCCTCACTTTCACCATCACATTCCCAGTATCTATGTTCCTCACTTTCTCCATCACATTCCCAGTATCTGCATTCTTCACGTTCTCCGTCACATTCCCCAGTATTTGCATTCCTCACATTCTCCATGACGCTCCCAACATCTGCATTCCTCAGTTTATCCATCACATTCCCCCAATATCTGCATTCCTCACTTTCTCCATCATGGTCACCAGTATCTGAATTCCTCATTTTCTCTGTCACGTTCCCAGTATCTGAATTCCTCATTTTCCTCGTCTCGTTCCCAGTATCTGCATTCCTCACTTTCGCCATCATTTAGATTAGATGAGATTGAGATTACTTTCAGTGTGGAAACAGGCCCTTCGGCCCAACAAGTCCACACCGCCCCGCCGAAGCGCAACCCACCCATACCCTTACATCTACCCCTTACCTAACACTACGGGCAATTTAGCATGGCCAATTCACCTGACCTGCACATCTTTTGGAGTGTGGGAGGAAACCGGAGCACCCGGAGGAAACCCACGCAGACACTGGGAGAATGTGCAAACTCCACACAGAGAGTCGCCTGAGGCGGGAATTGAACCCGGGTCTCTGGCGCTGTGAAGCAGCAGTGCTAACCAGTGTGCCACCGTGCCGCCCTTTCTCCATCATGTTCCCCAAGATCTGCATTCCTCACCTTCTCCATCACGTTCCCCGTTATCTGCATTCCTCAATATCTCCATGACATTCCCAGTATCTGCATTCCTCACTTTCTCCGTCACGTTCCCCAGTATCTGCATTCCTCACTTTCTCCATGACGCTCCCAATATCTGCATTCCTCAGTTTATTGATCACATTCCCCAGTACCTGCATTCCTCACTTTCTCCATTATGGTCACCTGGCTTTCTCATTTTCTCCATCACGGTGCCCAGTATCTGCATTCCTCACCTTCTCTGTCGCATTCCCTAGTACCTGCATTCCTCACTTTCTCTGTCACGTTCCCCAGAAACCGCATTCCTCACTTTCTCCATGATGCTCAAATATATCTATATTCCTCCGTTTATCCATCATGTTCCCCAGTATCTGCTTTCCTCACCTTCTCCATCATGCACCCCAGTATCTGCATTCCTCACCTTCTCCATCACGTACCCTGTTATTTGCATTCCTCACTATCTCCATGACTTTCCCAGTATCTGCATTCATCACTTTCTCCGTCATGTTCCCCAATGTCTGCATTCCTCACTTTCTCCATCACATTCCCATTATTTGCATTCCTCACTTTCACCATCACGTTCCTGGGCAACTGCATTCCTCACTTTCTCCATTATGTTCCCAACCATCTGCATTCCTCACTTTCACCATCACCTTCCCCGGCATCTGCATTCCTCACTTTCTCCATCACATTCCAAGTATCTGCATTCCACACTGTCTGCAGCACGTTCCCAGTATCTGTGTTCCTCACTTTCTCCATCACTTCCCCTTTATCTGCATTCCTTACTTTCTCCTTCATGGTCCCCAGTATCTGCATTACTCACTTTCCTCGTCTCGTTCCCAGTATCTGCGTTCCTCACTTTCTCCATCACCTTCCCCGGCATCTGCATTCCACATTTTCTCCATCACATTCCAAGTATCTGCATTCCACACTGTCTGCAGCACGTTCCCAGTATCTGTGTTCCTCACTTTCTCCATCACGTTCCCCAGTATCTGCATTCCTCACTTTCTCCATCATGTTCCCCATCATCTGCATTCCTCACTTTCTCCATTATGGTCACCTGGATTCCTCATTTTCTCCCTCACGGTGCCCAGTATCTGCATTCCTCACTTTCTCTGTCACATTCCCTCGTACCTGCATTCCTCACTTTCTCCATCATGTTCCCCAGGATCTGCATTCCTCACCTTCTCCATCACATTCCCCGTTATCTGCATTCCTCACTATCTCCATGACATTCCCAGTATTTGCATTCATCACTTTCTCCATCATGTTCCCCAGGATCTGTCTTCCTCACCTTCTAAATCACGTTCCCCGTTATCTGCATTCCACACTTTCTCCATCACATTCCAAGTATCTGCATTCCACACTGTCTGCAGCACGTTCCCAGTATCTGTGTTCCTCACTTTCTCCATCACATTCCCCATTATCTGCATTTCTCACTTTCTCCGTCACGTTCCCTACTATCTGCATTTCACCATCAAATTTCCAGTATCTGTGTTCCTCACTTTCTCCATCACGTTCCCAGTATCTGCATTCCTCACGTTCTCCGTCACATTCCCCAGTATTTGCATTCCTCACATTCTCCATGACGCTCCCAATATCTGCATTCCTCAGTTTATCCAACATGTTCCCCCAATATCTGCATTCCTCACTTTTTCCATCATGGTCACCAGTATCTGAAGTCCTCATTTTCTCCGTCACGGTCCCCAGTATCTGCATTCCTCACTTTCTCTGTCACATTCCCTAGTACCTGCATTCCTCACTTTCTCCATCATGTTCCCCAGGATCTGCATTGCTCACTATCTCCATGACATTCCCAGTATCTGCATTCTTCACTTTCTCCATCACGTTCCCCGGCAACTGCATTCCTCACTTTCTCCATCATGTTCCCAGTATCTGCTTTCCTCACTTTCTCAGTCACATTTCCCAGTATCTGAATTCCTCACTTTCTCCATCACGTTCCCAGTATCTGCATTCCTCACTTTCTCCATCACTTCCCCTTTATCTGCATTCCTCATTTTCTCCATCTCATTCCCAGTACCTGCATCCCTCACTTTCTCCATCACGGTTCCCAGTATCTGCTTTCCTCACTTTCGCCATCATGTTCCTAGTAACTGCATTTTTCACTTACTCCGTCATGTTCCCAGTATCTGCATTCCTCACGTTCTCCGTCACATTCCCCAGTATCTGCATTCCTCACTTTCTCCATCACGTTCCCCGGCAACTGCATTCCTCACTTTCACCATCATGTTCCCAGTATCTGCATTTCTCACTTTCACCATCACCTTCCCCGGCATCTGCATTCCACACTTTCTCCATCACATTCCAAGTATCTGCATTCCACACTGTCTCCAGCATGTTCCCAGTGTCTGTGTTCCTCACTTTCTCCATCACATTCCCCAGTATCTGTGTTCCTCACTTTCTCCATCACGGTTCCCAGTATCTGCATTCCTCACTTTCTCCATCACGTTCCCAGTATCTGCATTCCTCACTTTCGCAATCATGTTCCCAGTATCTGCATTCCTCATTTTCGCAATCAGTTCCCCGTGTTCCGTATTCCTCACTTTCTCCATTACGTTCCCAGTATCTGCATTTTTCACTTTCTCCGTCATGTTCCCAGATTCTGGATTCCTCAGTTTCTCCATCACATTCCCAGTCTCTGCATTCCTCACATTCTCCGTCACGTTCCCCAGTATCTGCATTCCTCACTTTCTCCGTCACGTTCCCCAGTAACTGCATTCCTCACTTTCTCCATGACGCTCCCAATATCTGCATTCCTCAGTTTATCCATCACATTCCCCTGTATCTGCTTTCCTCACTTTCTCTCTCACATTCCCTTGTACCTGCATTTCTCACTTTCTCCATCATATTCCCCAAGATCTGCATTCCTCACCTTCTCCATCACGTTTCCCGTTATTTGCATTCCTCACTTTCACCATCACGATGCCTGGCAACGGCATTCCTCACTTTCTCCATTATGTTCCCAGTATCTGTTTTCCTCACTTTCTCAATCACATTCCTCAGTGTCTGCATTCCTCACTTTCTACATCACTTTCCCAGTATCTGCATTTATCACTTTCTCTGTCATGTTCCCAACCATCTGCATTCCTCACTTTCACCATCACCTTCCCTGGCATCTGCATTCCACGCTTTTTCCATCACATTCCAAGTATCTGCATTCCACACTGTCTCCAGTACCTTCCCAGTATCTGTGTTCCTCACTTTCTCCATCTCGTTCTCCTATATCTGCATTCCTCACTTTCTCCATCATGGACCCCATTATCTGCACTCCTCACCTTCTCCATCACGTTCCCCGGTATCTGCGTTCCTCACTTTCTCCATCATGTTCCCCAATATCTGCATTCCTCACTTTCTCCATCTTGGACCCCAGTATCAGCATTCCTCACTTTCTTGATCTCGTTCCCCAATATCTGCCTGTCTCACTTTCTCCATCAAGTTCCCAGTATCTGCATTCCTCACTTTCTCCATCACTTCCCCTTTATCTGCATTCCTCACTTTCTCCATCTCATTCCCAGTACCTGCATCCCTCACTTTCTCCATCACGGTTCCCAGTATCTGCTTTCCTCACTTTCGCCATCATGTTCCTAGTAACTGCATTTTTCACTTTCTCCATCACGTTCCCCAGTATCTGCACTCCTCACTTCCTCCATCTCATTCCCAGTATCTGCATTCCTCACTTTCTCCTTCATGGTCCCCAGTATCTGCATTCCTCACTTTCTCCATCTCATTCCTATTATCTGCATTCCTCACTTTCCTCATCTTGTTCCCAGTATCTGCAATCCTCAATTTCTCCATCACGTTCCCAGTATCTGCATTCCTCACTTTCCTCGTCTCATTCCCAGTATCTGCATTCCTCACTTTCCCTGTCACGTTCCCAGTATCTACATTCCTCACTTTCCCTGTCACGTTCCCAGTATCTGCATTCCTCACTTTCTCCATCACCATCCCCAGTATCTGCATTCCACACTTTCTCGATCACGTTCCCCGGTGTCCACATTCCTCACTGTCTCCAGCTTTTTCCCAGTAACTGCATTCGTCACTTCCTCCATCACGTTCCATTGAATCCGAATTCCTCACTTTGTCCATTCCATTCACCACTACCTGCCTTCCTCACTTTCTCCATCACATTCCCTGAATCTGCCTTCCTCACTTTCTCCATCATATTCCCACTGTCTTCAATCCTCACTTTCTCCATCACGTTCCCAGTATCTTCATTCCTCTCTTTCCCCATCACGTTCCAAGTATCTGCATTCCTCACTTTCTCCATCACGTTCCAAGTATCTGCGTTCCTCACTTTCTCCATCACGTTCCAAGTATCTGCATTCCTCACTTTCTCCACCACGTTCCAAGTATCTGCGTTCCTCACTTTCTCCATCACGTTGCCCGGTGTCTGCATTCCTCACTTTCTCCATCACGTTCCCCGTTATCTGCATTCCTCACTTTCTCCATCACGTTCCCACTATCTTCATTTCCCGCTTTCTCCATCACGTTCCCCACTATCTTCATTCCTCACTTTCTCCTTCACGTATCCCAGTGTGTGCACTCCTCACTTTCTACATCACGTTCCCAGTTTCTGCATTCCTCACTTTCTCCACCCCATTCCAAGTGTCTGCATTCCTCACTTTCTCCATCACATTCCCCAGTATCCGGATTCCTCACTGTGTCCTTCCCATTCCCCAGTATCTGCATTCCTCACTTTCTCCCTCACAATTTCCGACCAATGCCTCTGTCTCAGGTCTGCTCCAGGGCTCTAGTGAGGCTCAGTCCAAGCTGGAAGAACAACATCTCATTTTCCACTTGTGGGGCCTTGCAGCGTCTCAGAATCGACATCAAATTCAGTAACTTCACAGCCTGAGTCTGTTTTCTCCCCCACCCCTAAACCCACTGCTATCATGACATGAGTTGCTTTCAGCACAGCTGACTCACTGACTCTCAGCTCTCGTTCTCATTTATTCACCTTCCCTTCTGCCCTGGTTTACTGTCAATAATCCCCTCGATTGCCTATTCCTTTCACGTACCTGTCTCTCTGGACTCTCTCTCCACTCCCCCACCTCAGACTGAACGGTGAACCCTAACCTCGCCTTCAGCATTAATAACACCTCTTCCTCACTGCTCTCACTGTGTTGAAAAGTCACCAGACTCAGAGTTAACTCTGCTTTCTCCCTACAGATGCTGCAAGAGCTGCTGTGTCTTTCCAGCAATTTCCATTTTTGTTTAAGAAATAAATACCTGCACCTTCTACAATTTCGATGTTTGTCCTTTCTTTTCTCCTTGGCACTGTCTTTCCCATCCCTCAGTTCAGTGACTATCTGACCTCATCAGGCAGGCAGAGTGGGTTCACATAAGTCACTGACATCATTGTGATATTGAAACAGCAACTGCTGCTCTATATCACTGACATTCCAAACATATCCTTCACACTAACAGCTCTGGGAATGATTGAGAGCTGTCAAACAGAAACTAATGCCAAGAGTTTGTTTCGGTTGTTGGGAATAAAGTCACATTTCAATCCAAATTTATATAATATGTAATCTATATGAACCTATCATATAGTTGTATCCTGTCACCTAAGGATATCTAATTCATTTTGTGAACTGAATAATTTCAGGACTGTTATCAATTGTTTTCAAAGTTCAAGGTGTTTTGCATCTTAAAAACTATATGTTGCCCGACTACTTTTAATTTTGTTTTCTTAAACCAAGTTGCAACTAGATTTCTAAAAAGGCCGCTCCCCTACCATACAGCAAACTGGATCTCATCCTCCTTTTCTCATTCATTCACAGGACCTGGGTGTCACTGGCTGGGACAGTATTTATTGCCTGTCCCTAGTTGCCCCTTGAGAAGAGGGTGGGGAGTTGCCTTCTTGAACAGCTATAGTCCATGTGCTGTGGGTAGACCCAGCGTGCCCTTAGGGAGGGAATTCCTGGATTTTGACCCCGTGTCAGTGAAGGAACTGTGATAAATTTCCAAGTCAGGATGGTGAGTGGCTTGGAGGGGAACTTTCAGGTGTGGTGTTCCCAGATATCTGCTGCCCTCGTCCTTCTAGATGGAAGTGGTCACCAGATTAGAAGGAGCTGTTGAAGGAACCTTGGCAAGTTGGGGCAGTGCATCTTGTAGATGGTACACATTGCTGCTCATGAAGCAAGTGAATGTTGAAGGGGTTGGATGTGGTGACTTTCAAGTTGGGGCTGCTTTGTCCTGGACGGTGTCAAGCTCCTCAAGTGCTGTTGGAGCTGCCCCCATTCGGGAAGGGGGGAGAACTCCATCATGGTGGGCAGAGCCAATGCATGGAGCAGACATTTTAAAGCAATGTAAACAAAACCTGTCACACGTGTAGAAAGTAGAAACTTCTCGCCTATTTCTGACGTACAAAACATTCAGCTCCCTAAGCAAGGGATTGTGTGAACCAACTAAATGTTATGAACACGTGTAAGAGTACTGCAAAAAGAAAGAAAATCTTGCAATTACATAGTGCCACTCATAGCTAGTAAAGCACTCTCAAAGTGCTGTGACTGATACAACACACATACTCACTCACAATAGCTCGGGATGTCAATGTAAATGATGTGTTCCAGCCCTGGAGTGGCCTGAACCCAAAATCTGGGGACTCCGAGGAGGGAGCACGTTTGAAGTGAATCAAATGGATACATTTATAACGATGCATCATCAAAACCAAGCTGAATACCTGCGACAAAAGGCAACTTCAATGTGCCAGTGAAAAATGATCTTTCGTTTCACTCACATTCCGAGGCAGCCTTGCTGTGGAAACAGAAATAATTTGTATTGAGTATCTTCAATGTCTCCATTAGTGAGCTGATTGATTAACCCTGAACATCACTGTCACCTCTGAGGGACAGTATTACAAGGACAGTTGTCACTGGTGGCTGCAGATTTATGATGCTTTAATATTTTGTTGGGGTATAATTTTACAATATAAGGATGGAAGAGCATGTTTAGCTTATCTGTATTTTCATAAATTTTGTCAAAGCTGCACATTGGATGTAGAATCTCCAAATGCTCACATTAGAAATTCACAATGAAACAAACATTCAAGATGAATGCAACACCACACCGTGCTAGTTCCTAATGACTCTGTTTATTCCCCAGAACATGGGAGTATAAAGCAAATGGGTAAAAGAAGGAATTTGTGTTCAGCTGACAGAGGTAAGAGGGTCTGTCGAAACATCACCGCTATCAAGTTAAAGAATCTCCGAGTGTTGGGGAGATTGAGACTCAGTAGACAAAGGAAATAATATATTAGTTGAAAAGTTATCTTTTAAAACAAAAAACCAGTAAATCTTTTTTATCCCAGATAATCAGTAAAAGACCGTTACGACAGAGAACTGGGAAATGAAGCTTATGAAACTTCTCGAAATGTCCATTCCTTCCTCAGAGACCCATCGTTGCTGCTGCTGGAGTTTCAGAGTTCCTGATTCACTCTGAGCCCTCATCGTGAACCTGCTGATGGGTTCCATACCTTACATCCACCACAGTGACTGTGATCAGGGTCTGCCTCAGGTCTGAACTTGGATAAAAGGTAGGATTCTAGCTTAGAGTTGCTTCAGCCCTGTGGTCAGATCTATAACATGTCTGAGACCAAGTGCATTTAACCTTGTGCTGCCATACCATTGATACTGTTGTCTACTGAGCGAGCAGCCCTGTGGGCCAATGGGACTGTGGTGATTTTACTTTTAGCTCACTGTGTTCCTCTAGCACCATCTAATAGGTCAGAAGTCACGTGGAACCAAGTTATAGTCCAACAGGTTTATTTGAAATCACAAGCTTCATGGAGTCACTTGATGAAGGAGCAGCGCTTCAAGAGCTTGTGATTTCAGATAAACCTGTTAGACGATAACCTGGTGTCATGTGACTTCTGACCCAACCCAACACTAGCACCTCCACACCATTGTGTAAATAGAACCATATCCTTGCAGTATTAATGATGTTGTAACTTTACACAGAGTAATTGTATATAAATAAACAGATCACAGGAGTAGTGGTTGTAACGGAGTCAGCCAGGTGGACCTCACAGAGTATGAGTTCCCTGATTGGGGCTGTTAATCTGTTTCAATCAGGGAGCCCTGGCTAACAGATATAATAAGCAGGAGTGCCAAAGGTTTTGTTCACTCTGAGAGCTGCCACCGAGAGAGAGTCCTCCACTCCCAGCACCTTCTCTCGCCACTGCAAAAGGTGTAAATCTATGCCCACACCTCCCCCCTCACCTCCATCCAACGCCCCAAAAGATCCTTCCACAGCTGGCTGAGATTTTCCTGCACACCCAAACACCTCATTTACTGTATCCATTGCTCTTGATATGGTCTCCTCTTCATCGGGGAGACAGGACACCAACTCGCAGAATGTTTCAAAGAACAACTCTGAGACACCTGCACTAAACAACCCCACAGCCCTGTAGCCAAACACTTCAACTCCCCCTCCCACTCCACCAAGGATGTGCATGTCCTCCACCACCAAACTCTAGCCTCCCAACACATGGAGGAAGAACGCCTCACCTTCATTCTTGAAACCCTCCAACCACACAGCATCAACGTTGTCTTCACCAGTGTCCAAATCTCCTATTTCCCCTTCTCATCCCAGATCCAACCCTCCAACTCAGCACCACCCTCTTGAACTGTCCTACCTGTACATCTTCCTTCCCATCTATCCACTCCACCCTCCGCTCCAACCTGTCACCATCTCTCCCCACCTTCATCTACTTATCGTATTCCCAGCTACCTTCCCCCAGTCCCACCCCCATCCTGTTATTTATCTCTCATCCCCCTTCCCCTGCCACACACCCCCCCCCGCACCCCCTCTCCACACACACACACACACACACACACACACACACACACACACACACACACACACACACACACACACACACACACTCATAGATCTAGGAGATGACCATATCCCTGTGATTTGGCAGAAGCAAGCAAATCCAAAGTGGCCCCGAGCTCAGTGGTGATGAACTAAAAGAGACCAGCCTTGACGAGGTGGTGAGGCTGGTGTTTCATGGATACCCACTCCCACACACACAGGGTGGAGGTGATCACTGCCCATGGAGTGGACAAAGCAGTGTTGGTGAGTGGAGCTGAACATGGAGGGAACAGCAACCACCGGAAAACCTCTCCAACTCTCCCATCAGGAATTGGTGCCATCACCAGTCTGTGGCAGAATTGTAAACAGCACAGGAATGTGGTGAGAACAGCTAATAATGAACTGGGTGGAAGTAAGGTACTGCTGTTTCCCAGTGAGGTTCCCATCTGAGCATTGGTGTCTTAAGGGCAAATTTGGGCCTTTTTCCTTTCCTTGACGTGGGGAAACAGATTTTTTTTTCATTCTTGCTGTATTTTCTCAAATTCCACACTATTGCTCACATGCTGGTAATGTTCTGCCTTCAATCAAAGACCGTCTCCTGCAGACTTTGACCAACACTGGTTCACAGATTTACAGGAATCAGCTCACTTCAGGCACCCAGGCCTTTCTCAAAGCTTCAACCAGGACAGAGAGTTTCAGCTGGTTATTTGACTGAGCAGGGTCCAAAGACACTCCACGTCTTTTGGATGTAATCTATTTGGATTTTCCGAAGGTCTTTTGACAAGGTGCTGCACAGGAGGTTGCTAAATAAGACAAGAGCCCATGGTGTTAGGGGCAAGGAGCGGGCGTGGGTAGAGGGTGGGCTGACTGGCAGAAGGCTGAGAGTGGGGATAAAGGGATCTTTTTCAGGATGGCAACCAGTGAGTAGTGGAGTTCCAAAGGAGTCCGTGTTGGGGCCACAACTATTCATTGTTATTTATTAACGACCTGGATGAAGGAACAGAGGGCATTGTTGCTATGTTTGCAGATGACACAAAGTTAGGTGGAGGGAGAGATAGTGTTGAGGAGGTGGGAAGGCTGTAGGAGGACTTGGACAGGCTAGGAGAGTGGGCAAAGAAGTGGCAGATGGAATACATTGTGAGAAAGTTTGAGATTATGGACTTTGGTAGGAAGAATAAAGATGTAGACTATTTTCTAAATGGGGAAAGGCTTCGGAAATCTGAAGCACAAAGAGACTTGGGGTCTCAGTTCAGGATTGTCTTAAAGTTAACACTTACATTCAGTTTGCAATTAGGAAGGCAAATGCAATGGTAGCATTCATTTCGAGAGAGATAGAATACAAGAACAGAGATGTACTGCTGAGGCTGTTTAAGGCTCTGGTCACATTGCATTTGGAACATTGTAACCAGTTTGGGCCTGGTATCTAAGGTAGGATGTGCTGATGCTTGGAGGAGGTCCAGAGGAGGTTCACAAAATGATCCCAGGAACGAAGGGCTTGACTTATAAAGAAGCAGTTGATGAGTCTGGGTTTCAAACAATGAGGAGGCATCTGATTGAAACTTAAACAATACTGAGAGGCCTGGATAGAGTGGGCATGGAGAAGATGTTTCCACTAGTAGAACAAAAAGGACGTGAGGGCACAGCTTCAGAGTGAAGGGATGGCCCTTTAGAACTGAGATGAGGAGGAATTTCTTCAGTTGGTGGGGGTGGGAGGGGTGAATCTCTGGAACTCGTTGCCACAGGAGGCTGGTATGGAGGCCAAGTCATTGAGTCTATTGAAGACAGAGTTGGATAATTTCCTGATTATTAAGGGGACCAAGGGCTATGGAGAAAGCACGAGAATAGGGTTGAGAAATATATCAGCCATGGTCAAATGGTGGAGACTCAAGGGGCCAAATGGCCTAATTCTGCTGCTATTTCTTCTCGTCTTCTGGTCTTTAGTCACATTTTGGACTGCGATCTCTTGATTTTACCCAGCCTACACCCCCGACTCCCAACCTTAGAAAATGCCATAGACCAAGTGCCAAGATACCCGTGCATCTCAAATCCTGCCTGAACAAACACAGAGCAGGAACCATTGTGGTCTCATGTGTCTATACAAAGCAGCAACGTACCAGTGCAGTTAACATTGTTAATATTGCCTGAACCATTCCTCTGTCTGTTTGGGCACAGTTGCCATATAAGAGAGTTCTGGGCATGGATTTGTTTTATATAGCACTCCAGTGACATTGCAATTCATGCTATGAAATAAGCAAATGATTCCACTTTTAGGGAGAATTTTTATTGCTACCGGACTTTGATTGTGTTTGAAATTTCAACTATATTTTTACTAGTTAATTAAATTGTTTGGCGGGTTCCTCTGACAGTCTGTGCGTGAGACATAATGGCCATCATTAGTTTCACTTACAGATCAGAGCTCTGCACACAGACAAAAAGGCACTGATTGTCCAGGTATGCTTTATCGGACCTTTCTAAAATTATAACAATTCATTTCTCTACTAATTGTACAAAGGATCATTCTCACATAAAGAAATCTGTTGGTGCTCTTTAATGGCTGACTGGGAGTGATTAGTTAGTGAATCAGGTCAGGTACTTGACAGTAAAACACAATGGCAAGTTGTAAGCAGTTTGTGATCATCATTTAGAATTCATGAACACAAAGATCACAGCTGTGAAGACAATCCTTTATACTTGCTTCCTGTATTTGGCTTGTTCTTCAGGGGATGGTAACACCTTATTGAATCTCGGGTTACTTGTTCTTTGTAAGTCTGGTCCCCAGGAATAAGTCAACATTGAGTGGTGTCATATGTAAATCTCCATGATGAAGAAAGATCAAGAGCAGGAATATGGGAACAGAAAAAGGTCATTGAGATCCTCCTTCGCCACTCAATCCATTGTCTGCAAGAAATAGCAATAGAAGACAGTGAAAGGGCCCCAGGCCTCCAATTACTGGCCCAAAAGTTAACTCCACTTAACTACATTTGTCCTGCATCCTTTAAAGATTTGTTAAAAAGGCTGTATAGAATTGGCAAATCATCCTTCGTCTGAAGAGGAGAATTCCAAACGGCTCATGCCCGAAACGTCGATTCTCCTGCTCCTTGGATGCTGCCTGACCTGCTGCGCTTTTCCAGCACCACAGTTTCAGTTCTCAAAATATGTCCACATTTCACTCCTGAAAGCTCTAATTCTAATATTTGGACCGTTCCCCTAATTCCAGCCACTCCAAACATCAGTATTAACCCAATCAGTTCCCTTTCTTGTTTATAAAGTCTTAGAGGTGTACAACACAGACACAAACCCTTCAGTCCAACTCGTCAATGCTGACCAGATATCCTAAATTAATCTAGTCCCATTTGCCAGGACTTGGCCCATTTCCCTCTAAACCTTTCCTATTCATGTACCCATCCAGATGACTTTTAAATGTTGTAATTGTACCAACCTGCACCACTTTCTCCAGCAGCTCATTCCATACACACACCACCCTCTGTGTGAAAATGTTGCCCCTTAGGTCCCTTTTCCCCTCTCACCCTAAATCTATGTCCTCTAGTTTAGGACTCCCCTACCCTGGGGAAAACTCTTTAATCAAATTGTAGAGTTGTACAGCCCAGAAAAGGCCTTTTAGCCCTTCATGTCTTCGCCAACCTCATCCTTTAACCTTCTGAATTCCAGGGAATACAACCATCATTTGGATGATCTCCGCATGTGATTTAACTCTTAAAGCCCAGTTGTCACTCTGGTAGATCTACACTGCACATTCTTCAAAGACAAGTCATCCTTCCAAACAATTACTGCAAATTTATCATGCAGGAATCAACAATTGATTATTGGGTAATGACATAACTAATATATTACATACAATATATCTATAGCCACAGTGTATTTGAACACAATTATTTGCTAATGATCGATATTTACCCATCCTTTAACACACTTGCAGTAATTAAGTCGCAATCATTGATGTATCAGCATGGAAATGATCAACCATGAACAATTCAGATTCCTGGCTAACTGCCTCAATCACAAAATGCTGTTCGCTAGAACTCGGATTGAGGTGAATCAATTCGCAATATAGGAAAGCATTGGGCAGCACGAGTCATTTCAGTTTGCAACTTCAACGTGAGATTGAAATGACGGTTTTAATTAGCTCCAATTTGGTTCTTATCTTTCAACTGCGGGACACCTCCCCCGCCTCACTTTGATACTTGTTTTTAATATATAATTGCTAGGTGTGTGATCCAAACTCACATTTTCAGGATGTGAACCATCTCATTCATACATGAAAACTCAGACAGGTCAGTCCTCTGAATCTGAAGATCCAATGAAAGATCAGTTTTGTGAAACTGAACTGAAGGAATAATGTAGAAACAGTAAAGATCATCTTGAAAACAAAATGAAGATTGATTTGAGATGCAAGTATCAGTTATAATTGGAAGGTCTTTCATTGACAGGACCAACTGGTAAAATAGGGATTCAGAAATGTAGTTTATGAACTTTGGTATATATCTAACACTGAGAATTTCTCATAGTCCTGATAGAAAATTATAGTATATGGATAATTGGGAGGCTCAAAAAGACATGAATCTAATTGTTAAAGTCTCATGGGCCTCAGTATTGAGCTATCTTATAAAAGGCTTCAAGTATTGTACAAATGATTTATTGCTAAATCCCAGTATTTTTCAATACATTATAGTTTTTAAATTGTGTTTAAATTGAGTGTAGAAGAGCAGGAGCCATTAGCAGATGCAGAAATGAAGATTATATTTAAATATTCATGCATCCAGTGCCGTATTATTGAATCTGAACAGTAACAAAATCAATATTAAGTGCAGTTTGACATGAATTTATTTATGAATTTCGACTTTCTAAGTACTGTATTTTTTTTGCTTAAAATTGGGAATATAATGTAGTAATGATATCACAACGATGTGTCGGCTTTCATTAGCCTGCTAGGCTATGAGCTTCAATCCGGCTGGAATAACATGTTCTCGGCAAAAGTGCTTACAGGACAAAAAAAAACGGCACCTCGGAGATATTTTATTATTAGTAATTTTTTATGAATTGCTCTGCTTGCGTTGCTTGGCCGTGGAGAGGGGGTCTTTGGGAAATAACAGCACAAGAGATGGTCCTTTTATGGCTGATATCTTTATTAAATTTTCAGACAAATGTAGTTGTAAACAAAGAAAGAAGGGAAAAGCAAAATTCTCACCAGCCGAAATCCCTGGTAATGAAATTATAATTCGCATATTTATGGATTTACATATGGAAGTGTCAAATTGATTCACGTCAAACACTCCTTATTTCACACCAGAGAATTATCCCTTGTTGATTCCCAAAGTTAGGAGGAGAATTTTTGCAGACTAAGGTGTTGATGACTTTTCTGCTCAGCACTTGTAAAATCGCCAAATATTCTCAAACAACTGAGCTGACATCCTTTCATTTTAACAACATTGTTCAAATCTTTGGTAAAAATGAAGGATTGGGTTGCCCATTTGAAATAAAGGGGCTTACAATAGGGTACGTGCAGGTTACAGGAGGAAGCACAAGAATGGTTTACGGAGCACAATATGGGAACATGTGAATCTGTCCATTTTGACAGAAAGAGTTGAAAAGCACCTTGTTCTTTAAATGGTAAGAGATTGCAGAACTTGGTGGGGTACAGGGATCTGGGTGTCCTGGAGAAGTGTACAAGTGATCAGGAAGGCAACGAGCTCTTTCTTGCAAAGGGAATGGAATATAGAAGTGGAGATAGGGAAGATGCTGTCAAACTTGAAAGGGCTCAGAAAAGATTTGCAAGGATGTTGCCAGGGCTGGAGGGGTTGAGCTGTAGGGAGAGTCCGAACAGACTGGGACAAAGGCAGAAGTTGCTGGAAAAGCTCCGCAGGTCTGGCAGCAAATGTGAAGGGAAATCAAAGTTAACTCCTTCAGGGTCACCAGACACGAAACATTAACTCTGATTTCCCTCCACAGATGCTGCAAGACCCTGCTGAGCTTTTCCAGTAACTTCTGTTTCTGATTTATGGCATCCACAGTTCTTTTTGTTCTAAATAGACTAGGGCAGTTTTTCCTGGAGCTTCGGAGGCTGAGGGGTGAAATTAAAAGCGGTTTATAAAATCATGAGGGGCATGGATAGGGTGAACAGCCAAGGTCTTTTCCCCAGGGTAGGGGAGTCCAAAAGTAGAGGGCATAGGTTTAAAGTGAGAGGAGAAAGATATTAAAGGGACCTAAGAGGCAAATTCTTCACACAAAGGTTGGTACGTGTATGGAATGAACTGCCAGAGAAAGTGGTGGAGGCTGGTACAATTACATCATTTAAAAGGCACTGCATGGGTATATGAACAGGAAGGGCTTAGAGGGATATGGGCCAAATGCTGGCAAATGGGACTGGATTCATTTAAGATAACTGGTCGGCATGGACGGGTTGGACCAACGGGTCTGTTTCTGTGCTGTCCATCTGTATGACTCTATGGAAATGTTTTGCTGGAGTTATACAGGGCATTGGTGAAACCAAAGCATCCATATGATGCATGATTTTTGTTATCTTATTTTGGGAAAGGACATAAATGCTTTAGTAGCAGTTCAGAGAAACTTCATCCCATGACTGATTCCTGGGATGAGGGAGTTATTTTATGAGAAAAGGTTGGATACACTGAGAATGTATCCATCAGAGTTTGGAAGAACAAATGATAATCTTAGGTTCACTAGATTAATTCCAGATATGAGAGCGTTGTTTTACAAGAGAGCGATTGAGCAGTTTAGGTCTCTGGGGTTTAGAAGAAGGAGGGGAGATCTAATTGAAGGATATAAGACGCGAAAGGGGATTCACAAAGTAGATGTAGAGAGAATGTGGGGCTATCTAGAATGGGAGGTCAATAGGTTTAGGATAAGGGACAGCAAATTTAAAACAGAGAAGAGAAATGACTTCTCTCAAACAGTCATGAATCTGTGGAATTCACTCCCCCAGAGTGCGGTGGATGCTGGGACATTGAGTAAATTTAAGGAAAAGATGGACAGGTTTTTAATCAGTAATGGGTTGAAGGGTTAGGGAGGGTGGGCAGGAAAATGGAGTCGAGGCTGAGATGAGATCAGCCATGATCATATTAAATGGCAGAGCAGGCTAGAGGGGCTGAATGGTCACCTTCTGCTCCAGTTCATTGGTTATATGAGTAAGGAGGAGGATGGAGAAGGGATTTTAGTCCCTAGAAAACAACTCATAAATTTGTCACACTTTGAGGAATGGCTGTTAAACTCCATGTGGTACTAAACACATAATAATCACAAGAGAAATAAATTCTTTCCTCAAACATTTGACATATTCCCAGCTTCTTTAATTCTATTGCATTTTGTAACCACCACTGCAAAGCAAATGTGATAGGCTTAAACAATGTAGTTTGATTCAAGAATAACAGTCTGTTTATCTTAAATATCAGAGGAGCGAAAGCATCCAATTCAAATGTTAGCATCTTATGGCCCTGGTTCAAATCAATACGAGACTAACTTTGCTTTGCAAGTTTCACAGCCAGTGATTTGACCTCAGTCATTTTTTGGAATGCATTCTTATCAACCCAGTTCAAATTGGAAAAGGGACCATGGAGAGAGAGCTTCAGGGAATGGTGAAATGAAAAGGAAAGAAGTGTCATTTAACAACAACAAATTATTGGTATAGCACCACTGGCATAATAGCCTCATGTGAACATTACAAAGCAGAATTTGAATCACATGTTGATTCAGATGGCTGAAAGCTTGGGCAAAGAGATTGGTTTTTAAAGAGTGTCCAGAAGGAGGAAAGAGGTGGAGAGGTTTAGGGAAGGAATTCCAGAACTTGGGAATCATGCAAACCGAAGGCACGGCCATCGGTGATGGAGCTATCGTTATTGGGGATGCATTGAAAGCCAGGTAAGGAAGAGTGCCGATATCTTGGAGAGTTGTGGGGTAGGAGGAGATTACAGAGATAGGTAACAATATCATCAATATTACCACAGTTCTCATTACTGTTTGTACCTCCTACCCTTTTTCTCAATGTGATGGTTAAACTATAAAATTACTGTAAAACTTAGTGCCAT